>NC_092349.1:93584979-93901275 GCF_963676685.1 Mytilus edulis | reverse complement strand
TACCCTCGTCAAAGTACACTACCCTGTCCCAATCATGACCCTAATCCGTACCCTAACCCTAACCCTGACCCTAACCCTGACCCAAACCCTGACCCTTACCCTAACCATAACCCTGACCCTAACCCAAACACTAACCATGACCCTAACCCTAACCCTAACCCTAACCCTAACCCTAACCCTAACCCTGACCTTAACCCAAACACTAACCCTAACCCAAACCCCAAATGTGTTAAAATTGTTGTTTTGGAGGCCTAGCTTTATCTCGGAAAGGATAAGTCTAGGAGGGTAACCGATTGGATTTTCGTATTAAGTTTTTTCACGAACTTCTCAAAAATCAAAGTTTTGGAGGGATGGGGGGTCAGGTTATGGTTTTTGGTACTTTTCATAGTCGATCTTTTCAATATTTCAACATGATTCTATGCTTCGTTCGGCTTGATGTTAAAAAATCGGCCCCGTTAGGGGTAGTACTTTTTGACAATTAAGCCCCTGGTGAAGACCGCAAGTCTTTATCTTTTGTAGTTTGGGTGTTGGTGTTAATTTCGGGGTTAGGCTTTACTCTCGCACAAACGTTTCTTCAGTGAGGTCGGAAAGTGCGGTCGTACACTTCAGTGATACCAATAAGTTTTCATCCTTTAGATCGCCTTTCCATCTTTTAGGAACAGTTAACTTTATGAAAATCTCTCTATTCAAATCCATTCTACATCTGTTTGAAGATTGAGGTCAAAGGCACTTTTCATACTCTGTACTTAGAAATATTGTTAAAAAATTTCTGACGCATGCGCAGTCACAAAAAAGGGCAGACATGCGCAGAAGTGACAATGGGCACCTCACTTACCCTCGTCAAAGTACACTACCCTGTCCCAATCATGACCCTAATCCGTACCCTAACCCTAACCCTGACCCTAACCCTGACCCAAACCCTGACCCTTACCCTAACCCTAACCCTGACCCTAACCCAAACACTAACCATGACCCTAACCCTAACCCTAACCCTAACCCTAACCCTAACCCTAACCCTGACCTTAACCCAAACACTAACCCTAACCCAAACCCCAAATGTGTTAAAATTGTTGTTTTGGAGGCCTAGCTTTATCTCGGAAAGGATAAGTCTAGGAGGGTAACCGATTGGATTTTCGTATTAAGTTTTTTCACGAACTTCTCAAAAATCAAAGTTTTGGAGGGATGGGGGGTCAGGTTATGGTTTTTGGTACTTTTCATAGTCGATCTTTTCAATATTTCAACATGATTCTATGCTTCGTTCGGCTTGATGTTAAAAAATCGGCCCCGTTAGGGGTAGTACTTTTTGACAATTAAGCCCCTGGTGAAGACCGCAAGTCTTTATCTTTTGTAGTTTGGGTGTTGGTGTTAATTTCGGGGTTAGGCTTTACTCTCGCACAAACGTTTCTTCAGTGAGGTCGGAAAGTGCGGTCGTACACTTCAGTGATACCAATAAGTTTTCATCCTTTAGATCGCCTTTCCATCTTTTAGGAACAGTTAACTTTATGAAAATCTCTCTATTCAAATCCATTCTACATCTGTTTGAAGATTGAGGTCAAAGGCACTTTTCATACTCTGTACTTAGAAATATTGTTAAAAAATTTCTGACGCATGCGCAGTCACAAAAAAAGGGCAGACATGCGCAGAAGTGACAATGGGCACCTCACTTACCCTCGTCAAAGTACACTACCCTGTCCCAATCATGACCCTAATCCGTACCCTAACCCTAACCCTGACCCTAACCCTGACCCAAACCCTGACCCTTACCCTAACCCTAACCCTGACCCTAACCCAAACACTAACCATGACCCTAACCCTAACCCTAACCCTAACCCTAACCCTAACCCTAACCCTGACCTTAACCCAAACACTAACCCTAACCCAAACCCCAAATGTGTTAAAATTGTTGTTTTGGAGGCCTAGCTTTATCTCGGAAAGGATAAGTCTAGGAGGGTAACCGATTGGATTTTCGTATTAAGTTTTTTCACGAACTTCTCAAAAATCAAAGTTTTGGAGGGATGGGGGGTCAGGTTATGGTTTTTGGTACTTTTCATAGTCGATCTTTTCAATATTTCAACATGATTCTATGCTTCGTTCGGCTTGATGTTAAAAAATCGGCCCCGTTAGGGGTAGTACTTTTTGACAATTAAGCCCCTGGTGAAGACCGCAAGTCTTTATCTTTTGTAGTTTGGGTGTTGGTGTTAATTTCGGGGTTAGGCTTTACTCTCGCACAAACGTTTCTTCAGTGAGGTCGGAAAGTGCGGTCGTACACTTCAGTGATACCAATAAGTTTTCATCCTTTAGATCGCCTTTCCATCTTTTAGGAACAGTTAACTTTATGAAAATCTCTCTATTCAAATCCATTCTACATCTGTTTGAAGATTGAGGTCAAAGGCACTTTTCATACTCTGTACTTAGAAATATTGTTAAAAAATTTCTGACGCATGCGCAGTCACAAAAAAGGGCAGACATGCGCAGAAGTGACAATGGGCACCTCACTTACCCTCGTCAAAGTACACTACCCTGTCCCAATCATGACCCTAATCCGTACCCTAACCCTAACCCTGACCCTAACCCTGACCCAAACCCTGACCCTTACCCTAACCCTAACCCTGACCCTAACCCAAACACTAACCATGACCCTAACCCTAACCCTAACCCTAACCCTAACCCTAACCCTAACCCTGACCTTAACCCAAACACTAACCCTAACCCAAACCCCAAATGTGTTAAAATTGTTGTTTTGGAGGCCTAGCTTTATCTCGGAAAGGATAAGTCTAGGAGGGTAACCGATTGGATTTTCGTATTAAGTTTTTTCACGAACTTCTCAAAAATCAAAGTTTTGGAGGGATGGGGGGTCAGGTTATGGTTTTTGGTACTTTTCATAGTCGATCTTTTCAATATTTCAACATGATTCTATGCTTCGTTCGGCTTGATGTTAAAAAATCGGCCCCGTTAGGGGTAGTACTTTTTGACAATTAAGCCCCTGGTGAAGACCGCAAGTCTTTATCTTTTGTAGTTTGGGTGTTGGTGTTAATTTCGGGGTTAGGCTTTACTCTCGCACAAACGTTTCTTCAGTGAGGTCGGAAAGTGCGGTCGTACACTTCAGTGATACCAATAAGTTTTCATCCTTTAGATCGCCTTTCCATCTTTTAGGAACAGTTAACTTTATGAAAATCTCTCTATTCAAATCCATTCTACATCTGTTTGAAGATTGAGGTCAAAGGCACTTTTCATACTCTGTACTTAGAAATATTGTTAAAAAATTTCTGACGCATGCGCAGTCACAAAAAAAGGGCAGACATGCGCAGAAGTGACAATGGGCACCTCACTTACCCTCGTCAAAGTACACTACCCTGTCCCAATCATGACCCTAATCCGTACCCTAACCCTAACCCTGACCCTAACCCTGACCCAAACCCTGACCCTTACCCTAACCCTAACCCTGACCCTAACCCAAACACTAACCATGACCCTAACCCTAACCCTAACCCTAACCCTAACCCTAACCCTAACCCTGACCTTAACCCAAACACTAACCCTAACCCAAACCCCAAATGTGTTAAAATTGTTGTTTTGGAGGCCTAGCTTTATCTCGGAAAGGATAAGTCTAGGAGGGTAACCGATTGGATTTTCGTATTAAGTTTTTTCACGAACTTCTCAAAAATCAAAGTTTTGGAGGGATGGGGGGTCAGGTTATGGTTTTTGGTACTTTTCATAGTCGATCTTTTCAATATTTCAACATGATTCTATGCTTCGTTCGGCTTGATGTTAAAAAATCGGCCCCGTTAGGGGTAGTACTTTTTGACAATTAAGCCCCTGGTGAAGACCGCAAGTCTTTATCTTTTGTAGTTTGGGTGTTGGTGTTAATTTCGGGGTTAGGCTTTACTCTCGCACAAACGTTTCTTCAGTGAGGTCGGAAAGTGCGGTCGTACACTTCAGTGATACCAATAAGTTTTCATCCTTTAGATCGCCTTTCCATCTTTTAGGAACAGTTAACTTTATGAAAATCTCTCTATTCAAATCCATTCTACATCTGTTTGAAGATTGAGGTCAAAGGCACTTTTCATACTCTGTACTTAGAAATATTGTTAAAAAATTTCTGACGCATGCGCAGTCACAAAAAAAGGGCAGACATGCGCAGAAGTGACAATGGGCACCTCACTTACCCTCGTCAAAGTACACTACCCTGTCCCAATCATGACCCTAATCCGTACCCTAACCCTAACCCTGACCCTAACCCTGACCCAAACCCTGACCCTTACCCTAACCCTAACCCTGACCCTAACCCAAACACTAACCATGACCCTAACCCTAACCCTAACCCTAACCCTAACCCTAACCCTAACCCTGACCTTAACCCAAACACTAACCCTAACCCAAACCCCAAATGTGTTAAAATTGTTGTTTTGGAGGCCTAGCTTTATCTCGGAAAGGATAAGTCTAGGAGGGTAACCGATTGGATTTTCGTATTAAGTTTTTTCACGAACTTCTCAAAAATCAAAGTTTTGGAGGGATGGGGGGTCAGGTTATGGTTTTTGGTACTTTTCATAGTCGATCTTTTCAATATTTCAACATGATTCTATGCTTCGTTCGGCTTGATGTTAAAAAATCGGCCCCGTTAGGGGTAGTACTTTTTGACAATTAAGCCCCTGGTGAAGACCGCAAGTCTTTATCTTTTGTAGTTTGGGTGTTGGTGTTAATTTCGGGGTTAGGCTTTACTCTCGCACAAACGTTTCTTCAGTGAGGTCGGAAAGTGCGGTCGTACACTTCAGTGATACCAATAAGTTTTCATCCTTTAGATCGCCTTTCCATCTTTTAGGAACAGTTAACTTTATGAAAATCTCTCTATTCAAATCCATTCTACATCTGTTTGAAGATTGAGGTCAAAGGCACTTTTCATACTCTGTACTTAGAAATATTGTTAAAAAATTTCTGACGCATGCGCAGTCACAAAAAAGGGCAGACATGCGCAGAAGTGACAATGGGCACCTCACTTACCCTCGTCAAAGTACACTACCCTGTCCCAATCATGACCCTAATCCGTACCCTAACCCTAACCCTGACCCTAACCCTGACCCAAACCCTGACCCTTACCCTAACCCTAACCCTGACCCTAACCCAAACACTAACCATGACCCTAACCCTAACCCTAACCCTAACCCTAACCCTAACCCTAACCCTGACCTTAACCCAAACACTAACCCTAACCCAAACCCCAAATGTGTTAAAATTGTTGTTTTGGAGGCCTAGCTTTATCTCGGAAAGGATAAGTCTAGGAGGGTAACCGATTGGATTTTCGTATTAAGTTTTTTCACGAACTTCTCAAAAATCAAAGTTTTGGAGGGATGGGGGGTCAGGTTATGGTTTTTGGTACTTTTCATAGTCGATCTTTTCAATATTTCAACATGATTCTATGCTTCGTTCGGCTTGATGTTAAAAAATCGGCCCCGTTAGGGGTAGTACTTTTTGACAATTAAGCCCCTGGTGAAGACCGCAAGTCTTTATCTTTTGTAGTTTGGGTGTTGGTGTTAATTTCGGGGTTAGGCTTTACTCTCGCACAAACGTTTCTTCAGTGAGGTCGGAAAGTGCGGTCGTACACTTCAGTGATACCAATAAGTTTTCATCCTTTAGATCGCCTTTCCATCTTTTAGGAACAGTTAACTTTATGAAAATCTCTCTATTCAAATCCATTCTACATCTGTTTGAAGATTGAGGTCAAAGGCACTTTTCATACTCTGTACTTAGAAATATTGTTAAAAAATTTCTGACGCATGCGCAGTCACAAAAAAAGGGCAGACATGCGCAGAAGTGACAATGGGCACCTCACTTACCCTCGTCAAAGTACACTACCCTGTCCCAATCATGACCCTAATCCGTACCCTAACCCTAACCCTGACCCTAACCCTGACCCAAACCCTGACCCTTACCCTAACCCTAACCCTGACCCTAACCCAAACACTAACCATGACCCTAACCCTAACCCTAACCCTAACCCTAACCCTAACCCTAACCCTGACCTTAACCCAAACACTAACCCTAACCCAAACCCCAAATGTGTTAAAATTGTTGTTTTGGAGGCCTAGCTTTATCTCGGAAAGGATAAGTCTAGGAGGGTAACCGATTGGATTTTCGTATTAAGTTTTTTCACGAACTTCTCAAAAATCAAAGTTTTGGAGGGATGGGGGGTCAGGTTATGGTTTTTGGTACTTTTCATAGTCGATCTTTTCAATATTTCAACATGATTCTATGCTTCGTTCGGCTTGATGTTAAAAAATCGGCCCCGTTAGGGGTAGTACTTTTTGACAATTAAGCCCCTGGTGAAGACCGCAAGTCTTTATCTTTTGTAGTTTGGGTGTTGGTGTTAATTTCGGGGTTAGGCTTTACTCTCGCACAAACGTTTCTTCAGTGAGGTCGGAAAGTGCGGTCGTACACTTCAGTGATACCAATAAGTTTTCATCCTTTAGATCGCCTTTCCATCTTTTAGGAACAGTTAACTTTATGAAAATCTCTCTATTCAAATCCATTCTACATCTGTTTGAAGATTGAGGTCAAAGGCACTTTTCATACTCTGTACTTAGAAATATTGTTAAAAAATTTCTGACGCATGCGCAGTCACAAAAAAAGGGCAGACATGCGCAGAAGTGACAATGGGCACCTCACTTACCCTCGTCAAAGTACACTACCCTGTCCCAATCATGACCCTAATCCGTACCCTAACCCTAACCCTGACCCTAACCCTGACCCAAACCCTGACCCTTACCCTAACCCTAACCCTGACCCTAACCCAAACACTAACCATGACCCTAACCCTAACCCTAACCCTAACCCTAACCCTAACCCTAACCCTGACCTTAACCCAAACACTAACCCTAACCCAAACCCCAAATGTGTTAAAATTGTTGTTTTGGAGGCCTAGCTTTATCTCGGAAAGGATAAGTCTAGGAGGGTAACCGATTGGATTTTCGTATTAAGTTTTTTCACGAACTTCTCAAAAATCAAAGTTTTGGAGGGATGGGGGGTCAGGTTATGGTTTTTGGTACTTTTCATAGTCGATCTTTTCAATATTTCAACATGATTCTATGCTTCGTTCGGCTTGATGTTAAAAAATCGGCCCCTTTAGGGGTAGTACTTTTTGACAATTAAGCCCCTGGTGAAGACCGCAAGTCTTTATCTTTTGTAGTTTGGGTGTTGGTGTTAATTTCGGGGTTAGGCTTTACTCTCGCACAAACGTTTCTTCAGTGAGGTCGGAAAGTGCGGTCGTACACTTCAGTGATACCAATAAGTTTTCATCCTTTAGATCGCCTTTCCATCTTTTAGGAACAGTTAACTTTATGAAAATCTCTCTATTCAAATCCATTCTACATCTGTTTGAAGATTGAGGTCAAAGGCACTTTTCATACTCTGTACTTAGAAATATTGTTAAAAAATTTCTGACGCATGCGCAGTCACAAAAAAGGGCAGACATGCGCAGAAGTGACAATGGGCACCTCACTTACCCTCGTCAAAGTACACTACCCTGTCCCAATCATGACCCTAATCCGTACCCTAACCCTAACCCTGACCCTAACCCTGACCCAAACCCTGACCCTTACCCTAACCCTAACCCTGACCCTAACCCAAACACTAACCATGACCCTAACCCTAACCCTAACCCTAACCCTAACCCTAACCCTAACCCTGACCTTAACCCAAACACTAACCCTAACCCAAACCCCAAATGTGTTAAAATTGTTGTTTTGGAGGCCTAGCTTTATCTCGGAAAGGATAAGTCTAGGAGGGTAACCGATTGGATTTTCGTATTAAGTTTTTTCACGAACTTCTCAAAAATCAAAGTTTTGGAGGGATGGGGGGTCAGGTTATGGTTTTTGGTACTTTTCATAGTCGATCTTTTCAATATTTCAACATGATTCTATGCTTCGTTCGGCTTGATGTTAAAAAATCGGCCCCGTTAGGGGTAGTACTTTTTGACAATTAAGCCCCTGGTGAAGACCGCAAGTCTTTATCTTTTGTAGTTTGGGTGTTGGTGTTAATTTCGGGGTTAGGCTTTACTCTCGCACAAACGTTTCTTCAGTGAGGTCGGAAAGTGCGGTCGTACACTTCAGTGATACCAATAAGTTTTCATCCTTTAGATCGCCTTTCCATCTTTTAGGAACAGTTAACTTTATGAAAATCTCTCTATTCAAATCCATTCTACATCTGTTTGAAGATTGAGGTCAAAGGCACTTTTCATACTCTGTACTTAGAAATATTGTTAAAAAATTTCTGACGCATGCGCAGTCACAAAAAAGGGCAGACATGCGCAGAAGTGACAATGGGCACCTCACTTACCCTCGTCAAAGTACACTACCCTGTCCCAATCATGACCCTAATCCGTACCCTAACCCTAACCCTGACCCTAACCCTGACCCAAACCCTGACCCTTACCCTAACCCTAACCCTGACCCTAACCCAAACACTAACCATGACCCTAACCCTAACCCTAACCCTAACCCTAACCCTAACCCTAACCCTGACCTTAACCCAAACACTAACCCTAACCCAAACCCCAAATGTGTTAAAATTGTTGTTTTGGAGGCCTAGCTTTATCTCGGAAAGGATAAGTCTAGGAGGGTAACCGATTGGATTTTCGTATTAAGTTTTTTCACGAACTTCTCAAAAATCAAAGTTTTGGAGGGATGGGGGGTCAGGTTATGGTTTTTGGTACTTTTCATAGTCGATCTTTTCAATATTTCAACATGATTCTATGCTTCGTTCGGCTTGATGTTAAAAAATCGGCCCCGTTAGGGGTAGTACTTTTTGACAATTAAGCCCCTGGTGAAGACCGCAAGTCTTTATCTTTTGTAGTTTGGGTGTTGGTGTTAATTTCGGGGTTAGGCTTTACTCTCGCACAAACGTTTCTTCAGTGAGGTCGGAAAGTGCGGTCGTACACTTCAGTGATACCAATAAGTTTTCATCCTTTAGATCGCCTTTCCATCTTTTAGGAACAGTTAACTTTATGAAAATCTCTCTATTCAAATCCATTCTACATCTGTTTGAAGATTGAGGTCAAAGGCACTTTTCATACTCTGTACTTAGAAATATTGTTAAAAAATTTCTGACGCATGCGCAGTCACAAAAAAGGGCAGACATGCGCAGAAGTGACAATGGGCACCTCACTTACCCTCGTCAAAGTACACTACCCTGTCCCAATCATGACCCTAATCCGTACCCTAACCCTAACCCTGACCCTAACCCTGACCCAAACCCTGACCCTTACCCTAACCCTAACCCTGACCCTAACCCAAACACTAACCATGACCCTAACCCTAACCCTAACCCTAACCCTAACCCTAACCCTAACCCTGACCTTAACCCAAACACTAACCCTAACCCAAACCCCAAATGTGTTAAAATTGTTGTTTTGGAGGCCTAGCTTTATCTCGGAAAGGATAAGTCTAGGAGGGTAACCGATTGGATTTTCGTATTAAGTTTTTTCACGAACTTCTCAAAAATCAAAGTTTTGGAGGGATGGGGGGTCAGGTTATGGTTTTTGGTACTTTTCATAGTCGATCTTTTCAATATTTCAACATGATTCTATGCTTCGTTCGGCTTGATGTTAAAAAATCGGCCCCGTTAGGGGTAGTACTTTTTGACAATTAAGCCCCTGGTGAAGACCGCAAGTCATTATCTTTTGTAGTTTGGGTGTTGGTGTTAATTTCGGGGTTAGGCTTTACTCTCGCACAAACGTTTCTTCAGTGAGGTCGGAAAGTGCGGTCGTACACTTCAGTGATACCAATAA
The DNA here is from genome assembly GCF_963676685.1 of Mytilus edulis. Lineage (NCBI taxonomy): Eukaryota > Metazoa > Mollusca > Bivalvia > Mytilida > Mytilidae > Mytilus > Mytilus edulis. The sequence continues at coordinate 93,891,497 of NC_092349.1, read as the reverse complement.
GTTTTCATCCTTTAGATCGCCTTTCCATCTTTTAGGAACAGTTAACTTTATGAAAATCTCTCTATTCAAATCCATTCTACATCTGTTTGAAGATTGAGGTCAAAGGCACTTTTCATACTCTGTACTTAGAAATATTGTTAAAAAATTTCTGACGCATGCGCAGTCACAAAAAAGGGCAGACATGCGCAGAAGTGACAATGGGCACCTCACTTACCCTCGTCAAAGTACACTACCCTGTCCCAATCATGACCCTAATCCGTACCCTAACCCTAACCCTGACCCTAACCCTGACCCAAACCCTGACCCTTACCCTAACCCTAACCCTGACCCTAACCCAAACACTAACCATGACCCTAACCCTAACCCTAACCCTAACCCTAACCCTAACCCTAACCCTGACCTTAACCCAAACACTAACCCTAACCCAAACCCCAAATGTGTTAAAATTGTTGTTTTGGAGGCCTAGCTTTATCTCGGAAAGGATAAGTCTAGGAGGGTAACCGATTGGATTTTCGTATTAAGTTTTTTCACGAACTTCTCAAAAATCAAAGTTTTGGAGGGATGGGGGGTCAGGTTATGGTTTTTGGTACTTTTCATAGTCGATCTTTTCAATATTTCAACATGATTCTATGCTTCGTTCGGCTTGATGTTAAAAAATCGGCCCCGTTAGGGGTAGTACTTTTTGACAATTAAGCCCCTGGTGAAGACCGCAAGTCTTTATCTTTTGTAGTTTGGGTGTTGGTGTTAATTTCGGGGTTAGGCTTTACTCTCGCACAAACGTTTCTTCAGTGAGGTCGGAAAGTGCGGTCGTACACTTCAGTGATACCAATAAGTTTTCATCCTTTAGATCGCCTTTCCATCTTTTAGGAACAGTTAACTTTATGAAAATCTCTCTATTCAAATCCATTCTACATCTGTTTGAAGATTGAGGTCAAAGGCACTTTTCATACTCTGTACTTAGAAATATTGTTAAAAAATTTCTGACGCATGCGCAGTCACAAAAAAGGGCAGACATGCGCAGAAGTGACAATGGGCACCTCACTTACCCTCGTCAAAGTACACTACCCTGTCCCAATCATGACCCTAATCCGTACCCTAACCCTAACCCTGACCCTAACCCTGACCCAAACCCTGACCCTTACCCTAACCATAACCCTGACCCTAACCCAAACACTAACCATGACCCTAACCCTAACCCTAACCCTAACCCTAACCCTAACCCTAACCCTGACCTTAACCCAAACACTAACCCTAACCCAAACCCCAAATGTGTTAAAATTGTTGTTTTGGAGGCCTAGCTTTATCTCGGAAAGGATAAGTCTAGGAGGGTAACCGATTGGATTTTCGTATTAAGTTTTTTCACGAACTTCTCAAAAATCAAAGTTTTGGAGGGATGGGGGGTCAGGTTATGGTTTTTGGTACTTTTCATAGTCGATCTTTTCAATATTTCAACATGATTCTATGCTTCGTTCGGCTTGATGTTAAAAAATCGGCCCCGTTAGGGGTAGTACTTTTTGACAATTAAGCCCCTGGTGAAGACCGCAAGTCTTTATCTTTTGTAGTTTGGGTGTTGGTGTTAATTTCGGGGTTAGGCTTTACTCTCGCACAAACGTTTCTTCAGTGAGGTCGGAAAGTGCGGTCGTACACTTCAGTGATACCAATAAGTTTTCATCCTTTAGATCGCCTTTCCATCTTTTAGGAACAGTTAACTTTATGAAAATCTCTCTATTCAAATCCATTCTACATCTGTTTGAAGATTGAGGTCAAAGGCACTTTTCATACTCTGTACTTAGAAATATTGTTAAAAAATTTCTGACGCATGCGCAGTCACAAAAAAGGGCAGACATGCGCAGAAGTGACAATGGGCACCTCACTTACCCTCGTCAAAGTACACTACCCTGTCCCAATCATGACCCTAATCCGTACCCTAACCCTAACCCTGACCCTAACCCTGACCCAAACCCTGACCCTTACCCTAACCCTAACCCTGACCCTAACCCAAACACTAACCATGACCCTAACCCTAACCCTAACCCTAACCCTAACCCTAACCCTAACCCTGACCTTAACCCAAACACTAACCCTAACCCAAACCCCAAATGTGTTAAAATTGTTGTTTTGGAGGCCTAGCTTTATCTCGGAAAGGATAAGTCTAGGAGGGTAACCGATTGGATTTTCGTATTAAGTTTTTTCACGAACTTCTCAAAAATCAAAGTTTTGGAGGGATGGGGGGTCAGGTTATGGTTTTTGGTACTTTTCATAGTCGATCTTTTCAATATTTCAACATGATTCTATGCTTCGTTCGGCTTGATGTTAAAAAATCGGCCCCGTTAGGGGTAGTACTTTTTGACAATTAAGCCCCTGGTGAAGACCGCAAGTCTTTATCTTTTGTAGTTTGGGTGTTGGTGTTAATTTCGGGGTTAGGCTTTACTCTCGCACAAACGTTTCTTCAGTGAGGTCGGAAAGTGCGGTCGTACACTTCAGTGATACCAATAAGTTTTCATCCTTTAGATCGCCTTTCCATCTTTTAGGAACAGTTAACTTTATGAAAATCTCTCTATTCAAATCCATTCTACATCTGTTTGAAGATTGAGGTCAAAGGCACTTTTCATACTCTGTACTTAGAAATATTGTTAAAAAATTTCTGACGCATGCGCAGTCACAAAAAAAGGGCAGACATGCGCAGAAGTGACAATGGGCACCTCACTTACCCTCGTCAAAGTACACTACCCTGTCCCAATCATGACCCTAATCCGTACCCTAACCCTAACCCTGACCCTAACCCTGACCCAAACCCTGACCCTTACCCTAACCCTAACCCTGACCCTAACCCAAACACTAACCATGACCCTAACCCTAACCCTAACCCTAACCCTAACCCTAACCCTAACCCTGACCTTAACCCAAACACTAACCCTAACCCAAACCCCAAATGTGTTAAAATTGTTGTTTTGGAGGCCTAGCTTTATCTCGGAAAGGATAAGTCTAGGAGGGTAACCGATTGGATTTTCGTATTAAGTTTTTTCACGAACTTCTCAAAAATCAAAGTTTTGGAGGGATGGGGGGTCAGGTTATGGTTTTTGGTACTTTTCATAGTCGATCTTTTCAATATTTCAACATGATTCTATGCTTCGTTCGGCTTGATGTTAAAAAATCGGCCCCGTTAGGGGTAGTACTTTTTGACAATTAAGCCCCTGGTGAAGACCGCAAGTCTTTATCTTTTGTAGTTTGGGTGTTGGTGTTAATTTCGGGGTTAGGCTTTACTCTCGCACAAACGTTTCTTCAGTGAGGTCGGAAAGTGCGGTCGTACACTTCAGTGATACCAATAAGTTTTCATCCTTTAGATCGCCTTTCCATCTTTTAGGAACAGTTAACTTTATGAAAATCTCTCTATTCAAATCCATTCTACATCTGTTTGAAGATTGAGGTCAAAGGCACTTTTCATACTCTGTACTTAGAAATATTGTTAAAAAATTTCTGACGCATGCGCAGTCACAAAAAAGGGCAGACATGCGCAGAAGTGACAATGGGCACCTCACTTACCCTCGTCAAAGTACACTACCCTGTCCCAATCATGACCCTAATCCGTACCCTAACCCTAACCCTGACCCTAACCCTGACCCAAACCCTGACCCTTACCCTAACCCTAACCCTGACCCTAACCCAAACACTAACCCTAACCCTAACCCTAACCCTAACCCTAACCCTAACCCTAACCCTGACCTTAACCCAAACACTAACCCTAACCCAAACCCCAAATGTGTTAAAATTGTTGTTTTGGAGGCCTAGCTTTATCTCGGAAAGGATAAGTCTAGGAGGGTAACCGATTGGATTTTCGTATTAAGTTTTTTCACGAACTTCTCAAAAATCAAAGTTTTGGAGGGATGGGGGGTCAGGTTATGGTTTTTGGTACTTTTCATAGTCGATCTTTTCAATATTTCAACATGATTCTATGCTTCGTTCGGCTTGATGTTAAAAAATCGGCCCCGTTAGGGGTAGTACTTTTTGACAATTAAGCCCCTGGTGAAGACCGCAAGTCTTTATCTTTTGTAGTTTGGGTGTTGGTGTTAATTTCGGGGTTAGGCTTTACTCTCGCACAAACGTTTCTTCAGTGAGGTCGGAAAGTGCGGTCGTACACTTCAGTGATACCAATAAGTTTTCATCCTTTAGATCGCCTTTCCATCTTTTAGGAACAGTTAACTTTATGAAAATCTCTCTATTCAAATCCATTCTACATCTGTTTGAAGATTGAGGTCAAAGGCACTTTTCATACTCTGTACTTAGAAATATTGTTAAAAAATTTCTGACGCATGCGCAGTCACAAAAAAGGGCAGACATGCGCAGAAGTGACAATGGGCACCTCACTTACCCTCGTCAAAGTACACTACCCTGTCCCAATCATGACCCTAATCCGTACCCTAACCCTAACCCTGACCCTAACCCTGACCCAAACCCTGACCCTTACCCTAACCCTAACCCTGACCCTAACCCAAACACTAACCATGACCCTAACCCTAACCCTAACCCTAACCCTAACCCTAACCCTGACCTTAACCCAAACACTAACCCTAACCCAAACCCCAAATGTGTTAAAATTGTTGTTTTGGAGGCCTAGCTTTATCTCGGAAAGGATAAGTCTAGGAGGGTAACCGATTGGATTTTCGTATTAAGTTTTTTCACGAACTTCTCAAAAATCAAAGTTTTGGAGGGATGGGGGGTCAGGTTATGGTTTTTGGTACTTTTCATAGTCGATCTTTTCAATATTTCAACATGATTCTATGCTTCGTTCGGCTTGATGTTAAAAAATCGGCCCCGTTAGGGGTAGTACTTTTTGACAATTAAGCCCCTGGTGAAGACCGCAAGTCTTTATCTTTTGTAGTTTGGGTGTTGGTGTTAATTTCGGGGTTAGGCTTTACTCTCGCACAAACGTTTCTTCAGTGAGGTCGGAAAGTGCGGTCGTACACTTCAGTGATACCAATAAGTTTTCATCCTTTAGATCGCCTTTCCATCTTTTAGGAACAGTTAACTTTATGAAAATCTCTCTATTCAAATCCATTCTACATCTGTTTGAAGATTGAGGTCAAAGGCACTTTTCATACTCTGTACTTAGAAATATTGTTAAAAAATTTCTGACGCATGCGCAGTCACAAAAAAGGGCAGACATGCGCAGAAGTGACAATGGGCACCTCACTTACCCTCGTCAAAGTACACTACCCTGTCCCAATCATGACCCTAATCCGTACCCTAACCCTAACCCTGACCCTAACCCTGACCCAAACCCTGACCCTTACCCTAACCCTAACCCTGACCCTAACCCAAACACTAACCATGACCCTAACCCTAACCCTAACCCTAACCCTAACCCTAACCCTAACCCTGACCTTAACCCAAACACTAACCCTAACCCAAACCCCAAATGTGTTAAAATTGTTGTTTTGGAGGCCTAGCTTTATCTCGGAAAGGATAAGTCTAGGAGGGTAACCGATTGGATTTTCGTATTAAGTTTTTTCACGAACTTCTCAAAAATCAAAGTTTTGGAGGGATGGGGGGTCAGGTTATGGTTTTTGGTACTTTTCATAGTCGATCTTTTCAATATTTCAACATGATTCTATGCTTCGTTCGGCTTGATGTTAAAAAATCGGCCCCGTTAGGGGTAGTACTTTTTGACAATTAAGCCCCTGGTGAAGACCGCAAGTCTTTATCTTTTGTAGTTTGGGTGTTGGTGTTAATTTCGGGGTTAGGCTTTACTCTCGCACAAACGTTTCTTCAGTGAGGTCGGAAAGTGCGGTCGTACACTTCAGTGATACCAATAAGTTTTCATCCTTTAGATCGCCTTTCCATCTTTTAGGAACAGTTAACTTTATGAAAATCTCTCTATTCAAATCCATTCTACATCTGTTTGAAGATTGAGGTCAAAGGCACTTTTCATACTCTGTACTTAGAAATATTGTTAAAAAATTTCTGACGCATGCGCAGTCACAAAAAAGGGCAGACATGCGCAGAAGTGACAATGGGCACCTCACTTACCCTCGTCAAAGTACACTACCCTGTCCCAATCATGACCCTAATCCGTACCCTAACCCTAACCCTGACCCTAACCCTGACCCAAACCCTGACCCTTACCCTAACCCTAACCCTGACCCTAACCCAAACACTAACCATGACCCTAACCCTAACCCTAACCCTAACCCTAACCCTAACCCTAACCCTGACCTTAACCCAAACACTAACCCTAACCCAAACCCCAAATGTGTTAAAATTGTTGTTTTGGAGGCCTAGCTTTATCTCGGAAAGGATAAGTCTAGGAGGGTAACCGATTGGATTTTCGTATTAAGTTTTTTCACGAACTTCTCAAAAATCAAAGTTTTGGAGGGATGGGGGGTCAGGTTATGGTTTTTGGTACTTTTCATAGTCGATCTTTTCAATATTTCAACATGATTCTATGCTTCGTTCGGCTTGATGTTAAAAAATCGGCCCCGTTAGGGGTAGTACTTTTTGACAATTAAGCCCCTGGTGAAGACCGCAAGTCTTTATCTTTTGTAGTTTGGGTGTTGGTGTTAATTTCGGGGTTAGGCTTTACTCTCGCACAAACGTTTCTTCAGTGAGGTCGGAAAGTGCGGTCGTACACTTCAGTGATACCAATAAGTTTTCATCCTTTAGATCGCCTTTCCATCTTTTAGGAACAGTTAACTTTATGAAAATCTCTCTATTCAAATCCATTCTACATCTGTTTGAAGATTGAGGTCAAAGGCACTTTTCATACTCTGTACTTAGAAATATTGTTAAAAAATTTCTGACGCATGCGCAGTCACAAAAAAGGGCAGACATGCGCAGAAGTGACAATGGGCACCTCACTTACCCTCGTCAAAGTACACTACCCTGTCCCAATCATGACCCTAATCCGTACCCTAACCCTAACCCTGACCCTAACCCTGACCCAAACCCTGACCCTTACCCTAACCCTAACCCTGACCCTAACCCAAACACTAACCCTAACCCTAACCCTAACCCTAACCCTAACCCTAACCCTAACCCTGACCTTAACCCAAACACTAACCCTAACCCAAACCCCAAATGTGTTAAAATTGTTGTTTTGGAGGCCTAGCTTTATCTCGGAAAGGATAAGTCTAGGAGGGTAACCGATTGGATTTTCGTATTAAGTTTTTTCACGAACTTCTCAAAAATCAAAGTTTTGGAGGGATGGGGGGTCAGGTTATGGTTTTTGGTACTTTTCATAGTCGATCTTTTCAATATTTCAACATGATTCTATGCTTCGTTCGGCTTGATGTTAAAAAATCGGCCCCGTTAGGGGTAGTACTTTTTGACAATTAAGCCCCTGGTGAAGACCGCAAGTCTTTATCTTTTGTAGTTTGGGTGTTGGTGTTAATTTCGGGGTTAGGCTTTACTCTCGCACAAACGTTTCTTCAGTGAGGTCGGAAAGTGCGGTCGTACACTTCAGTGATACCAATAAGTTTTCATCCTTTAGATCGCCTTTCCATCTTTTAGGAACAGTTAACTTTATGAAAATCTCTCTATTCAAATCCATTCTACATCTGTTTGAAGATTGAGGTCAAAGGCACTTTTCATACTCTGTACTTAGAAATATTGTTAAAAAATTTCTGACGCATGCGCAGTCACAAAAAAGGGCAGACATGCGCAGAAGTGACAATGGGCACCTCACTTACCCTCGTCAAAGTACACTACCCTGTCCCAATCATGACCCTAATCCGTACCCTAACCCTAACCCTGACCCTAACCCTGACCCAAACCCTGACCCTTACCCTAACCCTAACCCTGACCCTAACCCAAACACTAACCATGACCCTAACCCTAACCCTAACCCTAACCCTAACCCTAACCCTGACCTTAACCCAAACACTAACCCTAACCCAAACCCCAAATGTGTTAAAATTGTTGTTTTGGAGGCCTAGCTTTATCTCGGAAAGGATAAGTCTAGGAGGGTAACCGATTGGATTTTCGTATTAAGTTTTTTCACGAACTTCTCAAAAATCAAAGTTTTGGAGGGATGGGGGGTCAGGTTATGGTTTTTGGTACTTTTCATAGTCGATCTTTTCAATATTTCAACATGATTCTATGCTTCGTTCGGCTTGATGTTAAAAAATCGGCCCCGTTAGGGGTAGTACTTTTTGACAATTAAGCCCCTGGTGAAGACCGCAAGTCTTTATCTTTTGTAGTTTGGGTGTTGGTGTTAATTTCGGGGTTAGGCTTTACTCTCGCACAAACGTTTCTTCAGTGAGGTCGGAAAGTGCGGTCGTACACTTCAGTGATACCAATAAGTTTTCATCCTTTAGATCGCCTTTCCATCTTTTAGGAACAGTTAACTTTATGAAAATCTCTCTATTCAAATCCATTCTACATCTGTTTGAAGATTGAGGTCAAAGGCACTTTTCATACTCTGTACTTAGAAATATTGTTAAAAAATTTCTGACGCATGCGCAGTCACAAAAAAGGGCAGACATGCGCAGAAGTGACAATGGGCACCTCACTTACCCTCGTCAAAGTACACTACCCTGTCCCAATCATGACCCTAATCCGTACCCTAACCCTAACCCTGACCCTAACCCTGACCCAAACCCTGACCCTTACCCTAACCCTAACCCTGACCCTAACCCAAACACTAACCATGACCCTAACCCTAACCCTAACCCTAACCCTAACCCTAACCCTAACCCTGACCTTAACCCAAACACTAACCCTAACCCAAACCCCAAATGTGTTAAAATTGTTGTTTTGGAGGCCTAGCTTTATCTCGGAAAGGATAAGTCTAGGAGGGTAACCGATTGGATTTTCGTATTAAGTTTTTTCACGAACTTCTCAAAAATCAAAGTTTTGGAGGGATGGGGGGTCAGGTTATGGTTTTTGGTACTTTTCATAGTCGATCTTTTCAATATTTCAACATGATTCTATGCTTCGTTCGGCTTGATGTTAAAAAATCGGCCCCGTTAGGGGTAGTACTTTTTGACAATTAAGCCCCTGGTGAAGACCGCAAGTCTTTATCTTTTGTAGTTTGGGTGTTGGTGTTAATTTCGGGGTTAGGCTTTACTCTCGCACAAACGTTTCTTCAGTGAGGTCGGAAAGTGCGGTCGTACACTTCAGTGATACCAATAAGTTTTCATCCTTTAGATCGCCTTTCCATCTTTTAGGAACAGTTAACTTTATGAAAATCTCTCTATTCAAATCCATTCTACATCTGTTTGAAGATTGAGGTCAAAGGCACTTTTCATACTCTGTACTTAGAAATATTGTTAAAAAATTTCTGACGCATGCGCAGTCACAAAAAAGGGCAGACATGCGCAGAAGTGACAATGGGCACCTCACTTACCCTCGTCAAAGTACACTACCCTGTCCCAATCATGACCCTAATCCGTACCCTAACCCTAACCCTGACCCTAACCCTGACCCAAACCCTGACCCTTACCCTAACCCTAACCCTGACCCTAACCCAAACACTAACCATGACCCTAACCCTAACCCTAACCCTAACCCTAACCCTAACCCTAACCCTGACCTTAACCCAAACACTAACCCTAACCCAAACCCCAAATGTGTTAAAATTGTTGTTTTGGAGGCCTAGCTTTATCTCGGAAAGGATAAGTCTAGGAGGGTAACCGATTGGATTTTCGTATTAAGTTTTTTCACGAACTTCTCAAAAATCAAAGTTTTGGAGGGATGGGGGGTCAGGTTATGGTTTTTGGTACTTTTCATAGTCGATCTTTTCAATATTTCAACATGATTCTATGCTTCGTTCGGCTTGATGTTAAAAAATCGGCCCCGTTAGGGGTAGTACTTTTTGACAATTAAGCCCCTGGTGAAGACCGCAAGTCTTTATCTTTTGTAGTTTGGGTGTTGGTGTTAATTTCGGGGTTAGGCTTTACTCTCGCACAAACGTTTCTTCAGTGAGGTCGGAAAGTGCGGTCGTACACTTCAGTGATACCAATAAGTTTTCATCCTTTAGATCGCCTTTCCATCTTTTAGGAACAGTTAACTTTATGAAAATCTCTCTATTCAAATCCATTCTACATCTGTTTGAAGATTGAGGTCAAAGGCACTTTTCATACTCTGTACTTAGAAATATTGTTAAAAAATTTCTGACGCATGCGCAGTCACAAAAAAGGGCAGACATGCGCAGAAGTGACAATGGGCACCTCACTTACCCTCGTCAAAGTACACTACCCTGTCCCAATCATGACCCTAATCCGTACCCTAACCCTAACCCTGACCCTAACCCTGACCCAAACCCTGACCCTTACCCTAACCCTAACCCTGACCCTAACCCAAACACTAACCATGACCCTAACCCTAACCCTAACCCTAACCCTAACCCTAACCCTAACCCTGACCTTAACCCAAACACTAACCCTAACCCAAACCCCAAATGTGTTAAAATTGTTGTTTTGGAGGCCTAGCTTTATCTCGGAAAGGATAAGTCTAGGAGGGTAACCGATTGGATTTTCGTATTAAGTTTTTTCACGAACTTCTCAAAAATCAAAGTTTTGGAGGGATGGGGGGTCAGGTTATGGTTTTTGGTACTTTTCATAGTCGATCTTTTCAATATTTCAACATGATTCTATGCTTCGTTCGGCTTGATGTTAAAAAATCGGCCCCGTTAGGGGTAGTACTTTTTGACAATTAAGCCCCTGGTGAAGACCGCAAGTCTTTATCTTTTGTAGTTTGGGTGTTGGTGTTAATTTCGGGGTTAGGCTTTACTCTCGCACAAACGTTTCTTCAGTGAGGTCGGAAAGTGCGGTCGTACACTTCAGTGATACCAATAAGTTTTCATCCTTTAGATCGCCTTTCCATCTTTTAGGAACAGTTAACTTTATGAAAATCTCTCTATTCAAATCCATTCTACATCTGTTTGAAGATTGAGGTCAAAGGCACTTTTCATACTCTGTACTTAGAAATATTGTTAAAAAATTTCTGACGCATGCGCAGTCACAAAAAAGGGCAGACATGCGCAGAAGTGACAATGGGCACCTCACTTACCCTCGTCAAAGTACACTACCCTGTCCCAATCATGACCCTAATCCGTACCCTAACCCTAACCCTGACCCTAACCCTGACCCAAACCCTGACCCTTACCCTAACCCTAACCCTGACCCTAACCCAAACACTAACCATGACCCTAACCCTAACCCTAACCCTAACCCTAACCCTAACCCTAACCCTGACCTTAACCCAAACACTAACCCTAACCCAAACCCCAAATGTGTTAAAATTGTTGTTTTGGAGGCCTAGCTTTATCTCGGAAAGGATAAGTCTAGGAGGGTAACCGATTGGATTTTCGTATTAAGTTTTTTCACGAACTTCTCAAAAATCAAAGTTTTGGAGGGATGGGGGGTCAGGTTATGGTTTTTGGTACTTTTCATAGTCGATCTTTTCAATATTTCAACATGATTCTATGCTTCGTTCGGCTTGATGTTAAAAAATCGGCCCCGTTAGGGGTAGTACTTTTTGACAATTAAGCCCCTGGTGAAGACCGCAAGTCTTTATCTTTTGTAGTTTGGGTGTTGGTGTTAATTTCGGGGTTAGGCTTTACTCTCGCACAAACGTTTCTTCAGTGAGGTCGGAAAGTGCGGTCGTACACTTCAGTGATACCAATAAGTTTTCATCCTTTAGATCGCCTTTCCATCTTTTAGGAACAGTTAACTTTATGAAAATCTCTCTATTCAAATCCATTCTACATCTGTTTGAAGATTGAGGTCAAAGGCACTTTTCATACTCTGTACTTAGAAATATTGTTAAAAAATTTCTGACGCATGCGCAGTCACAAAAAAGGGCAGACATGCGCAGAAGTGACAATGGGCACCTCACTTACCCTCGTCAAAGTACACTACCCTGTCCCAATCATGACCCTAATCCGTACCCTAACCCTAACCCTGACCCTAACCCTGACCCAAACCCTGACCCTTACCCTAACCCTAACCCTGACCCTAACCCAAACACTAACCATGACCCTAACCCTAACCCTAACCCTAACCCTAACCCTAACCCTAACCCTGACCTTAACCCAAACACTAACCCTAACCCAAACCCCAAATGTGTTAAAATTGTTGTTTTGGAGGCCTAGCTTTATCTCGGAAAGGATAAGTCTAGGAGGGTAACCGATTGGATTTTCGTATTAAGTTTTTTCACGAACTTCTCAAAAATCAAAGTTTTGGAGGGATGGGGGGTCAGGTTATGGTTTTTGGTACTTTTCATAGTCGATCTTTTCAATATTTCAACATGATTCTATGCTTCGTTCGGCTTGATGTTAAAAAATCGGCCCCGTTAGGGGTAGTACTTTTTGACAATTAAGCCCCTGGTGAAGACCGCAAGTCTTTATCTTTTGTAGTTTGGGTGTTGGTGTTAATTTCGGGGTTAGGCTTTACTCTCGCACAAACGTTTCTTCAGTGAGGTCGGAAAGTGCGGTCGTACACTTCAGTGATACCAATAAGTTTTCATCCTTTAGATCGCCTTTCCATCTTTTAGGAACAGTTAACTTTATGAAAATCTCTCTATTCAAATCCATTCTACATCTGTTTGAAGATTGAGGTCAAAGGCACTTTTCATACTCTGTACTTAGAAATATTGTTAAAAAATTTCTGACGCATGCGCAGTCACAAAAAAGGGCAGACATGCGCAGAAGTGACAATGGGCACCTCACTTACCCTCGTCAAAGTACACTACCCTGTCCCAATCATGACCCTAATCCGTACCCTAACCCTAACCCTGACCCTAACCCTGACCCAAACCCTGACCCTTACCCTAACCCTAACCCTGACCCTAACCCAAACACTAACCATGACCCTAACCCTAACCCTAACCCTAACCCTAACCCTAACCCTAACCCTGACCTTAACCCAAACACTAACCCTAACCCAAACCCCAAATGTGTTAAAATTGTTGTTTTGGAGGCCTAGCTTTATCTCGGAAAGGATAAGTCTAGGAGGGTAACCGATTGGATTTTCGTATTAAGTTTTTTCACGAACTTCTCAAAAATCAAAGTTTTGGAGGGATGGGGGGTCAGGTTATGGTTTTTGGTACTTTTCATAGTCGATCTTTTCAATATTTCAACATGATTCTATGCTTCGTTCGGCTTGATGTTAAAAAATCGGCCCCGTTAGGGGTAGTACTTTTTGACAATTAAGCCCCTGGTGAAGACCGCAAGTCTTTATCTTTTGTAGTTTGGGTGTTGGTGTTAATTTCGGGGTTAGGCTTTACTCTCGCACAAACGTTTCTTCAGTGAGGTCGGAAAGTGCGGTCGTACACTTCAGTGATACCAATAAGTTTTCATCCTTTAGATCGCCTTTCCATCTTTTAGGAACAGTTAACTTTATGAAAATCTCTCTATTCAAATCCATTCTACATCTGTTTGAAGATTGAGGTCAAAGGCACTTTTCATACTCTGTACTTAGAAATATTGTTAAAAAATTTCTGACGCATGCGCAGTCACAAAAAAGGGCAGACATGCGCAGAAGTGACAATGGGCACCTCACTTACCCTCGTCAAAGTACACTACCCTGTCCCAATCATGACCCTAATCCGTACCCTAACCCTAACCCTGACCCTAACCCTGACCCAAACCCTGACCCTTACCCTAACCCTAACCCTGACCCTAACCCAAACACTAACCATGACCCTAACCCTAACCCTAACCCTAACCCTAACCCTAACCCTAACCCTGACCTTAACCCAAACACTAACCCTAACCCAAACCCCAAATGTGTTAAAATTGTTGTTTTGGAGGCCTAGCTTTATCTCGGAAAGGATAAGTCTAGGAGGGTAACCGATTGGATTTTCGTATTAAGTTTTTTCACGAACTTCTCAAAAATCAAAGTTTTGGAGGGATGGGGGGTCAGGTTATGGTTTTTGGTACTTTTCATAGTCGATCTTTTCAATATTTCAACATGATTCTATGCTTCGTTCGGCTTGATGTTAAAAAATCGGCCCCGTTAGGGGTAGTACTTTTTGACAATTAAGCCCCTGGTGAAGACCGCAAGTCTTTATCTTTTGTAGTTTGGGTGTTGGTGTTAATTTCGGGGTTAGGCTTTACTCTCGCACAAACGTTTCTTCAGTGAGGTCGGAAAGTGCGGTCGTACACTTCAGTGATACCAATAAGTTTTCATCCTTTAGATCGCCTTTCCATCTTTTAGGAACAGTTAACTTTATGAAAATCTCTCTATTCAAATCCATTCTACATCTGTTTGAAGATTGAGGTCAAAGGCACTTTTCATACTCTGTACTTAGAAATATTGTTAAAAAATTTCTGACGCATGCGCAGTCACAAAAAAGGGCAGACATGCGCAGAAGTGACAATGGGCACCTCACTTACCCTCGTCAAAGTACACTACCCTGTCCCAATCATGACCCTAATCCGTACCCTAACCCTAACCCTGACCCTAACCCTGACCCAAACCCTGACCCTTACCCTAACCCTAACCCTGACCCTAACCCAAACACTAACCATGACCCTAACCCTAACCCTAACCCTAACCCTAACCCTAACCCTAACCCTGACCTTAACCCAAACACTAACCCTAACCCAAACCCCAAATGTGTTAAAATTGTTGTTTTGGAGGCCTAGCTTTATCTCGGAAAGGATAAGTCTAGGAGGGTAACCGATTGGATTTTCGTATTAAGTTTTTTCACGAACTTCTCAAAAATCAAAGTTTTGGAGGGATGGGGGGTCAGGTTATGGTTTTTGGTACTTTTCATAGTCGATCTTTTCAATATTTCAACATGATTCTATGCTTCGTTCGGCTTGATGTTAAAAAATCGGCCCCGTTAGGGGTAGTACTTTTTGACAATTAAGCCCCTGGTGAAGACCGCAAGTCTTTATCTTTTGTAGTTTGGGTGTTGGTGTTAATTTCGGGGTTAGGCTTTACTCTCGCACAAACGTTTCTTCAGTGAGGTCGGAAAGTGCGGTCGTACACTTCAGTGATACCAATAAGTTTTCATCCTTTAGATCGCCTTTCCATCTTTTAGGAACAGTTAACTTTATGAAAATCTCTCTATTCAAATCCATTCTACATCTGTTTGAAGATTGAGGTCAAAGGCACTTTTCATACTCTGTACTTAGAAATATTGTTAAAAAATTTCTGACGCATGCGCAGTCACAAAAAAGGGCAGACATGCGCAGAAGTGACAATGGGCACCTCACTTACCCTCGTCAAAGTACACTACCCTGTCCCAATCATGACCCTAATCCGTACCCTAACCCTAACCCTGACCCTAACCCTGACCCAAACCCTGACCCTTACCCTAACCCTAACCCTGACCCTAACCCAAACACTAACCATGACCCTAACCCTAACCCTAACCCTAACCCTAACCCTAACCCTAACCCTGACCTTAACCCAAACACTAACCCTAACCCAAACCCCAAATGTGTTAAAATTGTTGTTTTGGAGGCCTAGCTTTATCTCGGAAAGGATAAGTCTAGGAGGGTAACCGATTGGATTTTCGTATTAAGTTTTTTCACGAACTTCTCAAAAATCAAAGTTTTGGAGGGATGGGGGGTCAGGTTATGGTTTTTGGTACTTTTCATAGTCGATCTTTTCAATATTTCAACATGATTCTATGCTTCGTTCGGCTTGATGTTAAAAAATCGGCCCCGTTAGGGGTAGTACTTTTTGACAATTAAGCCCCTGGTGAAGACCGCAAGTCTTTATCTTTTGTAGTTTGGGTGTTGGTGTTAATTTCGGGGTTAGGCTTTACTCTCGCACAAACGTTTCTTCAGTGAGGTCGGAAAGTGCGGTCGTACACTTCAGTGATACCAATAAGTTTTCATCCTTTAGATCGCCTTTCCATCTTTTAGGAACAGTTAACTTTATGAAAATCTCTCTATTCAAATCCATTCTACATCTGTTTGAAGATTGAGGTCAAAGGCACTTTTCATACTCTGTACTTAGAAATATTGTTAAAAAATTTCTGACGCATGCGCAGTCACAAAAAAGGGCAGACATGCGCAGAAGTGACAATGGGCACCTCACTTACCCTCGTCAAAGTACACTACCCTGTCCCAATCATGACCCTAATCCGTACCCTAACCCTAACCCTGACCCTAACCCTGACCCAAACCCTGACCCTTACCCTAACCCTAACCCTGACCCTAACCCAAACACTAACCATGACCCTAACCCTAACCCTAACCCTAACCCTAACCCTAACCCTAACCCTGACCTTAACCCAAACACTAACCCTAACCCAAACCCCAAATGTGTTAAAATTGTTGTTTTGGAGGCCTAGCTTTATCTCGGAAAGGATAAGTCTAGGAGGGTAACCGATTGGATTTTCGTATTAAGTTTTTTCACGAACTTCTCAAAAATCAAAGTTTTGGAGGGATGGGGGGTCAGGTTATGGTTTTTGGTACTTTTCATAGTCGATCTTTTCAATATTTCAACATGATTCTATGCTTCGTTCGGCTTGATGTTAAAAAATCGGCCCCGTTAGGGGTAGTACTTTTTGACAATTAAGCCCCTGGTGAAGACCGCAAGTCTTTATCTTTTGTAGTTTGGGTGTTGGTGTTAATTTCGGGGTTAGGCTTTACTCTCGCACAAACGTTTCTTCAGTGAGGTCGGAAAGTGCGGTCGTACACTTCAGTGATACCAATAAGTTTTCATCCTTTAGATCGCCTTTCCATCTTTTAGGAACAGTTAACTTTATGAAAATCTCTCTATTCAAATCCATTCTACATCTGTTTGAAGATTGAGGTCAAAGGCACTTTTCATACTCTGTACTTAGAAATATTGTTAAAAAATTTCTGACGCATGCGCAGTCACAAAAAAGGGCAGACATGCGCAGAAGTGACAATGGGCACCTCACTTACCCTCGTCAAAGTACACTACCCTGTCCCAATCATGACCCTAATCCGTACCCTAACCCTAACCCTGACCCTAACCCTGACCCAAACCCTGACCCTTACCCTAACCCTAACCCTGACCCTAACCCAAACACTAACCATGACCCTAACCCTAACCCTAACCCTAACCCTAACCCTAACCCTAACCCTGACCTTAACCCAAACACTAACCCTAACCCAAACCCCAAATGTGTTAAAATTGTTGTTTTGGAGGCCTAGCTTTATCTCGGAAAGGATAAGTCTAGGAGGGTAACCGATTGGATTTTCGTATTAAGTTTTTTCACGAACTTCTCAAAAATCAAAGTTTTGGAGGGATGGGGGGTCAGGTTATGGTTTTTGGTACTTTTCATAGTCGATCTTTTCAATATTTCAACATGATTCTATGCTTCGTTCGGCTTGATGTTAAAAAATCGGCCCCGTTAGGGGTAGTACTTTTTGACAATTAAGCCCCTGGTGAAGACCGCAAGTCTTTATCTTTTGTAGTTTGGGTGTTGGTGTTAATTTCGGGGTTAGGCTTTACTCTCGCACAAACGTTTCTTCAGTGAGGTCGGAAAGTGCGGTCGTACACTTCAGTGATACCAATAAGTTTTCATCCTTTAGATCGCCTTTCCATCTTTTAGGAACAGTTAACTTTATGAAAATCTCTCTATTCAAATCCATTCTACATCTGTTTGAAGATTGAGGTCAAAGGCACTTATCATACTCTGTACTTAGAAATATTGTTAAAAAATTTCTGACGCATGCGCAGTCACAAAAAAGGGCAGACATGCGCAGAAGTGACAATGGGCACCTCACTTACCCTCGTCAAAGTACACTACCCTGTCCCAATCATGACCCTAATCCGTACCCTAACCCTAACCCTGACCCTAACCCTGACCCAAACCCTGACCCTTACCCTAACCCTAACCCTGACCCTAACCCAAACACTAACCATGACCCTAACCCTAACCCTAACCCTAACCCTAACCCTAACCCTAACCCTGACCTTAACCCAAACACTAACCCTAACCCAAACCCCAAATGTGTTAAAATTGTTGTTTTGGAGGCCTAGCTTTATCTCGGAAAGGATAAGTCTAGGAGGGTAACCGATTGGATTTTCGTATTAAGTTTTTTCACGAACTTCTCAAAAATCAAAGTTTTGGAGGGATGGGGGGTCAGGTTATGGTTTTTGGTACTTTTCATAGTCGATCTTTTCAATATTTCAACATGATTCTATGCTTCGTTCGGCTTGATGTTAAAAAATCGGCCCCGTTAGGGGTAGTACTTTTTGACAATTAAGCCCCTGGTGAAGACCGCAAGTCTTTATCTTTTGTAGTTTGGGTGTTGGTGTTAATTTCGGGGTTAGGCTTTACTCTCGCACAAACGTTTCTTCAGTGAGGTCGGAAAGTGCGGTCGTACACTTCAGTGATACCAATAAGTTTTCATCCTTTAGATCGCCTTTCCATCTTTTAGGAACAGTTAACTTTATGAAAATCTCTCTATTCAAATCCATTCTACATCTGTTTGAAGATTGAGGTCAAAGGCACTTTTCATACTCTGTACTTAGAAATATTGTTAAAAAATTTCTGACGCATGCGCAGTCACAAAAAAGGGCAGACATGCGCAGAAGTGACAATGGGCACCTCACTTACCCTCGTCAAAGTACACTACCCTGTCCCAATCATGACCCTAATCCGTACCCTAACCCTAACCCTGACCCTAACCCTGACCCAAACCCTGACCCTTACCCTAACCCTAACCCTGACCCTAACCCAAACACTAACCATGACCCTAACCCTAACCCTAACCCTAACCCTAACCCTAACCCTAACCCTGACCTTAACCCAAACACTAACCCTAACCCAAACCCCAAATGTGTTAAAATTGTTGTTTTGGAGGCCTAGCTTTATCTCGGAAAGGATAAGTCTAGGAGGGTAACCGATTGGATTTTCGTATTAAGTTTTTTCACGAACTTCTCAAAAATCAAAGTTTTGGAGGGATGGGGGGTCAGGTTATGGTTTTTGGTACTTTTCATAGTCGATCTTTTCAATATTTCAACATGATTCTATGCTTCGTTCGGCTTGATGTTAAAAAATCGGCCCCGTTAGGGGTAGTACTTTTTGACAATTAAGCCCCTGGTGAAGACCGCAAGTCTTTATCTTTTGTAGTTTGGGTGTTGGTGTTAATTTCGGGGTTAGGCTTTACTCTCGCACAAACGTTTCTTCAGTGAGGTCGGAAAGTGCGGTCGTACACTTCAGTGATACCAATAAGTTTTCATCCTTTAGATCGCCTTTCCATCTTTTAGGAACAGTTAACTTTATGAAAATCTCTCTATTCAAATCCATTCTACATCTGTTTGAAGATTGAGGTCAAAGGCACTTTTCATACTCTGTACTTAGAAATATTGTTAAAAAATTTCTGACGCATGCGCAGTCACAAAAAAGGGCAGACATGCGCAGAAGTGACAATGGGCACCTCACTTACCCTCGTCAAAGTACACTACCCTGTCCCAATCATGACCCTAATCCGTACCCTAACCCTAACCCTGACCCTAACCCTGACCCAAACCCTGACCCTTACCCTAACCCTAACCCTGACCCTAACCCAAACACTAACCATGACCCTAACCCTAACCCTAACCCTAACCCTAACCCTAACCCTAACCCTGACCTTAACCCAAACACTAACCCTAACCCAAACCCCAAATGTGTTAAAATTGTTGTTTTGGAGGCCTAGCTTTATCTCGGAAAGGATAAGTCTAGGAGGGTAACCGATTGGATTTTCGTATTAAGTTTTTTCACGAACTTCTCAAAAATCAAAGTTTTGGAGGGATGGGGGGTCAGGTTATGGTTTTTGGTACTTTTCATAGTCGATCTTTTCAATATTTCAACATGATTCTATGCTTCGTTCGGCTTGATGTTAAAAAATCGGCCCCGTTAGGGGTAGTACTTTTTGACAATTAAGCCCCTGGTGAAGACCGCAAGTCTTTATCTTTTGTAGTTTGGGTGTTGGTGTTAATTTCGGGGTTAGGCTTTACTCTCGCACAAACGTTTCTTCAGTGAGGTCGGAAAGTGCGGTCGTACACTTCAGTGATACCAATAAGTTTTCATCCTTTAGATCGCCTTTCCATCTTTTAGGAACAGTTAACTTTATGAAAATCTCTCTATTCAAATCCATTCTACATCTGTTTGAAGATTGAGGTCAAAGGCACTTTTCATACTCTGTACTTAGAAATATTGTTAAAAAATTTCTGACGCATGCGCAGTCACAAAAAAGGGCAGACATGCGCAGAAGTGACAATGGGCACCTCACTTACCCTCGTCAAAGTACACTACCCTGTCCCAATCATTACCCTAATCCGTACCCTAACCCTAACCCTGACCCTAACCCTGACCCAAACCCTGACCCTTACCCTACTCTAACCCTGACCCTAACCCAAACACTAACCATGACCCTAACCCTAACCCTAACCCTAACCCTAACCCTAACCCTAACCCTAACCCTAACCCTAACCCTAACCCTGACCTTAACCCAAACACTAACCCTAACCCAAACCCCAAATGTGTTAAAATTGTTGTTTTGGAGGCCTAGCTTTATCTCGGAAAGGATAAGTCTAGGAGGGTAACCGATTGGATTTTCGTATTAAGTTTTTTCACGAACTTCTCAAAAATCAAAGTTTTGGAGGGATGGGGGGTCAGGTTATGGTTTTTGGTACTTTTCATAGTCGATCTTTTCAATATTTCAACATGATCCTATGCTTCGTTCGGGTTGATGTTAAAAAATCGGCCCCGTTAGGGGTAGTACTTTTTGACAATTAAGCCCCTGGTGAAGACCGCAAGTCTTTATCTTTTGTAGTTTGGGAGTTGGTGTTAATTTCGGGGTTAGGCTTTACTCTCGCACAAACGTTTCTTCAGTGAGGTCGGAAAGTGCGGTCGTACACTTCAGTGATACCAATGAGTTTTCATCCTTTAGATCGCCTTTCCATCTTTTAGGAACAGTTAACTTTATGAAAATATCTCTATTCAAATCCATTCTACATCTGTTTGAAGATTGAGGTCAAAGGCACTTTTCATACTCTGTACTTAGAAATATTGTTGGAAATTTCTGACGCATGCGCAGTCACAAAAAAGGGCAGACATGCGCAGAAGTGACAATGGGCACCTCACTAACCCTCGTCAAAGTACACTACCCTAACCCTAACCCTAACCCTAACCCTAACCCTAACCCTAACCCTAACCCTAACCCTAACCCTAACCCTAACCCTAACCCTAACCCTAACCCTTTAAATAACCCAAACCCAAACACTAACACTAACACTAACCCTAACCTAAACGCTAACCCTAACCCTAACCCTAACCCTAACCCTTCTCACGCATGCGCAGTCACAGAAAAGGGCAGACATGCGCAGAAGTGAAAAAGGGCACCTCACAAATCTCGTCAAAGTATACTACCATGTCCCTGACCTTGACCCTTACTCAAAACCTAACCCTAACCCTGACCCAAACCCTAACCCAAACCCTTAATTAGGGTTAACCCTAACCCTAACCCTAACCCTAACCCTAACCCTAACCCTAACCCTAACCCAAACCCTAACCGTAACCCAAACCCTAACCCAAACCCTTAAATAGGGTTTAGGTTAGGGTTAGGGTTTAGGTTAGGGTTAGTGTTAGTGTTTGGGTTAGGGTTTGGGTTAGGGTTAGGGTTAGGGTTAGGGTTAGGGTTAACCCTAATTAGGGTTAGGGTTAGGGTTAGGGTTAGGGTTAGGTTAGGGTTAGGGTTAGGGTTAGGGTTAGTGTTAGGGTTTGGGTTAGTGTTTAGGTTAGGGTTAGTGTTAGGGTTTGGGTTAGTGTTTAGGTTAGGGTTAGTGTTAGGGTATGGGTTAGGGTTTGGGTTAGTGTTTAGGTTAGGGTTAGTGTTAGGGTTTGGGTTAGTGTTAAGGTTAGGGTTAGTGTTAGTGTTTGGGTTAGGGTTTGGGTTAGTGTTTAGGTTAGGGTTAGTGTTAGGGTTTGGGTTAGGGTTTGGGTTAGTGTTTAGGTTAGGGTTAGTGTTAGGGTTTGGGTTAGTGTTAAGGTTAGGGTTAGTGTTAGTGTTTGGGTTAGGGTTTGGGTTAGTGTTTAGGTTAGGGTTAGTGTTAGGGTTTGGGTTAGTGTTAAGGTTAGGGTTAGGGTTAGTGTTTGGGTTAGGGTTTGGGTCAAACACTTACCCTAACCCAAATCCCAAATGTGTTAAAATTGTTGATTTGGAGGCCTTACTTTATCTCGGAACGGGTAAGTGTAGAAGGATAACCTATTGCAGTTTCGTGTTAAGTTTTTCACGAACTTCTTAAAAGAAAGAGTTGTGTATGGATGGGGGTCCGGTTATGATGTTTGAAAAAAAAAAAAAAAAAATAATCTTTCAATTATCATGCAGTGAGGTCGGAGAGTGCGGCCGTACACTTCAGTGATACCAATACGTTTTCATCCTCTAGATCGCCTTTCCATCTTTTAGGAACAGTTAACTTTAAGAAGATATCTCTATTCAAATTCATTCTACATCTGTTTGAAGATTGAAGTCGAAGGCAATTTTCATACTCTGTACTTAGAAATATTTTTAAATAACCCAAACCCAAACACTAACACTAACACTAACCCTAACCTAAACGCTAACCCTAACCCTAACCCTAACCCTAACCCTTCTCACGCATGCGCAGTCACAGAAAAGGGAACATTTAAAGCTTGACATATTGTTCTCAAGGACTGACATCATATAACTTAAGAAGGAACATTTAAAGCTTGACATATTGTTCTATGGGACAGACATCATCTAACTTAAGAATGAAGATTTAAAGCTTGACATATTGTTCTCTGTGACTGACATCATCTGACTTTGAAAGAAGGAACATTTAAAGCTTGCAATTGACATATTGTTCTCTGGGACCGACATCATCTGACTTAAGAAGGAAGATTTCAAGCTTGACTTATTGTTCTCTGGGACCGATATCATCTGACTTAAGAAGGAAGATTTAAAGCTTGACATATTGTTCTCTGGGACTGACACCATCTGACTTAAGAAGGAAGATTTAAAGCTTGACATATTGTTCTCTTGGACCGACATGATCTGACTTAAGAAGGAAGATTTAAAGCTTGACATATTGTTCTCTGGGACTGACACCATTTGACTTAAGAAGGAAGATTTAAAGTTTGACATATTGTTCTCTGAGACAGACATCATCTGACTTAAGGAGGACTGTTTAAAGCTTGACATATTGTTCTCTGTGAATGACATCATCTGACTTAAGAAGGAATATCTAACGATTGACATATTGTTCTCTGGGACTGACATCATCTGACTTAAGAAGGAAGATTTAAAGCTTGACATATTGTTCTCTGGGACAGACATCATCTAACTTAAGGAGGAATATTTAAAGCTTGACATATTGTTCTCTGAGACTGACATCATCTAACTTAAGGAGGAATATTTAAAGCTTGACATATTGTTTTCTAGAACTGACAGCATCTAACTTAAGAAGGAAGATTTAAAGCTTGACATATTGTTCTCTGGGACAGACATCATCTAACTTAAGGAGGAATATTTAAAGCTTGACATATTTTCTCTTGGACTGACATCATCTAATTTAAGGAGGAATATTTAAAGCTTGACATATTGTTCTCTGGGACTGACATCATCTGACTTAAGAAGGAAGATTTAAAGCTTGACATAATGTTCTCTGGGACAGATATCATCTAACTTAAGAAGGAAGATTTAAAGCTTGACATATTGTTCTCTGGGACAGACATCATCTGACTTAAGGAGGAACATTTAAAGCTTGACATATTGTTCTCTAGGACTGACAGCATCTAACTTTAAAGCTTGATATATTGTTCTCTGGGACAGACATCATCTGACTTAAGAAGGAACATTTAAAGCTTGACATATTGTTCTCTGGGACAGACATCATCTAACTTAAGAATGAAGATTCAAAGCTTGACATATTGTTCTCTGGGACTGACATCATCTGACTTTAAAAGAAGAAACATTTAAAGCTTGACATATTGTTCTCTGGGACCGACATCATCTGACTTAAGAAGGAAGATTTAAAGCTTGACATATTGTTCTCTGTGACCGACATCATCTGACTCAAGAAGGAAGATTTAAAGCTTGACATATTGTTCTCTGGGACTGACATCATCTGACTTAAGAAGGAAGATTGAAAGCTTGACATATTGTTCTCTGGGACTGACATCATCTAACTTAAGGAGGAATATTTAAAGCTTGACATATTGTTCTCTGTGACTGACATCATCTAACTTAAGAAGGAAGATTAAAAGCTTGACATATTGTTCTTTTGGACTACCATCATCTAACTTAAGAAAGAAGATTTAAAGCTTGGCATAATGTTCTCTGGGACTGACATCATCTGACTTAAGAAGGACCATTTAAAGCTTGACGTATTGTTCTCCGGGACTGACATCATCTGAGTTAAGAAGGAATATCTAACGATTGACATATTGTTCTCAGGGACTGAAATCATCTGACTTAAGGAGGCTTGCGGGTATAAGATTTTCCGAAAAAAAAAAAACTTTTATTTTACATTACAAATTCAATACATTACCTTTAGTAGTTGTAACTTTATCATATGGTACAAAAATAATTCCAAAAAATTAATTCGTGTTGACCCCAGGTGACTTTAAAAATGTCGATATCATTGAAAAAGCTCTAAATTATCTCCCTTTGGTGCAAAAATGCCATTTTTTGGCATTAAAATAGAAATATTTTTTTTAACTCATCGGTGACCTATATTTTTTATTGTTGTTTTCGAACAAGCTGTACATAAACTAAATAATTGTAAAATTTAAACGATTTCTGTAACTTAAGCTTGACATATTGTTTCTGGGACAGACATTATCTAACTTATGGAGGAATATTTAAAGCTTGACATATTGTTCTCTGGGACCGACATCATCTGACTCAAGAAGGAAGATTTAAAGCTTGACATATTGTTCTCTGGGACAGACATCATCTAACTTAAGGAGGAATATTTAAAGCTTGACATATTGTTCTCTGGGACTGACATCATCTGACTTAAGAAGAAAGATTTAAAGCTTGACATATTGTTCTCTGGGACAGACATCATCTAACTTAAGGAGGAATATTTAAAGCTTGACATATTGTTCTCTGGGACAGACATCATCTAACTTAAGGAGGAATATTCAAAGCTTGACAGATTGTTCTCTGGGACCGAAATCATCTGACTTAAGAAGGAACATTTAAAGCTTGACATATTGTTCTCTGGGACAGACATCATCTAGCTTAAGCAGAAAGATCTAAAGCTTGACATATTGTTCTCTGGGACTGACATCATCTAACTTAAGAAGGAACATTTAAAGCTTGACATATTGTTCTCTGGGACCGACATCAACTGACTAAAGAAGGAAGATTTAAAGCTTGACATATTGTTCTCTGGGACTGACATCATCTAACTTAAGAAGGAACATTTTAAGCTTGACATATTGTTCTCTGGGACTGACATCATCTAGCTTAAGAAGGAAGATTTAAAGCTTGACATATTGTTGATCATATGATGTTGACCTTTAGATGTCCTGTCGTTATAGTTATGTGTAGTTGGTTTTCTCGTTTGAACTGTTTTGCATTTGTTCTTTTATTGCTTCCTGTACAGTATGTTTTTTTCTCAGTGTTGAAGGCCTTCGCTGACCTTTAGGTGTCTTTTATGTCATTTGATCTCTGGGTAGAATTGTCCCATTGGCAAATCATACCACATCTTCTTATTCTTATATTGACGTCTCATTCACGTTTACCAAACTCCTCTTTTAATTAATTAAAATGCTTGATTTTATTTTTTACATAATACTTGTGAAGAGTTATTGACAAACATTGCCAATGCTAGGGAAACCAGCTGTTAAATATATATGACCGACTTTTTTTCTTTATACGTATTAGACATGCAAAAGTCTAAAAAAGAAAAGAAAAGAAGGCTGTAATAAATTAAACAAAAATAATCAAAAATCTACCGTCAACATGTAACTGTCGAAATAAAAAAAATATTTTTAGACTTTTTTTACAGGCATAGGCACATGCACATGTTCATATGTTGTTTGGTTAATATAATATTGAATTCTCAATTCTCCCTTTTTATAATCCGTGGACTGATTTTATTAACATAACTGACTTTTTAGTCGCGTCATTCCCATACAACTTGAAATGAAGGTCTGTATTTTACATTGAATGACAGTTAGACATATAGAGTTGAGGCCTGATGAGGACGTAACAAAAGAGAATACTTCAATTAAGAAAGGTCATTGTGTTAACATTATGTGTCTTTCGTCGACTTGTGACGGAGCCTCGATGTCAAAATGGTCTAAACTGTATCACTAGCCTGTCAACACAGAGGTTGTGACTTCGAATCCCGCACGATTACAGTATGTTAGTGGTGGTCATGTCAGGGTCTTTTACATCTTACTGTAGCTATGTGTTTGAAGTGGCAGGGCCTTTTACACCTTACTATAGGTTTGTGTTTGATGAAGTGACAGGGCCTTTCCTAGCTTACTATAGGTATGGATTTGTCATGTCATGGTCTTTCCCAGCTTACTATAGGTATGTGTTTAACATGTCAGGGCCTTTTACAGCTTACTATAGGTATTTGGTTGTCATTTCATGGTCTTTTACAGCTTACTATAGGTATGTGGTTGTCATGTCATGGTCTTTTACAGCTTACTATAGGTATGTGGTTGTCATGTCAGGGTCTTTTACAGCTTACTATAGGTATGTGTTTGTCATGTCATGGTCTTTTACAGCTTACTCTAGGTATGTGGTTGTCATGTCAGGATCTTTTACAGCTTACTATAGGTATGTGTTTGTCATGTCATGGTCTTTTACAGCTTACTCTAGGTATGTGGTTGTCATGTCAGGATCTTTTACATCTTACTATAGGTATGTGGTTGTCATGTCAGGTCTTTTACAGCTTACTATAGGTATGGGTTTGTCATGTCAAGGCCTTCACAGCTTACTATAGGTATGTGGTTGCCATGTCAGGGTCTTTTACAGCTTACTATAGGTATGTGGTTGTCATATCATGATGTTTTACAGCTTGCTATAGGTATGAGGTTGTCATGTCAGGATCTTTTACAGATTACTATAGGTATATGGTTGGCATGTCATGGCCTTTAACAGCTTACTATAGGTATGTGTTTGACATGTCAGGGCCTTTAACAGCTTACTATAGGTATATGGTTGTCCTGTAATGGTCTTTTACAGCTTACTATAACTATGTGGTTGTTATGTCAGGGTCTTTTACAGCTTACTATAGGTATGTGGTTGTCATTTCAGGATCTTTAACAGCTTGCTATAGGTATGAGGTTGTCATGTCAGGATCTTTTACAGATTACTATAGGTATGAGGTTGTCATGTCAGGATCTTTCACAGCTTACTATAGGTATATGGTTGGCATGTCATGGCCTTTAACAGCTTACTATAGGTATGTGTTTGACATGTCAGGGCCTTTAACAGCTTACTATAGGTATATAGTTGTCATGTCAGGATCTTTTACATCTTACTATAGGTATTTGGTTGCCATGTCATGGTCTTTTACAGCTTACTATAGGTATGTGGTTGCCATGTCAGGGTCTTTTACAGCTAACTATAGGTATGTGGTTGTCATTTCAGGATCTTTTAAATCTTACTATAGGTATGAGGTTGTCATGTCCGGATCTTTTGGTTGGCATGTCATGTTCTTTTACAGCTTACTATAGGTATGTGGTTGTCATGTCATGACCTCTTGTAGCTTACTATAGGTATAGATCTTTCATTTCAGGGTCTTTTACATCTTACTAACTATAGGTATGTGGTTGTCATATCCTGATCTTTTACATCTTACTATAGGTATGAGGTTGTCATGTCAGGATCTTTTACATCTTACTATAGGTATATATTTGTCATGTCATGACATTTGGCAGCTTACTATACAGATGGGTGCAGTCCTAACCTGTACAGCAAGTTAACTTGATAACCAGTCATTTGGACTGGTCAAAGTTAACCTGTGACCAAATTTAGGACTGCTCTGACCAGTCCTAGGACCAAAATCTAGTTAACTTGAAAAGCGGACTTGGTCCTAGGACTGTTTTTATGTCTGCCAAAAAGTTAACTTCGAAACAGGTCCGCTATAGATATAAGTTAACTTCGAACCAGTCCTGCCGTAAAGTTAACATAAGTTAACTTCGAAACCAGTCCTGCCATAAAGTTAACATAAGTTAACTTCGAGACCAGTCCTGCCACAAAGTTAACTTTTGCTTTGACAAATCCTATCGAAACCAGACCTGTTCCCAAGTTACCTTTTGACTGGTCTGCTCAACACTAAGTTAACATGTAACCAGGACCGCTCTTCATCGATTTTTTAAAAATATTTTTTAATATCTTTGTTTCGTAGTGTAAACATCGAAAATAAAGTAAAACTAATACTTCCGTTATATAAACAGGATTTAATACAAATAGATTTGAAAATAAAGTTCGCATAAAACGTTGCTTGAAACACAAATTTATCTGTGATCTGCCAATCTATAAATTAAAAAACGATCTTGGTTTAATACAATGATAACGGGAACTGAATATATATTCCAATACCTATCAAATTCCACCATATTTGCACTTTATTTATATGTATATCTATGAAAGGACTTATTTTAGAGGAAAACATCATTTTAACACATGACTACAAATTTTTGTTCGCATAAATTTAGGGTGCCAGCATGTCCTCCTTTTATTCAAAATATTGATGCATAAAAAAAATTAGTTACGTTTTGATACCTCATGCTGACTTGTGCAACACAATTATTTGACCGCGTTGACCAAAACTGACCATTTGTGCACTTTTATTTATAAATCTATATACCTGCATAGTAAATCAGCCATATTTGTTCAAATTTTTGTTCGCATAAATTTAGGGTACCAGCATGTCCTCCTTGTATTCAAAATATTGATACGTAACAAAATTTCAGTAGTTTTGATACCACATACGGACTTGTACAACAAAATTATTTGACTGCATCAACTAAAACTGACCATATGTGCACTTTAATTTGTAAATCTATATACCAGCATAGTAAATCAGCCTTATTTGTTATGTCAGGATTCAATGTATATTACAATGGACAGCAATATTGCTATACAATAACACAATTTTTTGTTTGCATAAATTAAGGGTGCCAGCATATGTCCTCCTTTTATTCAAAATATTGATACGTAACAAAATTTCAGTAGTTTTGATACCTCTTGCTGACTTGTGCAACAAAATTATTTGACCGTGTTGACCAAAACTGACCTTGTGTGCACTTTTTTTTATAAATCTATATACCCGCATAGTAAATCAGCCATATTTTTTCAAATTTTTGTTCGCATAAATTTAGGGTACCAGCATGTCCTCCTTGTATTCAAAATATTGATACGTAACAAAATTTCAGTAGTTTTGATACCTCATACGGACTTGTACAACAAAATTATTTGACTGCATCAACTAAAACTGACCATATGTGCACTTTAATTTGTAAATCTATATACCAGCATAGTAAATCAGCCTTATTTGTTATGTCAGGATTCAATGTATATTACAATGGACAGCAATATTGCTATAGAATAACAACAATTTTTTGTTTGCATAAATTTAGGGTGCCAGCATATGTCCTCCTTTTATTCAAAATATTGATACGCAACAA
Source organism: Mytilus edulis (assembly GCF_963676685.1). Lineage (NCBI taxonomy): Eukaryota > Metazoa > Mollusca > Bivalvia > Mytilida > Mytilidae > Mytilus > Mytilus edulis. The sequence continues at coordinate 93,861,953 of NC_092349.1, read as the reverse complement.
AATTTCAGTAGTTTTGATACCTTTTGCTGACTTGTGCAACAAAATTATTTGACCGTGTTGACCAAAACTGACCATGTGTGCACTTTTTTTTTATAAATCTATATACCTGCATAGTAAATCAGCGATATTTTTTCAAATTTTTGTTCGCATAAATTTAGGGTGCCAGCATGTCCTCCATTGTCCTCCTTTTATTCAAAATTTTGATACGTAACAAAATTTTAGTAGTTTTGATACCTCATATTGACTTGTACAACAAAATTATTTGACTGCATCAACTAAAACTGACCATATGTGCATTTTAATTTGTAAATCTATATACCAGCATAGTAAATCAGCCTTATTTGTTATGTCAGGATTCAATGTATATTACAATGGACAGCAATATTGCTATACAATAACAACAATTTTTTGTTTGCATAAATTTAGGGTGCCAGCATATGTCTTCCTTTTATTCAAAATATTGATACGTAACAAAATTTCAGTAGTTTTGATACCTCTTGCTGACTTGTGCAACAAAATTATTTGACCGTGTTGACCAAAACTGACCATGTGAGCACTTTTATTCATAATTCTATATACCAGCATACTAGTCAGCAAATTTGTTCAAATTTTTGTTCGCATAAATTTAGGGTGCCTTCATCATGTTCATGTCCTCCTTTTATTCAAAATTTTGATACGTAACAAAATTTCAGTAGTTTTGATACCTCATGCTGACTTGTACAACAAAATTATTTGACCGCATCAACTAAAACTGACAATTTGTGCAATTTAATTTCTAAATCTATATACCAGCATAGTTATTCAGCCATATTTTTTATGTCAGGATTCAATGTATAATACAATGGACAGCAATATTGTAATACAATAGCAACAAATTTTTGTTCGCTAAATTAAGGGTGACAGCATGTCATCCTTTTATTCAAAATATTAATACGTAACAAAATTACAGTAGTTTTGATACCTCATGCTGACTTGTCCGGCAAACTTATTTGACCGCATCAACTTAAACTGACCATATGTGCACTTTAATTTGTAAATCTATATACCCGCATAGTAAATCAGCCATATTTTTTATGTCAGGATTCAATGTATAATACAATGGACAGCAATATTGCAATACAATAACAACAAATTTGTGTTCGCATAAATTTAGGGTGCCAGCATGTCCTCCTTTAATTCAAAATATTGATACGTAACAAAATTTCAGTAGTTTTGATACCTCATGCTGACCATGCTGACTTGTACAACAAAATTATTTGACCGCATCAACTAAAACTGACCATATTTACACTTTAATTTGTAAAGTTATATACCTGTATAGTAAATCAGCCATATTTTTTGTGTTAGGATTCAATGTACAATACAATGGACAGCAATATTGCAATACAATAACAACAAATTTGTGTTCGCATACATTTAGGGTGCTAGAATGTCCTCCTTTTATTCAAAATATTGATACGTATCAAAATTACAGTGTTTTGATACCTCATGCTGACTTGTACAACAAAATATTTTGAGCACTTCCACCAAAACTGACCATATGTGCACTTAAATTTGTAAATCTATATACCATACATACCCGCATAGTAATTCAGCCATATTTTTTATATCAGGATTCAATGTATAATACAATGGACTGCAATATTGCAATACAATAACCAGCTGATAACAACAAATTTTTGTTTCGCATAAATTTAGGGTGCCAGCATGTCCTCCTTAAATTCAAAATATTGATACGTAACAAAATTTGAATAGTTTTGATACCTCATGCTGACTTGTACAATGAAATAACCAAAAAGACCAAAACTGACCATATGTGCACTCTAATTTGTAAATCTATATGCCAGCATAGTAAATCAGTCATATTTTTGTATGTCACGATTCAATGTATAATACAATGGACAGCTATATTGCAATACAATAACAACATGAACAACAAATTTTTATTCGCATAAATTTAGGGTGCCAGCATGTCCTCCTTTTATATGTTTATTCAAAATATTGATACGTAACAAAATTTCAGTAGTTTTGATACCTTATGTGACTTGTGCAACAAAATTATTTGACCGTGTTGACCAAAACTGACCATGTGTGCACTTTTTTTTATAAATCTATATACCCGCATAGTAAATCAGCCATATTTTTTCAAATTTTTGTTCGCATAAATTTAGGGTGCCAGCATGTCCTCCTTTTATTCAAAATTTTGATACGTAACAAAATTTCAGTAGTTTTGTTACCTCATGCTGACTTGTACAACAAAATGATTTGACCGCATTGACCAAAACTGACTATATGTGCACTTTAATTTGTAAATCTATATACCATGTATACCCGCATAGTAAATAAGCCATATTTTTTAGGCCAGGATTCAATGTATAATACAATGGACAGTAATATTGCAATATAATAACAACAAATTTTTGTTCGCATTAATTTTGGATGTCAGCATGTCCTCCTTTTATTCAAAATATTGATACGTAACAAACTTTCAGTAGATTTGATACCTCATGCTGACTTAAACAACAAAATTATTTGACTGCATCGACCAAAAACTGACCTGCATACATGTATGTGCACTTTAATTTAAAAATCTATATATATCCGCATAGTAAATCAGCCATATTTTTCATGTCTGGATTCAATGTATAAAATAAATGACCGCTGTTGGGATGGCGCCTAATTATGTCTTCTCCTGGCACTCCTGTGAACATGTTAGTAGGACGGCAAATGTAAGCAATAAGGATAACAATTAATGCAATTTTTTTTCCGCATACATTGAGAATGTCAGCGTTTCATCTCTGTATTCATAATATTGAACAGTCACTATGGTGTGTAAAACGAAACTATTAGGCTGCATCATCCAAGTACATGCATGTACCAACACTTACATGTCTGAATTCATTTGTGATTTTTAATAAAAAATGTATTTGAGGTTCTCTTCTGGTAATAGTATACTGTTAATCTATTATGTCGGTTGATTGATTTTGTTTGTAGTTAAACCGACTTAAACGTCAAGTGACAACTATTTCATTCAATACATGTGCACAAATCTCTCGACAAATCTGACGAATTTGACGAGATTGTTGGTAGTTTTACCACATCGTACATATCCGGACACTGTACAACAATTTTCGTTAGAATATTCTGCGGAAAAAGAATAGTAAATCCAATCCAAATAAGTAGAATAACAATGAAATATCCATGCATGTAAAAATTATGAAGGGACAGGTAAAACACGGGGAACGAAGTAACGTCGACAAAGATGTTGATATCCCATGATATACGAATGTTGTTCCGATGCGTTGGATAACCCTAAGTTCTATCCGCCTTCCAATTAAAAAAATATGATAGCTCTATGTTATTGACTAATGTTTATAAGAATATATAAAAATAAAAAAAAGAAAGAATTGTGTTGTTATTAATAATGTCTAGTAGAGTATAGCGAGTAAAGAAATTTGCTATCAGAGGCCTTCTTGGCCGAAGAACCATGCGAATGTTGTTTATACATATTTTAATAAAGCTCAAGTCTGATATGAAAAGTCGCAAAAACGATAACATTTCATAAGCAGACATGTCCCCAGGTCTGGTCAATAGCAGACTTGTCCACAGGTCTGGTCAGAAGCAGACCTGTCCACAGGTCTGATCAGAAGCAGACCTGTCCACAGGTCTGGTCAGAAGCAGACCTGTCCACAGGTCTGGTCAGGAGCAGACCTGTCCACAGGTCTGGTCTGGGGCAGACCTGTCCTCAGGACTGGTAAAAAGCAGACTTGTCCACAGGTCTGGTCTGGAACAGACCCGTCGATAGGTCTGCAGCAGTCATAAAAAAGCGGACCGTAGGTCTGGTCCACCGTAGACGAAGTTAACTTGCTGGTCTGCTTAAAAATTCTCAAGTTAACTTAAAAAGCAGTCAACAAGTTAACTCTAAGTTAACTGTTGTCAAGGTTAGGACCGCACCCATCTGTAGGTATAGATCTCTCATTTCAGGGTCTTTTACATCTTACTATAGGTATTTGTTTGACATGTCAGGGCCTTTCACAGCTTACTATAGGTATATGGTTGTCATGTCAGGGTCCTTTACCGCTTAATATAGGTATGTGGTTGTCATGTCATAACCTTTTGCAGCTTACTATAGGTATAGATCTCTCATTTCAGGGTCTTTTACATCTTACTAACTATAGATATGTGTTTCACATGTCAGGGTCTTTCACAGCTTACTATATTATGTATGGGTTTGTCATGTCATGGTATTTTACAGCTTTCTTTAGGTTTGGTGTTTCATGTCATGCCCTTGTACAACTTACTATAGGTGTGTGGTTGTCATGATAGGAACTTTTACATCTTATTATAGGTATATGGTTTCTTCTCACTGTTAAAGCAATCCATTATGATGACATATAGCTGCTTACATGTACATCCACTTTTTGGTCTCTCTGGAGTGGTGTATTCTTTGACAATCATATCACATCTCCTTTTTTTATTCTATATAATAAGTTACCTAAAACAAGACTTTTTTTTACTCGGAGGCCTTTTATCTACAAAAATTTGTAAAAATACTACTAACGACTCAAACAGATTACAATTTGAACATAACTTTCCCAAACGTTCAGTATATTTACAGGCACTTGACATAATAATCATAAAATCAGTAAAGCTTTTCCAATGGGGCATTATCAAATCAAGTATGGTGAAATGCTCATTATCAGAGGCGGATTCAGGGGGAAAAAATTGGTTGATTATATAGGAAATCACTGAAGCATGACTGGAGCTGGTCCCCTCTTAGGGCAGTCAGTTGGTCCCCACTGATGAAAATTTCTAGATCCGCCACTAATTATGGATCGAAATAATTTGTTTAAGAAACTGGAAAGCTGACTTCCAGATATATATCTTGATTTAAGTGTAATTAAGGAAAGTTTAATCTGTGGCAACACGGTAAGAAGCTGCATGCACTTCTATATCCTGTTTATTATAAAAAGAAGATGTGGTATGACTGCCAATGAGACAACTCTCCACAAGAGACCAAATGACACAGAAATTAACAACTATAGGTCACCATATGGCCTTCAAAAATGAGCAGAACCCATACAGATTGCACATTGTACAAAATATGCCATAATGTACTTAGATTTAAAACTGCAAATCTAAACGATGAATATATTTTCCAAATGTATCATATTTCCATGGAATATTGTTCAAACCAATTCAACCAAAGAACACATCATCTCACATGGTCTTTTTAAAAAAATAACATAAATATTTTTTTAAAAAAACGCATAAAATACTGATAAATAATTTTATTATGATTATCTTTTCTGATACATATCATATCAACAAAATATATATCTATATAACAATGTAAACTATAAACAATTCAAACAATAAAAAGTCATGAAGATCAGTATAAGCTGTAACTGAAAATTATAAATTACAAAAATGTTTAATTACAAAAAATCATTCACCACATTATTTATAGATTGGTTTTGTTATAAATTTAAAAAGAATTCAGCTGTAAACTGCAGTCTCTATCGCTTATATGTAAAACAGTAAAACCTGGAATGTTGAACATTAACTTCTTACAGGGGGATTCCCTAGTACAGTCGGAGCTGTAGTGATGAACATTCATTTTTCTATAGACGCTTTAAACTACAATATTATAAAGAATGATGAAACAAGTATAAATCATACTTAAACAAAGCAGAGTGGTCATACAATTGGGTCAGTCTTTTTTTATAACTTTAATGAGAAATACAAAGAATCTCAAACAAGAATACTGATTATTTCGTGCACTTTTGTGCAAGTTCCTTATTCAGAACGTCAATTGTGTTTAATATCCAGCTGGTTACAAGATGTGAAACAAAAATCAATCAATTTAGCTTATATAAAGACTCAAAGTTACATAAGAAAAAAGAATAAGAAATATTTAAACCAGTCTGATGAAAATATATATTTTTCATTTATATCAGTTAAAATTAGTAAGACATTTATATACAGGTGATATATATCCCAATCAGTAAAAACTATTGTTCTATTGTATACATAGTAAATGATGGTCATATGGTTTGTCAACAGACTTAAATTTGAATGTATGCATAACCTATAGGTAGTTCTTACAAAATTAATTCAAAAGTAATTTTAGAGTTTCAAATTAAATAATCTTTCGAAAGCTGAAAAAAATAATGGAAAGACAAACATACATTAGACCCGAAGTGATGATAGATCTTACATGGCCTTTCATAACTTCTGAGATACAATAGTTTGTTACATGATAACAATTTGTTTCAATACAAATAATCATTCTTTGTCACTGTCAAGTCTGTCCTGTAAAGACCATTAACATTCTGTGTCAAGTCTGTCCTGTAAAGACAATAAACATTCTGTGTCACTGTCAAGTCTGTCCTGTAAAGACAATAAACATTCTGTGTCAAGTCTGTCCTGTAAAGACAATAAACATTCTGTGTCACTGTCAAGTCTGTCCTGTAAAGACAATAAACATTCTGTGTCACTGTCAAGTCTGTCCTGTAAAGACAATAAACATTCTGTGTCACTGTCAAGTCTGTCCAGTAAAGACAATAAACATTCTGTGTCACCGTCAAGTCTGTCCTGTAAAGACAATAAACATTCAGTGTCACTCTCTAGTCTGTTCTGTAAAGACAATAAACATTCTGTGTCATTGTCAGTCTGTTCTGTAAAGACAATAAACATTCTGTGTCATTGTCAGTCTGTTCTGTAAAGACAATAAACATTCTGTGTCATTGTCAGTCTGTTCTGTAAAGACAATAAACATTATGTGTCACTCTCTAGTCTGTCCTGTAAAGACAATCAACATTATGTGTCACTGTCAAGTCTGTCCTGTAAAGACTTGATTGATAACTGTATATCAATGTAATTAATTCCTAAATAAGTTCTTAGTGAATAACACATACGTTGATTGATAACTGTACATCAATGTAATTAGTTCTTAAATAAGTCCTTAGTGAATAACACATATGTTGATTGATAATTGTATCATGTGTATATCAATGTAATTAGTTCTTAAATAAGTCCTCAGTGAATAACACATATGTTGATTGATAACTGTAGCATGTGTATATCAATGTAATTAGTTCTTAAATAAGTCCTTAGTGAATAACACATATGTTGATTGATAACTGTATATCAATGTAATTAGTTCTTGAATGAGTCCTTAGTGAATACCACATATGTTGATTGATAACTGTATATCAATGTAATGAGTTCTTAGATAAGTCCTTAGTGAATAACACATATGTTGATTGATAACTGTATATCAATGTAATAAGTTCTTAAATTAGTCCTTAGTGAATAACACATATGTTGATTGATAACTGTATATCATTGTAATGAGTTCTTAGATAAGTCCTTAGTGAATAACACATATGTTGATTGATAACTTTATATCAATGTAATTAGTTCTTAAATAAGTCCTTAGTGAATAACACATATGTTGATTGATAACTGTATATTAATGTAATTAGTTCTTAAATAAGTCCTTAGTGAATAACACATATGTTGATTGATAACTGCATTTCAACGTAATGAGTTCTTAGATAAGTCCTTAGTGAATAACACATATGTTGATTGATAACTGTATATCAATGTAATTAGTTCTTAAATAAGTCCTAAGTGAATAACACATTTTTTGATTGATAACTGTATCATGTGTATATCAATGTAATTAGTTCTATATAAGTCCTTAGTGAATAACACATATGTTGATTGATAACTGTATCATGTGTATATCAATGTAATGAGTTATTAAATAAGTCCTTAGTGAAAAACACATATGTTGATTGATAACTGTATGTCAATGTAATGAGTTCTTAAATAAGTCCTTAGTGAATAACACATATGTTGATTGTTAACTGTTTTATGTGTATATCAATGTAATTAGTTCTTAAATAAGTCCTTAGTGAATAACACATATGTTGATTGATTACTGTATATCAATGTAATGAGTTCTTAAATAAGTGCTTAGTGAATAACACACATGTTGATTGATAACTGTATCATGTGTATATTAATGTAATTAGTTCTGAAATAAGTCCTTAGTGAATAAGACATATGTTGATTGATAACTGTATCATGTGTATATCAATGAAATTAGTTCTTAAATAAGTCCTTAGTGAGTAACACATATGTTGATTGATAACTGTATCATCTGTATATCAATGTAATGAGTTCTTAAATAAGTCCTTAGTGAATAACACATATGTTGATTGATAACTGTATCATGTGTATATTAATGTAATTAGTTCTTAAATAAATCCTTAGTGAATAACACATATGTTGATTGATAACTGTATATCAATGTAATGAGTTCTTAAATAAGTCCTTAGTGAATAACACATATGTTGATTGATAACTGTATCATGTGTTTATCAATGTAATTAGTTCTTAAATAAGTCCTTAGTGAATACCACATATGTTGATTGATAACAGTATATCAATGTAATGAGTTCTTAAATAAGTCCTTAGTGAATAACACATATGTGTATTGATAACTGTATATCAATGTAATGAGTTCTTAAATAAGTCCTTAGTGAATAACACATATGTTGATTGATAACTGTATATCAATGTAATTAGTTCTTAAATAAGTTCTTAGTGAATACCACATATGTTGCAATAAGCATGATAAGATAGTATCCCAATAAAGAAATATTTGGGTTTGTAACGTTTACAAACATATATTACAATATACATATACAAAGGAGAACATGAACCAAACAAAGCAAAATTAAATGTATAACATCAGTAAAATATGTAACCTTTAATCATGTTAATATAAGCATCAAGTCTCACCAAGTAAAGAAATGTGACTTTAGAAAACAATGAAGTAATAAAAACACAACTAAGTAAAAATAGAATTACAATGGTTACTAAGTATGGTACAGTTTTATTCATTGGCATTGATAACAAAATATTTTGACTGCATCTAAATCTTAAATGATTCTTCGATTCCTTGTAATAAAATTAAGAATATTCATCTGATACTTAGCTTAGCTTTACAAGTAACAATAGAGAGAAGGTAATGGAATGAACGTTAGTACATAACAAATAAACACCAATCAACAAGAAAATAAAAAAGAAGTTTGTTTTCTCATCTGCTGCATGATTTTTACATGTCATAACAAACCACTGAAAAAAGAATAAGAGTTAAAAAGAACGTTTGTCCTCCTTCTTTGTGTGATTTTTTAACACAATTTCTATAGATGCATGTCCATTATCTGTAGCAATCTTTAACGGAGATTCCCCATCAAGTCTACATATCTGTGTATCTGCTCCTTTATCTAACAATAAACATACAATATCCTCATGTCCTACTTCACATGCAAAACATAATGGTGATGATCCATCTTCTTTTGTCATGTTGATGTCAGCATTGTGGTCCAGAAGACAACTGACTATATCTATCTTACCCATAAAACAGGCAATGTGTAATGGAGAAGAACCAGCATCCACATCAAACACAAAATCTACTGACTTCTTACTGATATAATCTGCCACATGTGGTGATGCTTTCTTCACAAGGCTTTCATAAATATTCTTTTTTACGTTTTCTAATGTTTTCCATGAGTGATTAGTTATTGTATCTATTACATACTGTTTTTTATAGCCACAGATATTACAGTCAGCATTATTCTCTAACAGTAACTGCATTATCTCTATGTTTCCATTCAGTGCACTGAAATATAAAGCATTACCTCCATCATAGGTCTGGGCATTAATGTTTGGTTTATTTTTAATTAACATTTGTACTATGCTGATGTAGTTACGGATACATGCTCTGATCAGTGGTGTAAAACCATCCTTGTCACATAGATCAACATTAGGATTCCTCTCTAACAGTAACTTAACTATATCATTATGTCCTTCCTGACATGCCATGTACAGTCCTGTAACCCCATCATCTCTCCACTGATCCACATCCACATCATTATGTAACAACCAATGTACCATGTCAGTATAACCATCATAACAAGTAAGTATAAGTGGAGTATTACCTGATCCATGATGCTCTTTTGGTAACACTGTATCCTTGGTATTGGCTAATGTTACTTGCTTTGATTTTTTCATTTGTTGTAAGTGCTGTAATAAATGTTTTCTAAATAATGGTACTGACATATTGTTGTTCATGAAAATAACTCTCACCTTTCCTGCTGACCAGTCCTGTATAAACCTTTCTAAATATGATTTCAAATAATCATCTGGTATTTCAATAATGTAGTCTATGTTACTGTTCTTGTTGTCCGGTGAATTCTGCCAGATAAAACGTCCATGTACTAAATTACTATCACCGTGGTCTATCAAACATTCAATCATTTTCTGACCAAAGTAATGAGCAAGGAAGTCAAATAGTTTATCATGTAGAGTTCTATAAATACCATTCTGTTTACAGATAAATGTACCATCTAGAATATCAAGTGTTGTCTGTAATGTTGCCTTTGATGTAATTCTGTTGATTTCCCAGGCATCACATATGTCGTCTATGATATATTTTTGTTGATCTGTCAATTTACCCCTGAACCATTTCTCGTCTAGCTGATTATTAAAGATAACACATAAAGCCAGACTACAAATTCTTGAGATCCCTTCATCACCATGCCTACTTAGATTGTCTAGTTCATTCTGATAGACATTAAATGGATTTTTGAAAAAATCTTCAACATCTCCATTTCGCTCCCTATCATATAAAGAGCATAAAAGTGGAAAGAATTCACCATTTTGTGATAATTCATCAATAGAACCAATATATGTTTTTGCTATAGCATTTTTTTCTACAGACGTAAGACATAACTTATCTGATATTAAGTTACATTCACAGGATTTAAAAGGTGATAATAAATTAAACTTATTATCTTTATAGACTTGTAATCTACAAGATACAATAATCTTACAACATTTGTCTGCAATAATTGTTTTAATCACCGGTAACAGTTGTTGCCAGTTCTCAACCTGTTGTTGATTCGCTGTGAAATTTCCACAAATATCATCTACTATGAAGACTGTCTGTTTACCAGGCTGATAATAAGTTTTAATGTCTGCTGGTAATTCAACTGGTATTATATTGTATCCTTGCTTCTTTAAAACTAGTGCTGTGTGTCTGGCAATGAATGATTTTCCAACTCCTGATGGGGCAGTTAATGTCAAGCAACTGTTGTCCTGTAACTGTTCCATGACATAATCACTGGCTCTTGTAGACACGAACATCTTATCTTTCTTTTCCCAGTCTTTTACTTGTTTTTTTATTAGCTCTGAAAAATATATACGAGTACCTTATTACAGAAAATTACTATTTATTTTATTATTTCAAAGACATAAAATAGTGAATTGATTAAATTTTCAAAGTTGTTTCACATTTTGACTCTCAGGACCTTTTATACATGTTATACCTTTTTATACCGTACAAGTTTTCCTCATTGTTGAAGACTGGATGGTTACCGGTGAATGTTTACATACTTGTCCTTATGAGGATAGGCGTCTCGTGGAATTGGTCATCATACCTCATCAGTTTTCCTCATTGTTGAATACTGGATGGTTACCTGTGAATGTGTATATACTTGTCCTTATGTGGATAGGTGTCTCATTGGCCATCATACCCAATCTGCTTGTTTTCATTAAATCTAAGTTAAAAATATCCCTTCAAAACATATACTTACTAGCAAAACAATAATAAATTGTCTAGGTTAACCATTATTTATTGTAAAATCATTCAAAATTATATGTAAATGGTTTTTGATTTTCACATTTGACAAATTATTTAAGAGGTGTTAATACAGCAAGTTATAAAGGACATACTGATATAGTAAAGTTACTGTTATAGAAGGGTCATGTTTTAGGGGTGAAAGCCTTTGATCTGACTCAATATCAAACATAAAAGCACAAGCATGTCCAGGGATTACAAGGGTGCAGTGTTTGTTGTTGTCAAATTATAAAATGTCAAAATACATAAACTTATAATATACCTCTAATATTCTTTGGAATTATTTCACTCATCTCAGTTTTCATTTTATTTAATTTCTCTTTAAGTTCTGAATTTTCTTTTTTTTCTGAAATCAGAAAAGAATGTTTAAATTTTGGTTTATTACACAAGGAAATTGTATTAAAAAAATGCATTCTACTGACATCTTGATATGTTCCTAATAACAAACTAGAGGCTCTAAAGAGCCTGTGTCGCTCACCTTGGTCCATGTGAATATTAAACAAAGGACGCAGATGAATTCATGACAACTTTGTGTTTTGGTGATGGTAATGTGTTTGTACATCTTACTTTACTGTATATTCTTGCTGCTAACAAAAATCTCTATCTATAATGAACTTGGTCCAGTAGTTTTAGTAGAAAATGTTAGTAAAAATTTACAAATTCTATGAAAATTGTTAAAAGTTGACTATAAAGGATAATAACTCCTTAGGAGGTCAATTGACCATTTTGGTCATGTTGACTAATTTTAAGGTATCACTTTGCTGTACATTATTGCTGTTTACAGTTTATCTCTATCTATAATAGTATTCCAAATAATAAACAAAAATGGCAAAATTTCCTTAAAATTACCAATTCAGGGGCAGCAACCTAACAACAGAATATCCAATCCTTCTGAAAATTTCACGGCAGATAGATCTTCACCTGATAAACAATTTTCCTGAGCCAGATTTGCTCTAAATGCTTTGATTTTTAAGTTATAAGCCAAAAACTGCATTTTACACCTTTGCTCTATTTGTAGACGTGGCAGCCATCTTGGTTGGTTGACCGGGTCATCGGACACATTTTTTAAACTAGATACCCAAAAGATGATTGTGACCAAGTTTAGATTAATTTGGCCCAGTAGTCTCAGAGAAGATTTTTGTAAAAGATAACAAAGATTTGCGAAAAATGCTTAAAAATTGACTATAAAGGGCAATTACTTCTAAAGGGGTCAACTGACCATTTTGGTCATGTTGACTTATTTTTAAATATTACTTTGCTGAACATTAATGCTGTTTACAGTTTATCTCTATCTATTATAATATTCAAGATAATAACCAAAAACAGCAAAATTTCCTTAAAATTACCAAATCAGGGGCAGCAACCCAACAATGGGTTATCTGATTCATCTGAAAATTTGCGGGTAGATAGATCTTGACCTGATAAACAATTTTATCTCTGTCAGATTTGCTGTAAATGATTTGGTTTTTGAGTTATAAGCCAAAAACTGCATTTTACCCCTATGTTCTATTTTTAGCCATGGCGGCCATCTTGGATGGTTGGCCGGGTCAACGGACACATTTTTCAAACAAGATACCCCAATGATGATTGTGGCCAAGTTTGGTTTAATTTAGCCGAGTAGTTTCAGAGGAGAAGATTTTTGTAAAAGATTACTAAGATTTACGAAAAATGGACAAAAATTGACTATAAAGGGCCATTACTCCTAAAGGGGTCAACTGACCATTTTGGTCATGTTGACTTATTTGTAAATCTTAGTTTGCTGAACATTATTGCTGTTTACAGTTTATCTCTATCTATTATTATATTCAAGATAATAACCAAAAAACAGCAAAATGTCCTTAAAATTACCAAATCAGGGGCAGAAAACCAACAATATGTTGTCCGATTCATCTGAAAATTTCGGGACATATAGATCTTGACCTGATATACAATTTTACCCATGTCAGATTTGCTTTAAATGCTTTGGTTTTTGAGTTATAAGCCAAAAACTGCATTTTACCCCTATGTTCTATTTATAGCCATGGCGGCCATCTTGGATGGTTGGCCGTTTCACCGGACACATTTTTAAGACTAGATACCCCAATGATGATTATGGCCAAGTTTGGTTTAATTTGGCCTAGTAGTTTCAGAGGAGAAGATTTTTGTAAAAGCTAACGACGGACGACGACAACGACGGACGCCAAGTGATGAGAAAAGGTCACTTGGCCCTTTGGGCCAGGTGAGCTAAAAATGTATCATAAGCAGTTTTCAATTACAGATGGGTGCACTCCTAACCTGTACAGCAAGTTAACTTGATAACCAGTCATTTGGACTGGTCAAAGTTAACCTGTGACCGAATATAGGACTGCTCTGACCAGTCCTAGGACCAAAATCTAGTTAACTTGAAAAGCGGACTTTGTCCTAGGACTGTTTTTATGTCTGCCAAAAAGTTAACTTGGAAACAGGTCCGCTATTAATATAAGTTAACTTCTAACCAGTCCTGTCATAAGTTAACATACGTTAACTTCGGAACCAGTCCTGTCATAAAGTTAACATAAGTTAACTTGGAAACCGGTCCTGCCACAAAGTTAACTTCTGCTTGGACAAATCCGATCAAAACCAGACCTGTTCCCAAGTTAACTTTTGACTGGTCTGCTCAACACTAAGTTAACTTGTAACCAGGACCGCTCTTCGTTGATTTAAAATAAAAAAAATAATATCTAAGCATTCTTTGTTTCGTAGTATAAACATCGAAAATAAAGTAATTTGAAAATTAATACTTCCGTTTTATGAACAGGATTAAATACAAATAGTTTAAAATAAGTACGCACAGAACGTAACACAAATTTATCTGTGATCTGACAATCTATCTATTATAAAAACGATCTCGGTTACAATGATAACATGCACTCAATATATATATATTCCGAGATCAAATTCAATCATATAATGTTTATTTTTGAAAAGAAGTATATTTGATGTTAGGTGTATACATCCTTCATAGTTATACATCCTTGAACTATGCAGCCACAATCAGCAATAATTTAATTCATTTAAATACAATTTTTTGTTCGCCTAAATTAAGGGTGCCAGCATGTCCTCTTTTTACTCAAAATACTGATACGTAACAATATTTCAGTAGTTTTGATGCCTCCAGTTGACTAGTACAACAAAATTATTTGACCGCATCCACCAAAACTGACCATATATGCACTTTAATTTGTAAATCTATATACCCGCATAGTAAATCAGCCATATTTTTTATGTCAGGATTCAATGTATAATGCAATCATGACAATGGACAGCAAAATTGCAATATAATTACAAAAAATTTTGGTTCGCATAAATTTAGGATACCAGCATGTCCTCTTTTTATTCAAAATATTGATACGTAACAAAATTTCAGTAGTTTTGATACCTCCAGTTGACTTGTACAACAAAATTATTTGACCGCATCCACCAAAACTGACCATATGTGCACTTTAATTTGTAAATCTATATACCCGCATAGTTAATCAGCCATATTTTTTATGCCAGAATCAATGTTTAATACAATCATGACAGTGGACAGCAAAATTGCAATATAATAACAAAAAATTTTGGTTCGCATTAATTAAGGATACCAGCATGTCCTCATTTTATTCAAAATATTGATACGTAACAAAATTTCAGTAGTTTTGATACCTCCAGCTGACTTGTACAACAAAATTATTTGACCGCATCCACCAAAACTGACCATATATGCACTTTAATTTGTAAATCTATATACCCGCATAGTAAATCAGCCATATTTTTTATGTCAGGATTTAATGTATAACACAATCATGACAATGGACAGCAATATTGCAATATAATAACAAAAAATTTTTGTTCGCATAAATTTAGAATTCCAGCATGTCCTCATTTTATTCAAAATATTGATACGTAACAAAATTTCAGTAGTTTTGATACCTCCAGTTGACTTGTACAAAAAAAATATTTGACCGCATCCACCAAAACTGACCATATATGCACTTTAATTTGTTAATCTATATACCCACATAGTAAATCAGCCATATTTTTTATGTCAGGATTTAAAAGTGTAATACAATCATGACAATGGACAGCAATATTGCAATATAATAACAACAAATTTTTGTTCGCATAAATTTAGAATTCCAGCATGTCCTCATTTTATTCAAAATATTGATACGTTACAAAATTTCAGTAGTTTTGATACATCCAGTTGACTTGTACAACAAAATTATTTGACCGCATCCACCAAAACTGACCATATGTGCACTTTAATTTGTAAATCTATATACCCGCATAGTTAATCAGCCATATTTTTTATGCCAGAATCAATGTATAATACAATCATGACAATGGACAGCAAAATTGCAATATAATAACAACAAATTTTTGTTCGCATAAATTTAGAATTATAGCATGTCCTCATTTTATTCAAAATATTGATACGTAACAAAATTTCAGTAGTTTTGATACCTCCAGCTAACTTGTACAACAAAATTATTTGACCGCATCCACCAAAACTGACCATATGTTCACTTTAATTTGAAAATCGATATACCCGCATAGTAAATCAGCCATATTTTTTATGTCAGGATTTAATGTATAACACAATCATGACAATGGACAGCAATATTGCAATATAATAACAACAAATTTTTGTTCGCCTAAATTAAGGGTGCCAGCATGACCTATTTTTACTTTAAATACTGATACGTAACAAACTTTCAGTAGTTTTGATGCCTCCAGTTGACTTGTACAACAAAATTATTTGACCGCATCCACCAAAACTGACCATATATGTGCACTTTAATTTGTAAATCCATATACCCGCATAGTTAATCAGCCATATTTTTTATGCCAGAATCAATGTATAATACAATCATGACAATGGACAGCAATATTGCAATATAATAACACCAAATTTTTGTTCACATAAATTTAGGATACCAGCATGTCCTCATTTTATTCAAAATATTGATAGTAACAAAATTTCAGTAGTTTTGATACCTCCAGCTGACTTGTACAACAAAATTATTTGACCGCATCCACCAAAACTGACCATATATGTGCACTTTAATTTGTAAATCCATATACCCGCATAGTTAATCAGCCATATTTTTTATGCCAGAATCAATGTATAATACAATCATGACAATGGACAGCAATATTGCAATATAATAACACCAAATTTTTGTTCACATAAATTTAGGATACCAGCATGTCCTCATTTTATTCAAAATATTGATAGTAACAAAATTTCAGTAGTTTTGATACCTCCAGCTGACTTGTACAACAAAATTGTTTGACCACATTACCAAAACTGACCATATGTGAACTTTAAATTGTAAATCTATATACCAGCATAGTAAATCAGCCTTATTTTTAATGTCAGGATTCAATGTATAATACAATCATGACAATGGACAGCAATATTGCAATATAATAACAACAAATTTTTGTTCGCCTAAATTAAAGGTGCCAGCATGTCCTATTTTTAATTTAAAATACTGATACGTAACAAAATTTCAGTAGTTTTGATGCCTCCAGTTGACTTGTACAACAAAATTATTTGACCGCATTCACCAAAACGGACCATATATGCACTTTAATTTGTAAATCTATACACCCGCATAGTAAATCAGCCATATTTTTTATGTCAGGATTCAATGTATAATACAATCATGACAATGGACAGAAATATTGCAATATAATAACAAGGAATTTTTGTTCGCATAATTTTAAGATACCAGCATGTCCTCATTTTATTCAAAATATTGATACGTAACAAAATTTCAGTAGTTTTGATACCTCCAGCTGACTTGTACAACAAAATTATTTGACCGCATTACCAAAACTGACCATATGTGCACTTTAATTTGTAAATCTATATACACCATGACGTACCCACATAGTATTAATCAGCCATATTTTTATGTCAGGAATCAATGTATAATATAATCATGACAATGGACAGCAATATTGCAATTTAATAACAACAAATTTTTGTTCGCATAAATTTAGGATACCAGCGTGTCCTCCTTTTATTCAAAATATTGATACGTAACAAAATTTCAGTAGTTTTAATACCTCATGCTGACTTGGAAAACAAAACTATTTGACCAAAACTGATCATATGTGCACTTTTATTTGCAAATCTATATACCCGCATACCATTGTACCGAGCGCCTTATTGTCTTCTCCTGGTGCTCCTGTTCACATTTTAGTAGGACCCTAAATGTACACGTAATCAATAATATTGGAAAACTGTTAATGCAAAAAATATTCTGAATAAATTGAGAATGTCAGAATTTCATCTCTTTATTCATAATAACAGTCACATCATATATAGGAGTTCATGATGGTGTACGTGTAAAACAAAACTATTATGCCACATCATCAAAGTACCAACACTGACATGTCTGATTTCATTTGTACTATTTAAAATGATTTAATAAAAAAAGTATACGAGGTTCTCTTCTTGGAATCTATTATGTCGGTTGATTGATTTTGTTTATAGTTAAACGTCAAGTGGCAACTATTTCATTAAAGTGAGCATTGAGTATAATTTTAGGACGTCCCATATAAATATCGGCAATGACAAATCTCTCGATAAATCTGACGAATTTGAAGAGATTGTTGATAGTTTTACCACACCGTATGCTTACGGACACTGTACAATTTCTGTTAGAATATTCTGCGGGACATAGAATAGTAAATCCAATGCAAAAAAGTTGAATATCAATGAAATATCCATGCAAGTATAAATTTATGCATAAAGTAAAATTTAGGAAGGGACAGGTAAACAACGGGGAACGAAGTAACGTAGACAATGTTGCCGATATCCCGTGATATAAGAATATTGTTCCGATGCGTTGGATAACCTTTCTATGATCGTATAGCCATTTTTAATTTATATAAGAATACATGTATATCAAATAAAAGAGAGCATTTGTATAATATCTAGTAGAGTCTAGCGAGTAAATAATAAATGATATCTGTGGAAAAAAAATGCGAATGTTGTTTACATATTTTAATGAAAGCTCATGCAAGTCTGATATGAAAACTCTTATAACGATAATCTGTCATAAGCAGACCTGTCCTCAGGTCTGGTCAATAGCAGACTTGTCCACAGGTCTGGTCAAAAGCAGACCTGTCCTCAGGTCTGGTCAGGAGCAGACCTGTCCACAGGTCTGGTCTGAGGCAGACCTGTCCTCAGGACTGGTCAAAAGCAGACTTGTCCACAGGTCTGGTCTGGGGCAGACCTGTCCTCAGCACTGGTCAAAAGCAGACTTGTCCACAGGTCTGGTCTGGAGCAGACTTGTCGATAGGTCTGCAGCAGTCCTAAAAAAGCAGACCGTAGGTCCGGTCCACCAACGACGAAGTTAACTTGCTTGACTGCTTAAAAATTCTCAAGTTAACTTAGAAAGCAGTCAACAAGTTAACTCTAAGTTAACTTTTGTCAAGGTTAGGACCGCACCCATCTGTACCACATCAGGAACGCTCTTATACAATTATTTGATATCTCGCTGTGCATAAATACGTGATTTCTATTATAATTGATATTTCCAAAGGGGATAACTCATTTAAAAATATTTGATCAGCACTTATTTTCGATAGTGTCAAAGACATTGCTGCTATAAATATATGATACAAGTTTCATAAAATGAAACCGCTGACAATGCAATTGTTCATATAATCAATCTTTTTATAATAATTGATCCCCACTCCCACTGATTGTCTAACTCTATAAAGACATTGATGATATAAATCTATAATATAAATTTCATAAACGTACACATTAGAGTTCTCTTAAGGCAATTTTCCATATATATAATCAATATTTCCAAGGGTATAACTCTTTTACGAATTATTGATCTGCACTGATTTCTAAACTTGTCAAAGACACTGCTAATATAAACCTGATTTAGGTTTCATAAAATTCTGGCAAGAATTGAACACATGAGAGCGCTAACGATGCAATTTCCTATATAATGAGTGTTTCCAAGCGAAATAACTCTTTTAACAAGACATGTGTCCATAGTACACGGCTGCCCCACTCGCACTATAATTTTCTATATTGATTGGGCGGTGAAATTGAGGAAAAAATCAAAAACACCTTTGACAATAAACTTAAACCAAAAACTTTAATCTGAAGCGGGACAGACGGATGGACGAACGGATGAACGCACGAACGTACAGAACAAAAAAACATATTGCTCCTATGTGGGGCATAAACATAATTGTAAACTCGTAAAATACATTGCTGATATAAACCTATGATATAAGTTTCAGTAGACGGTGAAATTAGGGAAAACACTCTAATTTGGCATGAAAATTAATTGCTTCGTTGAATTTATATTCAATGTTTTGCTTTTGTGCATTTCACTATACTGTTGCAAATTGACCCCCCCCCCCCATACCCAAAAAAAAAAGTTACCCCCACCGTTATTATTGCTTTTTTGCAATACACTATGCTGTTGCGTATTGACCCCTCTTGAAATTTGAAATGATGAAAAATTGTCCCCCGACAATTTCTTATTTACCCCCCCCCCCTTTTTCCCTTTTTGCCCCCAAAAAAATCTTTCCCTCAAGATATAGTCAAAATCTCAAATCAAATTTCTTATGGAGGTTGCAACCATAATTACCCATTTAAATACATCATAAAAGTCTTAAAATAGAAAATGAAAAATTTAATCATGGCTAAATTTAATATTAATTGATAATACCTTAAATAAATTGACAGCTAATTATCTCAAGACAATAAAACATTTCATTATCAATAATTTACTAATAGTGTAAGAGAGGTAGATCCAATCATACACAACATTCTACTTTTAATGTGTTTGGATTACCTCCCTTACACTGCTTTTAAATTGTCTTCAGAGTCCATTAACCGAGAAACCCGTTTTTTTTATTTTTTGCTCCTAATTCCTAAATGATTTGAGCCATTACCCCTCAAAGTCAATCCTAACCATCCCTTTGTGGTATGGAAACTTGTGATATAATTTCAGAGAGATTCAGACACTTAAACACAAGCAATTGTCTGGAAACTACAAAAATGCTTATTTGGGCCCCTTATTTGGCCCCTAATTCATAAACTGTTGGAGCCATAACCCCAAATCAATCCCGATCTTCCTTTTGTGGTTATACACCTTGTGCTCAAATTGCATAGATAACAGAGACTTGAGTATAATTTTGTACGCCAAGTGTTCGGCTGCTTTATTGATCTCTCTCAATAAAATTGAAAATTAAGTGATACATAGTGATTGGATATATTTGACTTTTGTTGTGAATATTCAAAAGTATGCATCAATCATGAATACGAACTTAATTTTTGGAATTTTATTTGCATTAGTTTGCATTAGACTATCAAACTTTAACAAATGATTGTATATCAACCTAGTGAATACCTACTCAGTACGTGTAATCATGGATAACCCGCAGGGTACAGTACGACGATCATACAGTACACGTGAACTGATGAACTATCGCTCAGTCCCTAGACGGTGAATTAAACCAGACCGTGACGTATTAGAAAGATTAAAAGGTTTAGAAATATTAAATTAAAGAAGATCACGTTCAGGCAAAAAGAAAAATAAAACTCATAGAATATCTAGAAAACAAATTGGTGTTAATCCGTCTAACTTTTTTTTTTTTTTAATATTAAACATATTTTATTAACAATCACCTGTTACATCAACCCTCAGTTGCCCAGGGAACAACCAAGGGGGCCCCATTTATCACAGACTCATTTGTCGGGGAAAAAGCAAATGAGAAAAAAAACTCCCACTATAATTTATTAACATCCACCTTTATAAATATTATCTATCCTTGTACAAATGTACCTGTACATGTAATCCTTGTTGATCTATATATCTATACCTCTCACCATATATAATTATTTGAATAAAGTATGTTTTTATCGTTATTTTATCTCACACAAAGGCTAAATGTATTTATTAAGCAGTTTCAATTTTATCGTACATCAAGTCTTTTGTTATGTTAATTTCAATTACATTAAATTTCTGGTCTGTGATCATTTACCACGTGCGATTTGATAAAGGGATGTGTAGTTCATTCATAAATAAAATGAATTAATGATTTTGATTCCCAATAAGGATTAATTTCAAAGATATGGTGAGTAAATATTTGTTTATAATATGAACCTGTTGATACAACATGTCTTGTTACTATTAGATGATATACATGAATACATACACAACAGAAATTACATGTAGGGAGTTGAGAGCAGTGTACATATTATTATTCAATCAGTATCAAAGAGGTCATTGCACTGACCTGACCACGCAAAATATATATTTATACACAAAAAATGTCACACATAGAGGAAAAGGCTTCTATCTTCGTATTCGTTTTAAGATATTTGTGAAAAAATTGCATTTCATGTTTTATCATATTTAAAATCATCGCTTTGCTTATCACTTTCTTTTGATATTTTGCGATATTTCTAGTTTTCCAGATAACCCATTTCGTGATTAAAAGCACCGTATCTAAAATTTGGGTAATGATGCATCTGCATTAATGACCCCCAAAATTATACTTGTTTCCGATTTTTGTAATTTTTGGATATTTAATTTTGAACAAAATTCCCTTATTTTCTCAAAAATTTCCCGCCAAACGTGTTCCACCAGTTTGCAATAAATAAAAAGATGAAATAGTGATTCTTTTTCATAGCAAAAGTGACACTTCCCGTTTGAGCGATTCATTTTTTGTAATTTTTCTTCCATCCGTCTAACTTAATATATCCCAAACGATGCAATATACTAAGCAATTTCGCAGAAAATGTCATCTGCTTGACTGTCAATTGCCGATCGCTAGTAAAAAAAAACCGTCCTCGTCGGGCAAATGCTACGTGAACAAAATGTTGACTTTGCAATTTTAACAGAAACCTGGTATTCCGATGAAAAGCAATATCAATTCGAAACATCAGATCTTAATCAAAATGGGTACACAATAAGCGTTTCAAACAGGCAAAATAGAAGAGGTGGAGGCGTTGCCCTATCATGTCAAAGCAGTATTAAAATGCGTAAACTGTTTTCCGACACAAAGTCGTGTTTTGAGTATGGAATATGGCAACTAGTATTTAAATCTATAACAATAAATTGCATTGGTATTTACAGACCACCATCCTTAGCGACACCAAATCAATTTGTGAATGAATTCTTTCAGTTTCTGGAAGATATAGTCCCTAAGTATTCAAATCTTATAATCATGGGTGATTTTAATTTGCACATCGAGGAAAACAGTAATGCGATTTCGGAATTCAATAACTCTCTCGATGCACTCGGATTAATACAACATGTAGACTTTCCAACGCATATTCACGGCCGTAGTCTAGACTTGGTCATCACGGAATTCACGAATGGATTCGATCTCGTTTCGTGTGAAGCAGGTCCAATTTTGTCTGACGGCTGCGCCGTAAAAGTGACAACGAGGGTACAAAAAGAGAACATTGTCAGCAAATCAATTTCATTTCGAAACTTCAAAAATATGAACAAACAAAATTTCACAGAAGAGCTCCAAAAATTGTCATTAGATTACGGTAACGTTGAAACCTTTGTTGGCGAATTTGAGAACAATGTCGAATCTTTACTTAATACTCATGCACCAATGCAGGAAAAGACACAAATATGTAGAGCACCCAAGCCCTGGTTTAACGAAACGATCATGTCTTTGAAACGACTCATGCGGAAATCGGAAAGACTCTGGCGTAAACACCGAAAACCGTGTGATAACGAAATTTATAAATCATCCATGAACAAATACCACCATGAACTTAGAAATAAGAAACATTCCATTCTTAGTCAAAAAATACTTTCTCTTAAAGGTGATTCTAAAAAGCTTTACAAATTCGTAAAAGACTTAACAGGTAGTAAGGCGGGAAATCCGATGCCAGCCGTTGAAAACGAAAATGAACTTCCCCATAAATTTGCGGACTTCTTCATGAACAAAATAAAAACAATTCGTCATTCTCTGAGAGACTTTGACGATTACAAACCATTGTTCAAAGACGTTCCGTTATTTACATCATTTAAAAATCTTTCAGAAGACGAAGTTAAGACCATCATAAATAAATTGCAATGTAAATCATGCGAACTTGACATTTTGGCTACGAAAGTACTTAAATCGTTCCTTAGTGAATTGTTGTCTGTTATCACAAAGTTAGTTAACTTGTCTCTTAGTCAAGGCGTTTTCCCATTAAGATGGAAGCAAGCGGTAGTCAGGCCTCTGCCGAAAAAGGCTGGTCTTGAACTAATTTACTCAAATTATAGACCAGTAAGCAACTTGTCTTTCCTGTCTAAATTAATTGAAAAATGTGCGCTATATAGACTGAATGAACACGTGAAAGATCATGATCTCCTTCCTACAAACCAATCTGCGTATCGTCAATTCCATTCGTGCGAATCGGCCCTTCTAAGACTCGTTAATGACATACTCGATGGGATGGAGCATCAAGAAGTCACCGCTATGATCGCCGTTGATTTAAGTGCAGCATTCGATACTGTAGATCATAGTATTTTGATAAAAGTACTCGAATATCAACTACGGTGTAAACGGAACCGCACTTAAATGGATCGATTCCTATTTGAGACCTCGAAGCTGTCGTGTAAATGTCAGCTCTACAACATCATCAGAGCGACAACTTGAGTGTAGTGTACCACAGGGAAGTTGCTCAGGTCCCTGGCTTTATTTAGTCTACGCCGGAACTCTATTCGACATTATTCCACCATCTATTACTGTGTACGGATTTGCCGACGACCCTACTGCTAATAAACGTTTCGTGCCAACATTAACGAATGAGATGGATGCAATTCGTGCCTTACAGGACTACCCTGTTCATATAAACACCTGGATGAACAGTTACAAACTTAAAAATTAACAATGCAAAATTAGAGTTTATTCTCTTTGGCAGTCGACAACAACTCTCTAAATGTCAGACAAAAGAAATAATCATTTGTGGAAATGTTATAAAATCAAAAACATGTATCTGGTATTTAGGAGCTTTTCTGGATGAGACTCTAAACTTCAAAGACCATATTACTAAAAAATGTAAGACAGCAATGATGAACTACTACAAAATAAAGTGCATAAGATCCTATCTATCGAAAGAAGCAACTGAAAATTTGGTCTTATCTTTGGTTATTTCACATTTAGATTACTGCAATGTTATACTTTTTGGAATTTCACAAACTGATTTATATAAATTGCAACGTATACAGAATATGTGTGCCAAATTTGTGTTAAACCATTCTAAGTATGATAGTGCCAAACAGGCATTGTTTGACTTACACTGGCTTCCGATCAAAGCCAGAATTACATTCAAAATCTTAACATATATGTACAACTGTCATGTAGGTAATGCACCGTCATATTTGATCAGTTTGTTAAATCATCAAGTGTCGAAACGTTCATTAAGGTCGTCAGAGTCATCTATTGGTTGTTATGCAGTCCCATATAACAAAAAGAAAATTTTTCAGATAGAAGCTGTAGTACCATTGGGCCAAAATTGTGGAATGAACTAGGTACAAATGTAACAAACTCTGAATCTTTGGATACTTTTAAATGTCGGTTGAAAACATTATATTTCGAAAATTATTTTGAACTTTTCTGACCTTTTTTCTTGTGTATCACAGTATATATTTTCAATTTTTGGTATAGTACATACATATTGTATTTTTGTATTTTATATGTCATTTATGTACAACGCCATTGAATACATATTGTATATGTCGAAATAGGCGTTTAATTAAGTTTTCATGTTTCATGTTTCATTTTGTAGAATTCTTGTTCAGGATCAGCTGTGAGATGATACCAATATACAACCGCAAAAATAAAAACATAATGCTTGATGGTGCTGGCAATTAATACAAAATCTCCTCACTAAATCCAATTTGTTATTTTAATGAAAGTAATCAAGTTTAATTCTAGATAAATTGCATCTCACAGCTGATCCTGAACAAGAACTCTACAAAATATTCAAGTCTCTGTTATTTGTGTTGTCAATTTTCTTGATTATTTGCATTAACTAGTGAAACTGAGTGAAATGTTGATATAGAGCACAGTGTAACGGTAGGTGAAAGTTGTAATGACGGATACTTAAACATAACTCTTAATATTATGCGAGTGACTTATTCTAATCACTATTATCATGGGAGATTTTTTTTCAGAGTTAAAAACCTTTTAGTTTTTACATTAAAACTTTACTCTGAAATTATGTCTTTACTTTAACATTTAGTCTGAATTTATGTCTTGAAATTAACATTTTAGTCTGAATTTATGCCTTAACATAAACCCTTTAAAATGTTCTCCTATTGAAACTGGAAAACACTGAAATTATTGTGAAGTATTGAAAATATTCTGAAACGTTTGAAAAAAGATTGACATGATCTTATTTTTTTTTAAATATCAACAATACCAAGACTTCACTAAATTAATCACATATGAGAGTTAAAATAAAATCAAAATTAATCACATGATAGCTGAAATTTGTGCATACGTTGGTGATATCTACTTTATTTGGCCTTTAACCTTTTTTTATTCCAGTGTCACTGCTGCGTCTTTTGTAAACGATACGCATGTCTGGCGCAAATCAAAAATTTCAATACTGGTATCTTTGATGAGTTTCTTATGTTAGAAAGTTTAAATGTAGTCAGAATGGGACACACTATCCAATATTCTTTAAAGAAGACGATGTTTCCCTCCCCCTACACATATGAAATCAATGGACTTAACACCAAGATCCCAAGTAAAGACAACTTTTCAAAAATCCTACTTTTATTTACATATATAGTGTTCAATTCAGTTCAATTCAAATCAAATTTTAAAGTTTAAATGGTATTCCTAAGATGCATTTCTAAGTTAGTGAAATGTATGCAATATCATCAAACTTCATGGGTACGTTACTTAATTACAGTGAGTCTGAATATAATTTTACATTCTTGAAAATATACTACATTTTTAAGAACTTTAATTTAGAATTAATCCATTAAAATGAATTGGGATTGTACTTAAAATATAGTCCAAATGTGAAGTTATTAAAAACATTATGAATAATCTGAGTCTTTATTTACTCTCATCAAAGTTAATTGGTAAACCTTATTAATATGAATTCATCTGAATAAAAGGAGGAAAGGGATATTTACTTTAGTTAGCACAGCCTAACCTCTAATAAAGGTCTCCTCTATGAAACAAAGCCCTGTCAGGTCCCCTCTTCCCCCCCCCCCCAACTGTATCAACCAGATGCTCCGCAGGGCGCAGCTTTATACGACCGCAGAGGTTGAACCCTGAACGGTTGGGGCAAGTATGGACACAACATTCAAGCTGGATTCAGCTCTAAATTTGGATTGCGATTAAATAGTTGACACAGAATAGGTTTTTGACACAGAATGAATGTCGTCTAATGTACTTGAATTGTTTTTGTTTGCCTTTGAGCAATTCACTATGCTGTTGAATAATAATCCTCTCAAAAAAATGTTTGAAGAAATTCTCTTTTTATTTCTGAAATCTGAAATGAGAAAAATTGACACCCCCCCCCCCACAATTTTTTTTTCACATCCCCCTTTCCCTTATTCAAAAACTGATCTCAATTCAAATTTCTAATTGCTACTCATTTAAATACATCATAAAATATTTAAATGTAAAAAAGGTGCTTGTAATCACTGTATGGTAAAGATTGTTTTAATTTATTAGTTAGTAGTAAAAGTGAATATACATTGTATATTGTATAAAGCAATGATTAAAGTTGATTCAACTACTATTCTGGACAAAGAAAGATAACTACAATTTTAAAAAAAAATTCATGAAGCGTTGGTTTAAAGTGATTCCACTACCATTCTGGACAAAGAAAGATAACTCCAATTTATTGTCTTGAAACTACTATAACCATGGCTAAAAATAAAGAAAAAAGCTTCATCAGCAACATTTTATATTGGCAAATTTCCAATGAGGTTTATTAAACTAAAGTCATTGGCAAATTTCCAATGTACATAATTTAAAAGCAGTTTAGGTGAGACAAACAAAGTCATCAGACATGTCAGCAACATTTTATATTGGCAAATTTCCAATGAAGTTCATTGAAGGGATAATTCGCGAATTTTTACTTATCAGCTAATTATGTTCATAATACCATAAAAAAACATATTCACCAAGTTTTATCTGGATATGAACAGCAATAAAGGAGAAAGTTGAGAATTATTAATTTTATTTCTTCGAACTTCCTGACTTATGTGACGTATGTCTTCTTGCATGCCGGGAGTGGAAATAATCTCATTTTAAATCTTAATCGTTAGTCATCTTATAACGCTATTTAAAGCGAATCGACGACGTTTGGTGTAGCTATTAACCAACTAACAATTAAGATTGAATAGTGATCAGCTTAACATCAAAATGTAAAATTTATATCTTAATATTTTCTGTAATGATTATAGTGATACAATTAAATAATATAAAAGAATATATTTATGAATTTTTTTCCGACGGATATTTTGAACAATCATATATAACTGATAGAGTTTGTACTTTTTACTTTTTTCGTCAGTCTAGTGAATATGTCCTGCTAGTACATTTGTAGTGTGCAAATACGGCCACGCAAATACAATGTGTATTGTACTTAGACACATAGTGACTACCTGTTGAATACGTGGTTATATTCAAGTTAATTAAAAGATTATCATTTTGTATCTTTTTTTTCTCTTCTCATTGAATTTAAGCCGTCACGGTTCACTTTTCTATGTGTGAACAACGTTTCGTATGAATGATAAACGGGAGAATCTTAATATTCTCCATAAGCTCAGTCTAAAGATATTATTGACGCTAAATATTTTTTGTAAAAAAAGAAATACTGAACTAATTTAATTAAATAATTTTATGAATAATTACGAGTAAATGAATTAAATTTTTTAAATAAGAATCGGTGACCTTGAATTTTTTCAATAGATAGTAATTACCAATTGCAATTATATAATTGGGTTGTTCAAAGCGATCTTTCTTTCTTTTTCTTTTACATATTCAGGAATTAATGTCCTTGTCAAAATAATTTAATTCTCACCACTATTTGAACGGAAATATCAAAAAAGTTGACAAAAAATTTGAAGGTCAACTTTGTCTTACTGGAATGGAATTGAAAAAGAACGAACATCTTTTTTATTCTTTGTGTCTATTTTATTTCAACCAGTTTATGGTTTCAAGCCCGACGCCTTCAAAATCTAACATAAATACCCAGAGATTTGTTTGGATATTAAACCTGAAATTTCAATAAGGGAATCACTATTGTTATAAATACACAAGCTTAACAAATTTTAGAGAATAACTATTAACTAATTTTTGTACGAGATCAAAAGACATCGAAATAACTTAATCAATTAACTTTTTTTCTCAATTTCTTGTTTTCTAATGATTGGAACTTGGTTGTTTTTGTAAGAAGAAAACAGTTTTATATATAAAGCCCATTAAATAAATCTATTCTATTAAGCTAAAATGTCTAGTTCAGAGAGTGAAAGTTCTGATAGGGTATCCAGCTCCCAAAGTGAGACAATTTTGACGAGTGTGGTCAATTTGGGTACATATTAGCACCGGAGTACACTGAAGAACTCCAACAAATTGAAGCTGAAAACATTCTAGACAGCAGGATATAATAAATAACCCTCGCAAGTTTGACACCAATTGGTGTTCACGGACAAACTGTATAGTCATGCCATTGCCGGCGGAATGTTTCTGCTGCCACGAATTTACGGTTTTTGGTGAAAAAAAATGAAATTGGGTGAATGTGTCACTGAACATACAGATTTTAGAATAGTATGTCTAAACCACGTTGTTCTTGAAACAAGCTACATTAGTTTCCTGTGGTACAAGCGCCATAGAGGGAGAGCTCAAGACGTACTTACTCACAGGCAAAGCAGGCTTATGGCTTATCGTCAGTTTGTTTGTTGGGTCAGGAAAGTTCAACCACTTGGCAAGAAACACAGAATAATCCTACCGGCTTGTGTAGTTAACATAACTAGAGAAGAGTTTCCATCGTTGGATGGGGTATACAAAGGATTCAAAGAATGTGAAAGTGACACTTCAGACTCTGAATAGTTCTAAAATCATTTAAACGATTAAACACTACAATTGTTCACCGAATGTTTCAGATTCATTTAATTATTTGTGTATTAATAAACCAATTTATGAATTATTTCACATTGAGGTCTAATTTCATAGATTGCTTGTTGTATATAACATGAAGGTTTGGTATACCACAGTACTACGGAGCGTTGATATGATTTGACCCGAGATGTTCGTGGGGTTCTTGTTGTGCAACCTAAACCAGTTTTCTATGATGTGTTTTTTATCTCTTTGTTTGACTTTTGATCGTTTATTGGCTTTTCTTTGCTATGATGTTGTCAATGTGTTTTTTAAAACTGAATATGACTTTCCGTTTTGGTACCTTCTGCCTTTTTACAAACAAGACCACTGAATAATGGAAATGTATCATACTACTTCAATAGAAAAAGCACTGATGGATTGTCCTAGAAGCATATTTTATGAGAATAATAATGGTATATAAGCAGTTACATTGATTTCATGCTTGAAGCGGTGCAATTTTTTTAATTCAATTTGACTTTTATCAAAAAATTCATTGTAGCCAAGGGAAAGAGTAATTGTGGTCTAGTGTCAGATGCTCGATACAGATAACAGAAAAGGAAACAAATAACGGACTTTGGCAAAAATGGAGAGGGCTTTTAATACCTTTTCTCCAGACATAAAATCTTTTACAATAAATCATCCTACAACAGCTTAAAAGCTGGAAATGCCAGCGATTTTGCGGGTGTGTTTTAGAGTTCTCAAAATCTTATATTGATAAAAATGACAACTCCTTTCAATAATTGAATGTACATGTACAGGAAGACAAACGATTACCGCTCGTTCTAAAGACATGCCACGAACAAATTAAAGTATCATGTTCGTGTCAGATTTGCGCATGCTTGTCTCTTCACATACAAGTAAACGCAAATTTCCTAATAGGCAAAATATTTCGTAAATGCGCCCGCTCATATCGGAAATAGGACAAGAAAGTATGAAAGATAGTAATCCATAATTTCTCGGTTAAATTCTCTAGGATTAATTCCGAACAATGTTGTAAAATGATGCAGTATGTTTTTTTTCTTAAATAATTCATAACAACTCAAGACCTTTACTTAAATTTAACTAAGCAAATAAAACAAGCTGACAAAAGCATTGGCGAATCAAAGGGGAGTGGTTCCGGGTGTTGGAACCCCCCTTTTTTTGGCCGATCAATGAATTTGAAATGGGACATATAGTTGGAAAATTTAATATGACTTGATCCGCCCCCGAAAAGTAAATGCCTTGTACAATTGAAATTAAAAAAAAATCATTTTACATGGTACAATACTAGATAATCTTTTACACATCAATTTTGAAACTGAAGTCAAAATTAATAATTTACTGTCTTATTATTTCTGTCTGTGCACATGTCAGAATTAATCCGAGCCTGTAGATATACATTTTAAACTCTGTTTCATGTTTGGGCGGCTTTGTGTATTTCAATCAAGTTAGGGACATACATTGTTAACAGGATGTATAATACACCTGACAGCATTTTCGATTGAACTTTTACCTGTGCACACCTGGGTCAAACAGCTGGGAAGCGATGCATGCACCTGAATTGCGTGACATCACCAGTTTATTAGCCCGCAGGAAGTCCCTATAATACCTGCATGTGACACTATTACATGACTTCTGGGAAGAATTCAAAAGATCGTCGTTTTTCATATTAGAAGTACCCGAAATGAATACAATTATTAGATTTTTTATTTTTGGCATAGCATTTCAAAAAGTCGAAAGCCGCTACAGATACCTTTTTATCTCATTAAGAATATATTTATGCTTTTACAACTTCCAAATAAGTGTCCGCCCATGTATTCCTATCTGTTATCTTGTTATCATAAATTTAGGAATAAAAAATACTCCGACGATTGACCATAAATCATAACAAATTTCGTTAGCCTAGCTTTCGACGTTTTATATCTCGAAACTGCTTAGCCTTCACTGGTAGGACTACGCAACTTGGTTGACCGTGTAGACAGCTATAAAGCATAACAAGGGGGCGGTAAACCCTATTAAGTTTCTCCACCTTTCGGGGAAGATATACGCTCCCATCTACCTGTCACCTCTTCAACCTTTTATATGTCACAATATGGAAAAGGCGGAAAGGGGGGGGGGGGGGGTAACACAGCATTTGTAAATAAAATCTTATTTTTAAACCATTATTATATTAAACAAAGGACCCTTTAAATGTTTTACGTAATTTTGTATTAAGTTTTTTTGCACCAAAAAATATACTTCATTGAACTTGTGAATTTACGACAGAAAGTCACAGAACAAAACGACATTTTCGAATGTTTTTTTCTTCAAACGAGAAAATGTAAATTGATTATTTCTTTTTTCTTTTTTAGTTTGTTTTTGAAATATTATTTTTAAAGCAAGTTTTAAACATAATTTATTTAATAAATATCAATGACATCAAATGGTTGTTATAATATCAAAATGCCAAAGTAAATACTTGTAAACAACAAAATCTGTTACTAATGCATGCATGCAGAAATACTGAACTATATTAATCTGACAGTGTCCTTTACACCAGACTTGGAACGAAATAGCAATAAAAGCATTCATGAGAAAAAAATAATTACTATCAAATTTCCATCGAAACAAGATGCTTCAAAATGATCTGCAAACACTTTCTTGAACTTGTTGTGAGTGATTCTGGTTGGTGTTAGGTAAAGGTTAACCATCAACGTCTGGTACAACTCTTTCGTTTTTGCAGGATCTGGGAAAGTGTGTAAGCTTATGCCATGTGAACTCCGAGTTGAACATCCGTACGCTTGACAAGTCATTTTGATACTGGATATACGATATGCCATACTTGTTTTTTGTCTTTGTGGTATTCAGATATTTTATTCAAATATACTCATCACGTGACAATTAGTTTCGGAGATGCCGTCAAAAAGGTGATAAGTCGAGAAGTGATAGTGGGATTTTAATTTTTATTTTAATCACTTGTCTAGAAGAATTGAACAATAACTTTAATGAATATATGATTATTTATATCAAATAAACATAATATAATTTTTTTTTGAGAAGCTTCCCTTTAAACTAAGTTATTGGCAAATATCCAATGGAATTTATTAATAATAAAGTTTTTGGCAAATTTTCAAAGCACTTTTAAAGCAGTTTAGGTGAGATGTTCAAATGAGTTTCAATTTCCAACATTACACTGCTTTAAAATTTTGTTTTGTACTTAAGCAATTGTCCATTAACCTGGAAACCCTTTTCCCTCTTTTTTGCACCTTATTCTTTAACAGTTTATGCCATAACTCCCAAAGACACTTCTTACCACCCCTTTGTGGTATTCCAATATCCACAATTTAAATACGTGGTTCGATTCAGCATATCAAAGAACCCCAGGAATTCAATTTTGATGAAATCAAATAAAGTTCAATTTTGGACCCTTTAAACCTCACTGTGGACCAATTTAAGAACCGGTGTCATATGGTATTTTGAACCCCCTAAAAAGTGAACCCGGGATAAAATTACCATGCGGTAAATGACTCTTGGGTCATTATCCTGCAAGGTATTTTGACCCCGGGGTCATTTTTCACATATGGTATTTTGAATCCCCTTGCGGTATATTGAACCCCCCTGTTAAAGATATATAGTATTGCATATAATCTAATTTTCAATTAGTTGGCTATCATTTTTTTTTATTTTGAGGTTTTATGTAGGGGGTTCAATATACCGCAAGGGAGTCAAAATATCATGGCAGAGTAAAATTTTCAAAAAAATATCTTTTCCATCATGTTAAAAATATAAACAACTTATTACAGTATTATTACTATGAAAAGGGGTTAGAATAGCTTGAATTTTTGAAATTCAAGGTCTATAGTAGGGGGTTCATTATACTTCAGGTGGACAAAATACCATAGCAAAGTTAATTTTCAAAATATTTTTTCCATCATGTTAAATACATACACACAACTAATTGGAATACTATATAAACTATGTTCAAGAGTTAAAATAGCTGGAATTTTTGAAATTCCAGGTCTATAGTAAAGGGTTCAATATATCGCAGGGAGTTTAATTAAAAAGAAATCTTGCAATTTTAACTTTTTTATGTAGTTAGAATCAGGGATGGAGTAATCGTAATCTGTAATCGTAATCGATTGTAATTGATTACATTTTTTCAAGTAATCGACAGTAATCTGTAATCGAAGACATTTTCGATTACATGTAATCGTAATTTAATCGATTACAGTAAAAATTTGGATGTAATCATCGATTACTTTTCGATTACATTTCGATTACTTTAGTAAAATAGTTTGATGAAAAATAACCTATTTCATAGGAAATATATGTATGCTATCACTTTGTAGTACAGATAAAATATTATGCATCAACAATACTTGAGAGTTAAGCAACTGCCTTAGTTCTACCTATTGTCTCAAGCTGCATTATGAGTAACCAGATCCCCTACCTAAATTTACTTTATATCTAGCTTTTGAAACAAATGAATGTAAGTGCTTGTCAATAATTCAAGAGCTTTAATATTAAAATAAGAATATAGATTTGAAATAATAAAATAGATCTTAAATAATAAAATAGTTCTTAAATAAGAAATGTGTCCGTCTTTCATTAAGTTCTGTACTACATTTTTTTTTTAAAGTAGTAAGCTTATTTGTATTACATTTCCTGAATACACCATCATTTTCAATCAGAGTTGAAGTTAAAGCTTAGAATAGATAAACAGTTGATTTCTTAAATGTTATGATATACATTGTACATGTATATAAATTAAATTAAAAAAAGAACACAAAGTCCTTTTAACAATGAACCAATGGCAATTCATAGCAATTTTTTTTAGAAATAGATACATGTATCCCTTCGACACTATAAATATATTTTGTATATGATTTGATTGAAGAAGTAAACAAATCTTAACAACATTCTTTCCTTTACTAATGAGATGATCAAAGCCTTCTAATCAATGACAAACATACTTTGTTTTTATTTCAATTAACTTATGTCTAATTAAGAAGGAGATTTACATTATTTAGCCTCAGGTTATAAATTGTACTTCAGTGGCAGTTAAATAATCTGTAATCAGGGTGGTTATCCAAACAAAAGGTTTAAATCATGCATGTCATTATAAAAAATAAATTTTGATCTTAAAAATTAGCTGAACTAATTAATGATTCTACTTTTTTTTTTATATTTCTGTAAACATTATAATAACTATACTAAAATTGATTTTTTTAAAGAGTAAAAACAAAATAACTAACGCAAGTCAGTAAGAGAGCTAAATTTTTGAAAAACAATTAGTTATGAATAATGCAATGCGATGACATCTTTCATTTGTGTTGAAAGTCAAAATTTCAAGATTTTTTGAATATTTCTAATCTTCATAAAGAGATTTGATCTAAACAACAGATATTAACTTATAATTTAGAAACAATGCTTTAAACGATGCATTTGGTAAAGTTCTTAATTTCCACTATACAAATGTTGAGCAATATAATTGTGTGTTACTCATTTAATTTTTGGTTGAAATGTTGAAACATGTAATTGACAGTAATCGAAAAGTAATGTAATTACTTTTAATAAAATAATCGATTGTAATCGATTACATACTAAAATTTGAGTAATCGATTATTAATCGATTGCACAAAAATCCTTCATTTAATCGATTATTAATCGATTACATTTGTGAGTAATCGTGCCCATCCCTGGTTAGAATACACCAACAAGTAGTTTGTATGTATTAACCTTGCTAGAAAAGATATTTTGAAAATTTTACTTTGCCATGGTATATTGACCCCCTGCGGTATATTGAACCCCCTACTCTAGACCTTTTATTTAAAAGAGTCTGGCAATTCTAACCCTTTTATGCAGTTAGAATACACCAATAAGTAGTTTGTATGTATTAAACTTGCTGGAAAAGTTATTTTGAAAATTTTACTTTGCCATGGTATTTTGACCCTTCTGAGGTATATTGAACCCCCTACTCTAGACATTTAATTGAAAAAATTCTGGCAATTGTAACTCTTTTATGTAGTTAGAATACACCAATTTGTATTGTATGTATTTTATTTGCTGGAAAAGATATTTTTAAAATTTTACTTTGCCATGGTATCTTGACCACCTCCCCCTTTTTACCATGGAAAATCAAAACTACCCTTAAATATATATGTATATACATACATTTGTTATAATTTCTGTTTACTTATACTAAAAGTATTGTGCCATAACCGAGAAAAATGCTTATTTGGGTCTGTTTCGCCCCTAATTCCTAAACAGTTGGGACCAAACCTCCCAAAATCAGTCCCAACCTTCCTTTCGTGGTCATAAAACTTGTGTTCAAAGATTTTTATTTCCTTATACTAAAGATAGAGTGAAAAAACCAAATGTCTTCGGACGACGACGACGACCAATATACGACCAACAAATTGTCAATTTTTGCGTTCGTATAAAAAGATAATATCATAGGGAACATGTGAATTAAGTTTCAAGTTGATTGGACTTTAACTTTATCAACCGGATGCTTTGCAGGGCGCAGCTACATACGACAGCAGAGGTCGAACCCTGAACAGTTGGTGCAAGTCTGGACACAACATTCAAGCTTGACACAGCTCTGGATTTGAATTGTAATTAAATAGTTAACACAGCAAAGGTTTCCGACACAGAATAAATGTGGTCTAATGCACTTAATTTTTTTTTTGCTTTTCAGCAATTCATTTTGCTGTTGAATATTAATCCCTTAAAAAAAATATTTTAAGAAAAAATATTTTCTATTTCTGAAATCTGGAATGAGAAAAATTTTCACCTCCCCCTTTCCCTTTTTTCAAAACTAATCTCAATTTAATTTTTCAATAGAGTTGGCAACAACAACTTCTCATTTAAATACATCATTAAATATTAGAATATAAAATGACACAGTCATGGTTAAAATTAATAGCAATGAACATAAATTTACAGCTACACATCTCAAGACAATCATCATTTCTTAATACATAAATTTCAAGCAGTATAAGGGAGGTAATCAAGTATTCAAATATATATATAACAGTATTCTTTAAATTTTAATTAGATTAACTCCCTTACACTGCTTTTAAATTGTCTAAATTGTCCTTTAACCAGAAAAACCCTTTTTTTTTACTTTTTTTGCCCCATAATTGCTAAATGGTTTGAGCCATAACCCCCCATAACCATCCCTTTGTAGTATGGAAACTTGTGGTATAATATCAGAGAGATTTATACACTTAAACACAAGTTATTGACTGAAAACTACAAAAATGCTTATTTGGGCCCCTTTTTTGGCCTTTCATTCCTAAACCTTTGGGACCATAACCCCCAAAATCAATCCCAACCTTCCTTTTGTATTAATTAACATTGTGTTAATTATTTTTTATTGATTTCTTTTTACTTATACTAAAGTTATTATCCGGAAATCATCTGTTTTCGGACGACACCGACGCCAACGACGACGTGATACCAATATACGACCAACACATTTTCAATTTTTGCAGTCGTATAAAAACTACCTTGACTAAAACTTTAACCAAAAACTTTAACCTGAAGCAGGACAGAGGGACGACGAACGAACGGACATACAGACCAAAAAACATAATGCTCCTATGTGGGGCATACAAATAACTGATCGTCCCTGATTTTTTAACTCATAAAAGACATTGCTGATATAAACCTATGATATTAGTTTCACAAAAATATGGCAAGAATTGAACACATGAGAGCGCCGTTCATGCAATTTACATAAAATGTTTCCTAGTGGCATAACTCTTTTAACAAAGGTTGATCGGCACTGATTTTCTAACTCAAGAAATTGCTTATTTAAACCTATGATATAAGTTTCATCAACATCTGGCAAGAATTGTACACATGAGAGCTCGAACTACGCAATTTCTGGATTCACTGTATATTATTTTGACAGTGAATAAAAGCTTGGTATATATGTCATGTTTGTTTTGAGACTCTGGGGTAGTTAGATATCACATGGTGATTTGTTTCAATGATGCAAGATAGCGCCATTTCAAAAATAGATCATCTTGATTTTCAATTTAATATCATCACTTATCCAGGAGAATAAAACTTAAACATTATTGAATGTATGAAAAAGAAGATGTGGTATGATTGTCAATGAGACAACTGTCCACAAGAGACCACAGAAATGACACAGACATTAACAACTATAGGTCACCGTATATAATTCTATGAATTATATAACATATAATTTGTTGCTTCTTTTTTTATACCACATTTGTATATTGGTAATGTCAATTGTTCTTTATTTTATTTAACAAAGACTTAAAGAGGATCAGCAATCTTCTTAAGCCAGTCTGACATTTCATTAGATTTTGTTTTCATAACTGTATAAACTGCAACAGATGAAGTCATACACAGCAGACACCTATCATTCAGGCCATGTGATTTTGTCACCAAAACAGCAGACATAAAATTGAGAATGGAAATGGGGAATGTGTCAAAGAAACTTATTCAATAAGTAAAACGTGAAATGGGTATTTCTAAAAGACATTTGTCATGCTCCTGAAAGTTAGTGTTTATTCAACAAATGACAAATTGATACTTAGTAGATTTTTAAATAATCATCAGAGATATAGAGAGTGCCAAATGCAATAAGGAAAAAGAATGAATTTCCCCTGCATTTAACTTAAATTTTATTGGGACTGTTGCTGCTAAGACTTCTATTTTTTTGTCTTGTGTTTTGTGACTGCTCCCTTCAAAATACCTTTATACTTTGTCTGTCTTAGACATGTTAGAAGATATAATAAATTTGCTATATTTAATTCATGTCACTAAGGTTACCTTTTAAACCATGAAGCATCTTTTTAACCTGTTTTTGCATCACAGTGCTTAATGTGGTTTCTTTAACATCAGTATCATTCTTTCCACTGATTCTTCCCAATATCTGTTCACAAATCAATAAAAAACATTAAATTGATTATAAAGAATAAATTTATATTCCAAACATCAAAGCACTACTAATCCCTTTGTCAAATCCTATGTTACTTTTAACTGTATCAAAAATATAAAGCCCAGAACTCTCCGCCAATGGACGTCTGGTGTGTCTATGTCCCCTTCACTGCATCGCACAGGGGGACACTCATAATTATTATCTTTTTATATTAAGCCATGGCGTTGTCAGTGTGTTTTAGATTTATGAGTTTGACTGACCCTTTGGTATCTTTCGTCCCTCTTTTATTACGATTTCAAAAAATGCTAAATACAAATGATGCTTTCAAAATATAAAATGTGAATTTTAATTATTGCATATTCAATTTGTCTTTGTAGTCTAACATGTCTAAAGAAAAGATAACATACATGTCAACCTCTGAAACTGAACATACATTAAACATGTTAAAGAAGAAAATGTCATAACGTGTACAACTTTTGTTTTGGTTCAATCTTGGAGGTTTTTTTTATATACTATAACTCAAACATTTACCACTGAGTTTCCTACAAATCATTACTTCTGTATTGGTTAATTATATAAATATTTACCATTAATTAAATATCTTTCTAAACAAACCCTTCTCATTGTTTAATTCACACTACTTTGTATTAATGAATGACATGCACCCTAACTATACATGTAATTAGAAAACAATTAAATTCTCCCTCGCCATGCTCGTCCGAACTTAAAACATTTCTTTACTAAATTCTTGGTATAATAAATAAAACAAAAATCTAGATATAGTTTAAGTTGCTCGCATTAACTTCTTCTTTCCTAGTAAGCAATGTTTAATAACATTATAAACCAACATAGTATCAGTACAAACACATTTGTCCAATACATTTAAATAGACTGAAATAACACAAAGTATAATCAGATACATTCTTATCTTATTCTTAGTACGTAGTTACTGTGAACACTTTCGATAAATGACACCCACAAATGTTCTTTATATAATATAACGGGACCCCACCTTTTAAACCGCCAAAGTATTTCACGTGCATATTTTACCCATCTATATTTATAACCAAAACAAGAACTTGTTATACAACTACTCTCACTAACCAGTCTTGAACTTATAAATAGTTTAACTATACCACAGGGGAAAGCCAAGTCTCAACGAAAAGAATTTTGAATATTACAACTTAAGTGCTCCTTTACACAGGAGGGAGATAAATCGAAATAAGTTAGTGTGTTTCCTTTCAGTGTAATATCTAGAGCATAAGGATTTGAGTTAAAAAGAAATGTACATTTAAGTGATATTAAAACTATTCTCTCTGACAGAAATGTATTAAAAGGTTCAAATTGTTTTAGAACGATTTTTATGGGATAATTGATATTTGCAAACGGCAAATATTTTAATTAGTACATAGAATTTTACGTTAACCTTGACTGGCTTCAACTTTCTGGTGTACAATTAACGAGACAATTCTCGAATCAAATGTAATGTTTTGATAGCTCTCATCTGCACGGTAAATAAACAAGTCCTAAGTTTTTACTTTTTAATTGTTAACCTTTTCACAGGAAATGAGCCGTTAAACCGAAATATATATTTGGCTTCTAAATACCAGAAACAATACTGGTCAGAAATACCCGGGTTATTTGAATTCCCGTCTGGTATTCAAAAAATCCCATGTGAAAGGAAAAATTCACGGGTGTAGTTTGATACGGCTCAGTTGACAGGTACGAGAAACCGAGAATGGACAAAGCACAATCAAGATATATTATATGTTATTCAGGTCTCAGACAGGGTATATAATGTGATATTCCCGGCTTAGAGTTTATATTCCCTGAGCCGAAGGCGTAGGGGATATAAACCCTAAGCCGGGAATGTCACAGTATATACCCTTTCTGAGACCTGAATTACACATATATTACGGATTACCCCTGACTTAATGTTATTTTCCAGTGCAGGTATTTGTTGACAACACATATATAAGTTACCTGATATGTTCGGCATACGTGGAGGATTTTCTAATTTGCTGTGAACATAATTTTACCGTGTATGCAATAATTTATTATAACACTTTTAACATTAAATTTAAGTATTAAAAGTGTTAATTGCGTGATTTTGTATCAAAAATGTTTTTTTGACTGATCACGTCTTATTTTGCCTCTGTGAGCCTCTGATAGCTTTTGACTACGTCACATTGTAACCTTTGTTATGATGACGTTTTTGAGGTTCCAATTGGGGATAAAAACGTCGTGCATACCCCGGCAGTTTCCTGAATATATACTGACATCTCTGTGTTGTTATCCAATCACAAACCTCGACACATTTGTATTCCGTAATATATTGGCATATACCAGCCCTTTGGTTCACATGGAACACAAGAGTGATTTAATGTAGATTATTGCTACATCAGATTCAAATTGACGTTGTATTTTCAGAGTTGACAAAAAATGTCAAAGTTAAAAGATACATTATAGAAAGTGAAGGCAAACTGCACAGTTGTGTAAACTACAGAAAATGTCTTACTTCATTTACTGTTTGAACAAATTGTTGATATTTATCTAAATCCATCGATGACATTTTAATGATCTTATTAAACCAAGACTGTAGTCTATATAAGTCTGCTGCTAATCTGAAATCATGGCTCTCTGGTTCTGTATCTGAAATCTGTACATCTTTAACCATAGAAACTAATGTAACCAGTGACTGGAATCCTGGTCTGTTTGTTAGCTGTGGTATGTTGGCTATTGTAAAAATGACATGATCAATAAACTCAACCTATATATTAAATCTAACACCAGAAATGTTTGGTCATTTTCAAGTGAATGTATTTGTATTTGGTCAGAACATTTGTCTGACTTGCTGTCTATATGTAGAGTCCACATGGATTTGATTGTGCTAGGAGACATCATTACACTTTTCCAAATATAAGAATTGTGAAAAGGATTTGTAAAAAATCCAGATTTAATTAATGTGATTTCTTTAAATATTGTAAAATTACTTATATTCTAGGGGTTACGATTTTCGTGGTTTACAAGGATGACTCAATTCACGAATTTAAGTGTCCTTCGAAATAAAACAACCATTGTCCAAATCAATACATTGAAAGATCCCCATCGGTAGGTTTGACTACTGACATGATCTAGAGAATATATTGAATAACGCCAAATCTGAGAATACTTTAATAGCAGTCACAGAGCTACAACCGCATGCAGGATTATACCCATTTAATCTTTATAACCTAAACTGTACAACTCTTGATCTTTTTATTCTCATAAAGAAATATTTTTGATCAATGAAAGTCAGATTTCCGGTATAGATATGCTGTGATATAGATACAGTCGATAAGTGTTGATTCTTGAAAAAGAAACTTATTTCTATTAAAATAACAAAAATCCTAATTCATGGAACATCACAATTTTCTAGCATAGAAATTTGCGAATTAAACAGTTCTTAATTTATGTAGTAAAACAGATGAAATCATATTATATTAATTAAAAAAAAAGAACAAATAGAATGTAGTAATTTTTAGTTCAAACATGTGAATAGCCAAAATTAATTCGATAATAAACGACCAAACTCGCTTTTATTAAACAAAATATCAACAATAACAAACAAAACAAGAACAAAAACTGGAAAACTAGAGAAAAAGGATAGCAAATAGAATTCAGGATTGTAACCTAAACAGACAATTACGTACCTTAAATCATTTATCTTAACCATGAAACTTCGTGGCTAGCGATTCATACTATACGTTTGACTATTATGTATATATAAAGGTACAAGCCCTGTGTTTCTGTTGTACCGATGTATAATGTATATCATATATTCATTTATATGTATAAAATAGACATTTTAATCGTAACCGATTGGTAGGCCAGAGGTTTCGTCGATATGTTGATGTCAGTAACACTTTACAGAATTCATGGACGGGTTCGATTCCCAGTGAAGGCATATAGAAATTACAAAAAATAAAGCTTAGTTTTTTAAAACAATTACATTAGTGAACAGAAATCAGCAAATTATTCAATTCAAACGTAATGTAATGAGGCACACAAAGGAAACAAAAGAATATAAAACGGTGAGTCCATTTCAGTGACAGATTTAGAAAGCGTTGATTCTAGAAAAAGAATCCACGGTAAATGAATAGGCTGACGTCACCACAATAATTTAAAGTATGATAAAAGTATTCATTTTATATACTCATATTCAATTTTCTTGTACATATGGAAAATAATAATTTCATGCTGGGCTTGATTTTGATAATAATTATTTGACAATTCAAAATACGTTTAAAGTGTTTGTTTATGTGACTGTTTTCTTTATGTGACATGTACAGTTTATGGTCTAATTAACACCTTTGATGGCCTTTAATCTGTTGATCTCTTTATCATGGGTTAATAAGGGTTATCACTGCGATTTACAGGGTCAATGTTCACTTTGCAATTTCCCTCAATCCAGACTATTTGTAACCTTCGTTTCTAAAGGCTTTAATTTTTCAATTTTTTTTTTTATAAAACTAAAATCCACGAATTTAAAAACCCGCGAACATGTAAATATTGCTTAAACCACGAAAATTGATACCCACGAATTAAAGTTCTTTCACAGAGGTAAACAAAAATTCACATTTCTTCTTTGAATGTTTCCTTTTTGTCAAAGCATAAAAGCTTAAAATGCAGTACAGTTTATCTCTTAACTTGATATCTAACAAATTTATCTTTTTAACTAATTATGTACATGATATATAGCCAAGATAAAATATATTTGTGTTTCCAGGTACCCGTGCGACTTTCAGCCATGTTCAGAAACATTTTATTGACGTCAAAATTATTTTTTAAAATCCAGATTAGTTATCATTTTTTTTCAGGAAAAATTTTCATTTAGAATAGCTTTTGACTCACATCTAAGTTAAAACGTTTGATTACTTTGTAAATTTCAAATACAATAAGCCTTTGTATGATATAGAGTGAAGCTAGCTAATAAACAGCATGGCTACTACTTCAATTAAGCAATAACTGTTGATGAGTGTCAGCGTCACTGATGAGACTTATGTAGACGAAACGCGCGTCTGGCGTATAAAATCATAATCCTGGTACTTTTGATAACTATTCACACAGGAAAGAGAAACTTGAGGCTCCCAAGAGCCTGTGTTGCTCACCTGTATCTACTGTTGTTTTCGAAATCATGTAAAATAAGGTTAAAATCATAATTAAAAGAAATAGATACCATAATAATGAGTGAGGCCAAGTTTGGTTTTATTGGGCCCGGTAGTTAAATTAAAAGCAGTTCAATCCATTGTAGTCTTACAATAGTTACTGAAGACCCCTTACAAAAAATCATTATTTAAATTTGTTTTCAAGTGACCATTTGAAATTGTTTTTTTTTACAATTTTCCCTTAGACGTCGATAGTAAACCCTTATATTCTATTTTTAACCATGGCGGCCATGTTGGTTGGATGACAGAGTCTTCAGATATTTTTTTTCCATCAAAATACCATAATGAAATTGTGGATAACTTTAATTCTATTTGGCCCAGTAGATTAGGTGGAGAAATTTTTTGTAAAAGATTAGAAAAAATTATGAAATATTGACTGTAAAGGGCAATAATTCCTTAAGGGGTCAATTGACAATTTTGGTTATTTGACTAATTTGTAGATCTTACTTTGCTGAACATTATTGCATTTCTGATTTGCTCTTAATGCTTTAGTTTCAGAGATATAAGCCAAAACCTGCATTTTACCCCTATGTTCTAATTTTAGTCATGATGGCCATGTTGGTTGGCAGGTGGGGTCATGGGTGACATTTTTTTGAATTAGATGTACCCAATAATGATTGTGGCCAAATTTGGTTAGATTTGACCAAGAAGTTTAAGAGGAGAAGGGTTTTGTAAAAGTTAATGGAGAAATGAGAAAAGCTCAATTGGCCCATAGGGCCAGGTGAGCTAAAAAAAAGCGTCATTGACCCAATTTTTAATTTCTAACACCTATATTGATGTATGTATTTTGTATCGTGACTGGATTCAAGTAAAAGGAATTTACTGAATGAATTTTAACCGGAGAAATCCATGAAATGTCTCCCACATTGTCGGTTGGGAAAGTTGTACAGCTTTTTAATGTGAAGGACTTTAAATTCAAGTGTACTGTTCCAGTATCTGATGCACTTGAAATCTTATCCAATAGTGTCAAGGATGCCACA
Organism: Mytilus edulis; assembly: GCF_963676685.1. Classification (NCBI taxonomy): domain Eukaryota; kingdom Metazoa; phylum Mollusca; class Bivalvia; order Mytilida; family Mytilidae; genus Mytilus; species Mytilus edulis. The sequence continues at coordinate 93,817,031 of NC_092349.1, read as the reverse complement.
GAGGAAGCAACCAAACAAGAAGTGAACGCTTTTCGACTGTTGATGGCTGGGGAAGATACCTCCCAGCATTAAAATCAAAAAGTTAGAGTATACAGTTGAAATCTAAAAATTCTGTCCAACATCTTTCAGGGTAGGATACATGTCTGTCCAAGTACTGTTAACCAACTAATTTTCGCCAGCAATTTATTTTTACATCTTTTGCAAAAATAAAAAATAACGTGAATATAGATCATCGAGAATATGTTAAATTTGGATCTCTTTTCATTAAATTACATCAAGTAAATTTGAAAATCAGGAAATTAAATCTTAGCGAAATAGGCTAGTAAGGGCTAACCGAGAAATAAAGTATCCACGAACATAAGTTGGTTTACAGTATTCTACCTGCACCATTATCTACCCAACCCAGCTTTTCAACTGTTTCATTCATATGGTATATATTTTTTTTCTTTTTCTGAGGATTTTGGCCACAATCAACGAACTGATTAACCTGTCATGACTTTTGTGTGCATACGAACACAAACCCCTCCCCTTCCTCCACTTTGATGAAATTTAGCTCCAATTAAGACCACAAAAAGATGTGTTATGACCAGAATGAAAATACATGCACAAGTTGCATTTTGTATATTTAAATGCATTTTTTCTTGTTCAAATAGGTGTATATGTTTAATAGTGAGTCCTTGCTGTCAAGTACAAATGATGTAATGATCATAAATGACCATTTATCAATTTATCATTTTTTCGAGACGAAGAAAATAATTTCAAACTAAAATGTTTTTCCTACCTGTCATTTTGAACATGTAATTGGACACACATTTATTCTATCTTGGACATAGCCCTATTGTTAAATGATATCATCCTGAACATGCATGAAATGTTTGCCACTGGATGTAAACAGACAACAATCGTATCTATCTTGTCAAAGGATATCATCCTTAACAAGCATGAAATATTTGCCCCTGGACGTAAACAGACAACAATCGTATCAATCTTGTAAAGGATATCATTCTGAACATATACAACATATTTGCCACTGGGTAAACAGACATTGTTTTATCAATTCATATAGTAACTATTCTACCATTGGTGACACACAAAGCTTACATTTTTGGAGACCAAATCCATTTTGATACATGTATGTATCTTACACATGAAATTGAGAATGGTAATAGGTAATGTGTCAAAGAGACTCGGACAAAAACAGTTTATAATTTTGACCACATTACTTCTGATAAAACTTGAGTTGTTAACCAAGTAGAACAAAAAAATTGCCCTTCTGGTGCCCCTCATTAGCTTGATCATTTTCTTCAACCTTTAAGATTATTTCATTTGAATTATGCATGTAGCTGTGCATTCTATGTTAATTAATATATAGTTGATAAAATAACTGAACCTGTTAGATTTAATTCATCTTGGTTAACATCAGTTGATTCTAAGACAGAAGCCAGCTCTGCATTAGATGACACAGGATCCTCCCTGAGAGCCTCAAGAAATGACACATAATCTTGTCCACTTCTGATCTTAGCTACGAGTTTTCTATTCATTGCAGCTGACACTCCACTGGAAGCTATATCTGCATGGTCATCTGGTTCTAAAACTCCCTTTGATATTAATGAATCAATGACATTTCCTACATCACATAAATTCTGAATCAGATTGTGGTAGTTCTTTTGTAACCTGACTGTATGGTTCCCTGTAACTAAAATCAAGAGAAGGAATTGACCGTGATGTCAATTTAAGCTATGACTTTTATTTTTTTTAGTTAAATATTGAGTACAATTAAGATACACTAATATCAATGCAAGATAGATTATTTTTACGATGTTTATAGAGCATGTCAACATAGCCTATACCACTGCATCAAGTGTGGTACGATATTACTCCAATTGAGACAATTATATTGTCATATAGCTTTTACCACTGTATCAAGTGTGGTACGATATTTCTCTACTTGAGACAATTACATTTTCATCATTTTTTATCAGTACTTACATTGATTTGTGTATTAGTAAATTAAACATAACTAAATATGAACTGCAATATAGAATACACTTTTATGGTCTTACATCCTGTCCATACTTTTATCTTGGCATTGTACAAGGTTGTGTTTTTCTTGATGAAAAAATGTAATGAGCACTGACTGATACCGCAGTCCAACTTGGCCACGATCGCACTCAATCTTTGAAAAAAAATCAAATTTTGATGATCGTAGTACAATCGTGTAAATCGCAGTAAGGTCGTATCACGGTCGTGTTGAGGTCTTCAAGATCGTGATGATAGATTAAATCTCTCCAGGTTTTGTTTGTCTGTATTTAAATAGGACTTCTTGTTAATTTTCTCTAACGGCTCAACCTTGCTTCTCGTTTTTATATAGATTAGACCGTTGGTTTTCCCGTTTGAATGGTTTTACACTAATAGTCCAGTCGATTTGTGCAGATTTTTACAACATTGCTCAGATTGAGGTAGAAGCATGAAATTTGGCATAGTAGTAGTATATATCATAGACAACATTTTAAGCTATGGACCCAATCTGAAAATTTAAATTGGCAGAAGAGGCGGCCATTTTAAAATGGCGGCTGTTTTATCTCAATAGATTAATAATAGAAAATCATGAAAATGACATTAGAGAAGATATTGACATGAAAACTGGTTGATACAATAACAGTGCTGAATCCAATGGTTTTATAGAACAAAAGTTTTTGAAATATTATCCATATTTAATGGCGCCCCTCTTGAAAAATCTTCTTTTTTTAAGCCAAAATATGTAGTCATTATTCGATATAATAAAATAAATTGAGCAGGGTGGAAGATATATACAAATGTATTTGTTTGAGCTACATAAACAAGACACAAAGCTAGCCTATCCCCGTCCCCGAGTTATTCTTCAGTTTTGTAGCGGGAACAAAAGCATTAAAACGCGGATACGAAGAGGATCATGAAATGAACTATTACTCTGAAAGCAATATTCGTGCACCACTTGTTCAACATAGAATAAGAGGAGAATTTTATTTCATACGTAGAAATAAAGCAAAAAAATATTTGCCTACCTGTCGTTTATAATAGTTGGCTGTTTACTGGATAATTCGTTTTGTTGATATTGTTCATTTGAAACAATTTTCAAAAACCTTGATTGCAGACATAATGAATTGTATATCATACAAGTAATGTTATAAGAACATCAACTGCTCAAATGTTCTCATTTGACGTTAAAAATATCTAGCAATAAATGAAATGTACATGTACATGTTTTGTCAAACCCCACCTTGTTTATTATATTCTATCACATTGTCCTCCACATTAACATGAGTAGTACGTAATACTGCCTTTACACATTTGCCTTTCCTCAGTAACCATGTTCACTTTGACTTATAAGTTAAGCACTTGCTGCAGGAAATTATTAAACAGTCATATGGTATATTCATCACAATTGACAAGGACTGTTATTTGAGGATTTCATATATATTTTTTTTGTAGCCATCTTGAATGCTGGCCATTTTGAAAACATGAATTTCCAATATAACATTATTCGTTAAACTCATTTATTCACTGTTTGCATTCATACTATTTTACTAATTTATATTGGATATTCGCAAAGAGGTCAGATAAGACATGCACATGTATACAAAATTAAGATATCAGTATCAACTTTTCTGTTACTTACACGTTTGCCTAAGTAACTTTTTAACAGAAATTGCGTATACATTATATAATTTATGACCGAAAGTTGTTTTTTTGAAAAGATCAAAACTGCAGATTTCGAAAACACTGGAACTAGATATTAAAAATGCATAACGGGCAATTAGACTGGAAGAAATGTGTGAAACGGCAAGAGAGGACATGTCAGGGTTTGCAATGCCAATCAGATACAAACAGAACAGTCATAGACATTTGAGCTGACAATCACTCTTTTGATGCAAGCATACGAAGATGTTGAATGTTGAATTGGTTTTCCGTTCGCTCAATTCGAAACAGTTGAATGAGGGTTATGGAACTGCAGAAGCACTCCAGAAGCACAAGGCAACAATTTCAGACCTTAAAATATTTCATCAGCAAAAGGGAAAACATACTTCTGATGTTGAAGATACGTTGCCAATTGAAAAGAAAACAATAAGTTACCATACAGTGTATAAAGTGGAACTGGATCAAATAGAACAATGACTGCAATGTATTATATCTGTGGTGATGTATCTGAAGAGCTCCATACTACATCCATATTTTCAAATCGACAAAAATAGGGCATTACTGTGCACTTGTACTACAAGACATATTCCCTTATCCAAAGTATAAGAGCTAGCGATGTCAAATCACTAGTATCATGCTTGATGATTGATGAAACTTTACAACATAGCAAATAGGTAGAATAAAAGACACAAAAAGAGTGCCAGGAATATTTTATCCTTGGAGTTGTGCTTTCCTAAATAATGAGATACATTGATGGCACACGGTCTGGAAGAAGTATTGCACCAATCGCCAAGCTTGAAGACCACGCTAAATTGTACAGTAAACGCCTGGAAAATCTTGTAGTTATCATGGAAGGAAGAATTTGTACAATGCAGTTAACAGAATTGGAATGTAGCTGCCATAGGATATCTATAAGCATACAAGCAAGATAAATTAGTGCTCTTGATTTTCAACAAATGTAATCGTGAAGCTCTGAAACAGACATATTAATAAAAGGGTAAAAACGAAGGCATCTCCATAGCCATAGCAGGCAAAATATATATGTTTGATACTAAGAATAACTTTACAGGGACACTCAATAAAAGCTGTTGACACGAATCAGTTCAACAGACATAAGTTTAATTAGTAAGAATAATACAGGATGGCCAAACATTAAGTAACAGTCCAGAAATATCGTTGAGTGACAGACAAGACTTACCATGTCCCCTACCATTTCTCAGCTGTAATAGTTCAATTGTGCAACTCGTCGTTGAAAGGATACAACTGCCACTTTTTAGTCCTCAGATAGAGAGTAGGATGTCTCAAAGATTGTGGAATTGATTAATTTGTAAAACCTACATTGGATGTCCCTGTAAACCTTTTTATAGTAACAAACTGTACTCTTCAAACTATTCTAGTTAATTTGATTATGGAGAGGCCTTCATCATCACGACTAAAAGACATGACCTATTTCAGAACTTCCCCAACATATTCGTTGAGAATCCGGAGAAAGACCTTTCATGTGTGCTTGCATATCATCTTTGGCAGCTAGTATTCAATTTTTCACAAGTGTTGTATTAATCATTCCTGCCATGACAACTCATATTTACTAAGAACGTTTACTGTACAATTACCAATATCATCAATTTCAAATATTAAAACAGTATATGTGCCAGAGTCAGAGCCGTCACTGTTTTCTATAAATTTGGCGAGCCCCATTACATGGATAACAGATTCTTGACTTTAAATTTATTGTAATATTTAAGTACTTGTTTTTTACAGTACTTGATTTGTACTTCAAATTTTAAGTACTCAATTTGTACTTTAATTGTGTAGTACTAAATGTGTGCCTCAAATATTAGGTACAAATCAAGTACTGTAAAAAACAGGTACCTAAATATTACAATAAATTTAAAGTACTAAAAAAGTACCATATTTTAAAAGTAATTTTCCAGGACCACAGATTTTTTGTACAGAAAAAGTACCTAATATGCAAAAGTAGCAGTGTAGCAACGAACATTTACATTTTCATGCCGCACATACCGCGACCTCGTCACGATTTGACTTCATTTTAGATCGCAGTGAGCATGGTGCGATCGTGGTCTAGTGGGACTGGGGCTTGAGAGAAATTTGAAAAATAAACTATTTATTTATGCCCTAAAAATCTGAAAAAATGTTCACTGAGATAATGTAGTGAAAACCTGATGAAAAAAAATGTTATAATGTTCAATTGTTTCGATTAAATCATGTGTTAACTAATTGAGACATTAGTGACGTAATTGTGTCGTTATAATGAGGGGAATTTCGTAAAAAATCAGATTTTTGTGCAGAATTTCTCAAAATTTATGAAAGTTTTGTGAACAAAAAAACTGTGGCACAACTATTTTTGCTGAAAAATTCTCCATACCCCATATTCCTAACTTGTGAATAGAAATGTCAATGGGCGAGGGATGGGGCCACAAACAAAATAATGGAAAAAAACGAAAAAAAAATTGACGAATGTTTAGAAAAATGTATGAAAATTAAATCTACTCCTACTTCAGGCTAATATATTTATGAATATTAAGCAGATATACACTTTGTATTTTATACTTTTAAAAAACATACCTTTATCAATGCATACCCATTATATTTACTATTATTATTGAGGATACAAATAACACCTTTACAGGACCACTAAATGGGGTTCCTTGCTCGTCTTAAATTGTCCTTTGTTCTTTTTGAAGCCTTGTTGTCATGCATATTTTAAACAGGGTTTTTTTTAAAACACAAGCACAAGATCACACTCTCTTTCAAAATATTTCAATTATGAATTTGAATTAATCATTGCACATAGATACTTTCTGATTATCAAATACCTTCGGATAGTGTGACAAAGAGAAAACAGCAGAAAACAGGCCAAGGTCACAGTGGGTCTCAAAGCGAGAAACACCCGCATCGAGAGGTGGACTTTAGTTCGCCCGCTCTCTCTAGCAAATGTGGAATAAATAAACACACAGCAATACGAACAGTAACTCAGATTAAAAAAAGTATCGGTTAAATGTTAGAAAAGGAAATATAAGCAAAATGACAATGGTAGATAAATGAACAAAGGGCTACTGTACATGTTCAAGCAGTAACTGACATGCCAACTCCAGACCTCAATTAAACTGACTGTAAGATTATTTCTCCACGATATGAAAACCAAACACATTCCTCCCGTTACAGTCCGATATGCGGTTTCAATAGAACAAAAGAATTCGACCTCTTGTGTTTAGAAGGTAGAAAAGTGAAATGAACTTTGTATACGGTTGTCAAGATGTCACAAAAGTTACTTTCCGTAAAGTCATTATAATTATTTGCATTTACGTTCACTTGATTAATTTTCATTTTGTACAATTGTTAACAATGCAACTTGCAAACAATCGTTTTTAAAACGACCGTAAGTCAAGTTGTTACGTTATTTAGGGGGTCTCCTTATAAACTGCTACTTTTTTTTGCCCGACATAGAAAAAATCTGGGAAAAATTACAAAAATTGAAAAATGAACTGTCACTCGTTTAAGACCATTCCCAAAGTGGCACCGCTAAATTTGACATTTGTACGCAATTTCAAAGTTGGATGTTATATGGCGGGGTTTTGTTAATTAATTTACGCATCGAACACACCCTGTCCTACATATGTAACATCACATGACTTTTTAGTGATTAAAACTAATCTTTTTTTAATAACAAGTTTTCTTCTTAAACAATTACAATTACACTGACAGTTATAATTTCTGTATTATTCAAAAAGGTTTTGTTACGTATTTTGTTACATCTTAGTTATACAGTAACTAGGATTGGTTGACCATTGGGGAAGCATAGATTTAGTATCGTTGTATTCCTTTTGTTTGTGTTAACCAACTGTACTTTCGGAATTATTTTTTATACATCATTTATTGATCTTGTAATTTAGTTTGCGTCGTATTTCTTTGGTGTCATATTTTGGCTATGTTTGTGTTCGATCATACAGTATAATAAGTCGATCGATGGTATTAATAATAATATTACTTTACTTGAATAACCGTCCCACTGTTAGTTGCATGTTAGATCTTCACAACTCAGAAACAGATTTAAGAATATCAAAGTTCCCTTATATTAATTTTGACCGTATACTCTATTTTTCTCATACATGCTCACTATTACAAGTCAAGTACTAGTAGTACACGAGTGTCTTCATATATCATGTACTACTCATGTTTATGATCTATCAGTGGTGGTTTCAGAAATTTTCTTAAGGGGGCCCACTGGCTGCCATGAGGGTGCTTGCTCCACTCATGTTTCAGTGATTCCATATCAAATCAACCATTTTTCCGCCACAAACGGGCGGGCCTGGGCCCCCTGAAAACCCATATTTACTTGCCTCTGCTTACATATGTTACTCGAGTGTGAAACTATTATGCATATTTAAGGGGCCAGCTGAAAGACACCTACGGGTGCGGGAATTCTCGCTATATTGAAGATTCATTGGTTGCCTTCGGCTGTTGTTTGCTCTATGGTCGGGTGGTTGTCGCTTTGACATATTCACCATTTCCTTTCTCAATTTTATGCAATAAACCTTTTTTATATCTGCATATTGGTAAAAGCAATAACATAAAGATTTATATACAGATAGTGTATTAATTATCAGAACTAGGTCGGGTTTTACTACGGTGGTGCATAGGGTATTTTATGGTCTTACTACAGGTATTCATTAAACAGCTGATAAAACATACATCAAAGATGTACACAAAGTCAGAGCATAAGAAGTAATATTGCTTTATACCTATGTCTTAATAATAATATATATGGCACGACACTGGCAACTCACAACGTCAAACGCGACCTGTAATTGCGAAAATTCAATCACCTGTACAGCACAAATGTGACCTATGATGAACTCATGACATGTCAACCGGCCGAGACCCTTAGAAAAGTTGGCGAAACGAAGTATAGTTTGAGGTTGGTAACAAGTCCTTTTTAACGCCTCCTAAATCTGCGGGTCTTTCGAAAAACAGAAACTCTCTTTTTAATTATATTGCTGAATCCTTCAATATCGTATATAATCATTTTTATATCACTGTCAATCGTTTTGATAGATAAAAATCGAAAATAAAAATGCGCCGTATCCTTATGCAACTATGAATGATTGGGAACCTGTGACATAGAATTCTCGTTCTGAGTAACTTCTGTAATGGAAATATGCACAACTAGCTGAATCGTTGCATTTAAGATCATCAAAATATATAAAATTAACAACTAGTTGACACTTATATTACTATTTATTTATTTTGGGGAATGTAACGTATAAATAAACATTTAAAAAAAAAATGTGTTGTTTCCTTTAAGATTTATAATCAAAATTAGTTTTTTCTAATGTAGACATTAGCAATCAGAGGATCTTTCATAATGAGAAATAGAATACGATACAGTTTGCTATAAAATACCTAAACACTAGAATTAAGAAATAATTCAAACGAGAAAACTAACTTCCTGCCTTTTAACATTTCAAGAAAAACATATAAGAATTAAAGTCATGGACAAACAGAAACCACTGAATTAAAATACAAGCTTCTGACTTGGGACAAGCACATAAAGAATCCTCCATTAGCCATGAATAGCGGTGTAACATCCCAACATACAATCAAATTGTATTCAAACCACAAAGTCTTTTGATCAGCGCTGAAAATGTTTTATGTTTTCTTACTTATAGGCCCATTATTCTTCAGTCATCCTAACCATGCGTTTGCCTGTGGTGAAAATCGAAAATATGAAATTCAGAAAAAGACAATCTGATGGACAGCAACATTGCTTATAAATTCAGCCTCTGAACCATAATCTAGTGGGCAGGGCCTGAACATGATCGACAAACTGAGATGTAGAGACAGTAATGTAACTTCATAGTATAAAACCTACTGAAAATTAGCAATAGATGTTAACAGAAAAGATTGCTTATAATTCAAAATCTGTTGATTATAAAACTAAAGGCTATAAAGAGCCTGTGTGGCTCACCTTGGTCTATGTGCTTATTAAACAAAGGACACAGATTAATTCATGACAAAATTGTGTTTTAGTGATGGTGATGTGTTTGTAGATCTTACTTGACTGAACATTATTGCTGCTTACAATTATATCTACCTATAATGAACTTGGCCCAGTATTTACAGTGGAAAATATTTTTTAAAAATTTACAAAATTTTACAAAATTTATAAAATTGTCTAAAATTTACTATAAAGGGCAATAACTCCCTCGGGGTTCAATTGACCATTTTGATCATATTGACTAATTTGTAGGTCTTACTTTGCTGTACATTTTGTGTTTTTTACAGTTTATCCACTAGTAGCCAGATTAAAGTCTGAAACGGTCATTTTGGTCTGATCAAGTCTTTAATGACATAGTTTACCGCTAGAGAAAAACGTTAAGACTTTTCAGATTTTAAGACACTGTTCAGATATGTTGTGTTTAGTCCGTTAAGTCATGTCAAGTTAATCAAGATGGAAGGCTCTAGCAATAAAACAAGTATGTTAAGACTGTTTTGGACAAATTTAGACCAATCATAAAAAGAACCGTTCAAAACTTTCAGATCGCGTTAATATCCGTTAAGTTTGTCAGAATGATATTAGGAGTTACACCCCTTCGTGTGTATGATACATTGTATTATAAATGCTAGAATAAAAAACGTATATTATTTTTAATTATTAAACATAAAATCATTCGTTGACTTTTTATTTCTGTTGGTCTTTTTTTAAGGGATCAGAGAATTAATAATATATACATACAGTTTTGTTATTTTTTTTGTTTGGAAAATAAATTATTCGCCAATAACGGTTTTCGATTTTATTTTATTTTTATATTTTCCGGTGTTTATTTATTTATTTATTTATCTACTTATTAATTGAAAAAGGAATTACAAATATAAAACGTAACACTAACAAAAGAGTGACAACAACATCTTATAAATTTCATACGTCCAAATCAAATTTCTGAATTTTATTTCATCAGGAACGATAAACGCAAAATACAAATATTTTATATGTCAGATCATTTATATGGTTTTTTTTCCGTTATCCTCTTTAGGGCGCATCAGAAAACCGTGTCTCCGTTTGAACAAATCCTCTGAAACTGTTCTTAGGCCTTGGTGTGAGAGTGTTAAAACTATAAATAACATACCATCGGAAAGAAAAAGATGTCGATGGGGTTTTACGAAATAGAGAATGATCGGCTATAAATATGAATAATAGAGAATATGGAACAAAAAAACTAAGAATAGAGAATAATCAAGTTTGAATCTAAAGAATTGATGATATAGACAAAAAGAATAACGAATAGAAAAATAAAAGGCCTAAAAATTAATGAAAACAGAAATGAAAGACCCCGTTTAGATCCTCATAGATTAAAACAATAAACCCTAACTTCCTACTTTTTAACATTTCAATTTAAGAAAAACATATAAGAATTAAAGTCATGGACAAACAGCAGCCACTAAATTAAAATACAAGCTTCTGACTTATTGTTATTGGATGAATTGTAAACCAAGTAGAACAAAAAGATTGCCCTTCTGGTGCTCCTAATTAGCCCGATCATTCTCTTCAATCTTTAAGATTATTTTATTTGAATTATGCATGTAGCTGTGCATTCTATGTTAATTAATATATAGTTGATAAAATAACTGAACCTGTTAGATTTAAATCATCTTGGTTAACAACAGTTGATTCTAAGACAGAAGCCAGCTCTGCATTAGATGACACAGGATCCTCCCTGAGAGCCTCAAGAAATGACACATAATCTTGTCCACTTCTGATCTTAGCTACGAGTTTTCTATTCATTTCAGCTGACACTCCACTGGAAGCTATATCTGCATGGTCATCTGGTTCTAAAACTCCCTTTGATATTAATGAATCAATGACATTTCCTACATCACATAAATTCTGAATCAGATTGTGGTAGTTCTTTTGTAACCTGACTGCATGGTTCCCTGTAACTAAAATCAAGAGAAGGAATTAACCGTGATATCAAGTTAAGCTATGACTTTTAATTTTTTTAGTTATATATTGAGTAGAATCAAGAGACACTTATATCAATGCAAGATTATTTTTACGATGTTTATAGAGCATGTCAATATAGCTTATACCACTGCATCAAGTGTGGTACGATATTATTCCAATTGAGACAATTACATTTTCATATAGCTTATACCACTGGATCAAGTGTGGTACGATATTTCTCTACTTGAGACAATTACATTTTCATCATTGTTTATCAGTACTAACATTGATATGTGTATAAATAAATTAAACATAACTAAATATGTACTGCAATACAGAATACACTTTTATGGTCTTACATCCTGTCCATACTTTTATCTTGGTATTGTACAAGGTTGTGTTTTTCTTGATGAAAATATTAATTGAGCACTGACTGATATCGCAGTCCAACTTGGCCACGATCGCACTACGATCTGTGAAAAAAAAATCAAATTTTGATGATCGTAGTACAATCGTGTAAATCGCAGTAAAGTCGTATCACGGTCGTGGTGAGGACTTCAAGATCGTGATGAGCTAGCGTGGCCAACTGTGAACATGTTCCAAACAATCGTGGTGCGGTTAGGCGAAATCAGGTCGTAGTAGAAACGTAGTGAGAGCGCACTAAGATCGTAGTAAGTTTGCAAAGGTCGCTGTACCATCGTAGCGAGAGCGTAGCGAAAGCGTGATTCTATTCGGAAAGATTTCTCTACGATCTCACAGCGACGTTGTTACGACCTCACCCCGACCATCACGCTCTTACCTCGACCCAACTACGCTTCCACTACGACTATACCACGCTGTTCACGACCATAGGCCGACTATAGCACGCCATTGCCGTCCTCATCACGCTCTTCATACGACCTAAATACGTTCATACTACGACCATCATTCTCACTGTCATTTTAACAAAAGATATATTAAATCCCTCCAGGTTTTGTTTGTCTGTATTTAAATAGGATTTCTTGTTCATTTTCTCTAACGGCTCAACCTTGCTTCTCGTTTTTATATATATTAGACCGTTGGCTTTCCCGTTTGAATGGTTTTACACTAATAGGCCAGTCGGTTTGTGCAGATTTTTTACAACATTGCCCAGATTGAGGTAAAAGCATGAAATTTGGCATAGTAGTAGTATATTTCATAGACAACATTTTAAGCTATGGCCTCAATCTGAAAATTTAAATTGGCGGTAGAGGCGGCCATTTTAAAATGGCGGCTGTTTGATCTCAATAGATTAATAATAGAAAATCATGAAAATGACATTAGAGAAGATATTGACATGAAAACTGGTTGATAGAATAACAGTGCTGAATCCAATGGTCTTATAGAACAAAAGTGTTGCATATATTATCCATATTGAATGGCGGCCCTCTTGAAAAATCTTCTTTTTATAAGCCAAAATATGTAGTCATTATTCGATATAATAAAACAAAAATGCATGGTGGATGATATATACAAATGTATTTGTTTGGGCTACATAAATAGGACAAAAAGCTAGCCTATCCCCGTCCCCCGAGTTATTCTTCAGTTTTGTAGCGGGTACAAAAGCATTAAAACGCGGATACGAAGAGGATCATGAAATGAACTATTACTCTGAAAGCAATATTCGTGCACCACTTGTTCAACATAGAATAACAGGAGAATTTTATTTTATACGTAGAAATAAAGCAAAAAAATATTTGCCTACCTGTCGTTTATAATAGTTGGCTGTTTACTGAATAATTCGTTTTGTTGATATTGTTCATTTGAAACAACTTTCAAAAACCTTGATTGCAGACATAATGAATTGTATATCATACAAGTAATGTTATAAGAACATCAACTGCTCAAATGTTCTCATTTGACGTTAAAAATATCTAGCAATAAATGAAATGTACATGTACATGTTTTGTCAAACACCACATTGTCCTCCACATTATCATGAGTAGTACGTAATACTGCCTTTACACATTTGCCTTTCCTCAGTAACCATGTTCACTTTGACTTATAAGTTAAGCGCTTGCTGCAGGAAATTATTAAACAGTCATATGGTATATTCATCACAATTGACAAGGACTGTCATTTGAGGATTTCATATATATTTATTTTTGTGTAGCTATCTTGAATGCTGGCCATTTTGAAAACATGAATTTCCAATATAACATATATCTCATTTATTCACTGTTTGCATTCATACTATTTTACTAATTTATATTGGATATTCGCAAAGAGGTCAGATAAGGCATACACATGTATACAAAATTAAGATATCAGTATCAACTTTTCTGTTACTTACACGTTTGCCTAAGTAACTTTTTAAAACAGAAATTGCGTATATGTTATATAATTTATGACATGTCAGGGTTTGCAATGCCAAGCAGATACAAAAAGAACAGTCATAGACATTTGAGCTGACAATCACTCTTTTGATGCAAGCATACGAAGATGTTGAATGTTGAATTGGTTTTCCGTTCGCTCAATTCGAAACAGTTGAATGAGGGTTATGGAACTGCAGAAGCACTCCGGAAGCACAAGGCAACAATTTTAGACCTTAAAATATTTCATCAGCAAAAGGGAAAACATACTTCTGATGTTGAAGATACGTTGCCAAGTGAAAATAAAGTGGAACTGGATCAAATATAACAATGACTGTAATTATTATTTTTGTGGTGATGTATCTGAAGATCTCCATACTACATCCACACTTTCAAATCGAAAAAAATAGGGCATTACTGTGCACTTGTACTACAAGACATATTCCCTTATCCAAAGTATAAGAGCTAGCGATGTCAAATCACTAGTATCATGCTTGATGATTGACGAAACTTTACAACATAGCAAATAGGCAGAATAAAAGACACAAAAAGAGTGCCAGGAATATTTTATCCTTGGAGTTGTGCTTTCCTAAATAATGAAAAACATTGATGACACACGGTCTGGAAGAAGTATTGTACCAATCTCCAAGCTTGAAGATCACGCTAAATTGTACAGTAAACGCCTGGAAGATCTTGTAGTTATCATGGAAGGAAGAATTTGTACAATGCAGTTAACAAAATTGGGATGTAGCTGCCATAGGATGTCTTTAAGCATACAAGCAATATAAATTAGTGCTCTTGATTTTCAACAAATGTAATCGTGAAGCTCTGAAACAGACATAATAATAAAAGGGTAAAAACGAAGGTATCCCCATAGCCATAGCAGGCAAAATATATATGTTTGATACTAAGAATAACTTTACAGGGACACTCAATAACAGCTGTTGGCACGAATCAGTTCAACAGAAATAAGTTTACTTAGTAAGAATAATACAGGATGGTCAAACGTTAAGTAACAGTCCAGAAATATCATTGAGTGACAGACAAGACTTACCATGTCCCCTACCATTTCTCAGCTGTAATAGTTCAATTGTGCAACTCGTCGTTGAAAGGATACAACTGCAATGTTTTAGTCCTCAGATAGAGAGTAGGATGTCACAAAGATTGTGGAACTGATTCATTTGGAAAACCTACATTGGATGTCCCTGTTAACCTTTTTATAGTAACAAACTATACTCTTCAAACTATTCTAGTTACTTTGACTATGGAGAGGCCATCATCATCACGACTAAAAGACATGACCTGTTACAGAACTTTCCCAACATATTCGTTGAGAATCCGGAGAAAGACCTTTTATGTGTGCTTGCATATCATCTATGGCAGCTAGTAATCAATTTTTCAGAAGTGTTGTATTAATCATTCCTGCACTGACAACTCATATTTACTAAGAACGTTTACTGAACAATTACCAATATCATCATTTTCAAATATTAAAACAATATATGTGCCAGAGTCAGAGCCGTCACTGTTTTCTATAAATTTGGCGAGCCCCATTACATGGATAACAGATTCTTTCCTTTTTTTTTGTGTCTCGAATTTTGTCTATTTGCCCTGTCGTGCAGTTTTAACATTTAGCATGATATCTGCTCCTGAAATATTAATCTCCAGCACTGAGGCTTGCTAAAAGAACAATGTTAGCAGTTCAAGTGACAGTCACATATTCTATTGTCGGTTATAATTGTCGAGGCTTCATGTTGATAGTCAGATACCTCATCACAATGAAAGAAAAAATCATATTGTTCTTGTTAATTCATCACAACCGTGACTTGTATTTTCAATCCATGACTCATCTTAGACTTTTTTCGTTTTTCCTGACTAAATATGTTTTGATCTTAAGATTTGCTTTGACAGGATAAGTACCTTTTGCCTTGTGGTTCACCCATTACATGGCCTTCATCAACTTGGAACAGTGGTATGCTTATAAAAATGACTGATTACCAGCTATTATGTCTATGTATGCTCTTTTTGTATTTGATTGGCATTATAAATCCTCATGTGTCCTCTCTTGGCATAACGGAATTCTTTCCAATCTATTTTTAATTTTTTCAGCTCCATTGACTTCATACCTACGTATTATTCCTTTTCATCATATAGTGGTCATAATTTATATTGTATAACGCATTATTTTGTGAGAAAAAAGTAACCCAGCCCTACATGCTAAACTGCAATTAAAAGAATTCGCGCGTATTTATAAAAACATTTATTTGTTAACATATTGATGCTTTATTTGAGCACTTGGAGAATATATCCTATAAATAAATGATAAGAAAAACTAGTTGTAAATGCATATAAAATTTAGTATTAATTCAAAAAACAATTTAAGTAAGCGAATAATGAATTAATAAATAAATAAAAATCATTAAACAAAATATGAAAAATATATTATTTTACCAATTTTGAATTGATATCAAAATTGGTAAAATAATATATTTTTCATATTTTGTTTAATGATTTTTATTTATTTTTTTGACATGATTTCATAATGACCGCCCATAGCCGCCATTTTGATTTTTTGAATTGGGTCCATAGCTAAAAAATGTCAGTTATGACCTCAACTAACACTCTGCAAAATGTTATGCTTTTATCACAATATGAGCAATTGTTTCACAAATCGACTGGAATATCAAAAAAATTGGGGCCCTTGTAGCTTGCTGTGAGCCAAGGTTCCGTGTTGAAGGCCGTTCCTTGGTCTATAATGGTTGACTTTTATGAATTGTTACTTAAGAGTTGTCTCATTGGCACTCATACCACATCTTCCTATATCTGTTGACACATCTGAGTCATATCTGCTATCGTTCACTAAAATATCATCAGTTGAGCTTTATGGAGCGGCAATAGGTGGTAATATCGGTTAAATTGGATGGTCTGACATCTCTGTTTGATGACGATTTATAACTATTAGAGCCTCCGCTGCCTCTATATCAAACCCTACTACCATGCCCACGTGTTATAGTAGATTTTTGTAGAATCACTGTATTATTTCGGGAAATCTACGTACATATCGGAAAAAGAAGATATGGACCTGTAATGATATGGAACACGATGTTGACGTTAATGCTGAGAACGTAGTAAGAACGTGGTATGAACGTAGTATGATAATCGTGGTAAGAACGTGATATAATCGTAGTAGAAGCGTGGTAAGATCGTTTTGCAATCGGATAACTCGTGGTAAGGTCGTAGTGAGAACGTGATGAGCGTAAAAATATCTTGATAAGCGTATGGAGGTCGCAGGATAAGCGCGGTGAGAACATGGTATAATCGTAGCAGGATCGTTGTAGAAGGGTATTGAAGACGTAATAGCATCGTAATAGCTACGAAAATGTACATGTTCATGCTGCTCATAACGCGATCTCGCCACGATCTGACTTCATTTAAGATCGCAGTGAGCGTTGTGCGATCGTGGTCTAGTGGGACTGGGGCTTGAGAAAAATTTGAAAAATTAACTCTTTATTTATACCCTAAAAATCTTAAAAATGTTCACTGAGATAATGTAGTGAAAACCTGATTAAAACATATGTTAAAATGTTCAATTGTTTCAATTAAATCATGTGTTAACTAATTGAGTCATTAGTGACGTATTTGTGGCGTCATAATAAGGGGAATTTCGGAAAAAATCAGATTTTGTGCAGAATTCTTCAAAATTTATGAAAGTTTTGTGAATCAAAATACAGTGGCACAAATATTTTTGCTGAAAAATTCTCCATACACCATATTCCTAACTTGTGATTAAAAATGTCAATGGGCGAGGGATGGGGCCACAAACAAAATAATGGAAAAAAACGAAAAAAAAATTGACGAATTTTTTGAAAAATGTATGAAAATTAAATCTACTCCTACTTCAGGCTAATATATTTATGAATATAAAGCAGATATGCAATTTGTATTTTATACTTTAAAAAAAAATACCTTTATCAATGCATACCCATTATATTTACTATTATTATTGAGGATAAAAATAACACCTTTACAGGACCACTAAATGGGGTTCCTTGCTCTTCTTAAATTGTCCTTTGTTCTATTTGAAGCCTTGTTGTCATGAATATTTTAAACCGGTTTTTTTTAAACACAAGATCACACTCTCTTTTAAAATATTTCAATTATCTATTTGAATTAATCCTTGCACATATATACTTTCTGAATGAATTATTCATTCTATCTAATTTTCAAATACCATCTTATAGTGTGACAAAGAGAAAGCAAGCCAACGAAAGAGCAGAAAACAGGCCAAGGTCACAGCGAGAAACACCCGCATCGAGAGGTGGACTTCAGTTCGCCCGCTCTCTCTAGCAAATGTGGAATAAATAAACACACAGCAATACGAACAGTAACTCAGATTAAAAAAAGTATCGGCTAAATGTTAGAAAAGGAAATATAAGCAAAATGACAATGGTAGATAAATGAACAAAGGGCTACTGTACATGTTCAAGCAGTAACTGACATGCCAACTCCAGACCTCAATTAAACTGACTGTAAGATTATTTCTCCATAATATGAAAACCAAACACATTCCTCCCGTTAGGGGTTTAGTATAATACAATCATAAAATATACGATATAAGACATTAAATGAAAAAAAATCTAATTCTTTTCTTTTTTTTATTTATAACACTTGCATCAAACAAACCATGATAATGACTAATTTACTACTTTGCATATACCATGCAAAACTATTGACATCATTAAAACAACTTCCTCCACTATTCACGCTGTTAATAATGCATGTCAAAAGCACAGAAGTACACTTATCTTTTTTTAAAGATAACACTTTAAATAAGCAATAGTGAACAGCTTTAAGTACAATGCTGTATGTTGTTTCATATCACATACAGGGCAAGGCAAATAAATTGATGAATAGACCAACAAGAAATCATTCCATTGTCATGTAAGTAAATGACGTGCCAGTAAACAATCAACAGATCGAACCTTGGTTTTAGTTTTCATTGAAAAAACATAATTTAATCAATATTATATAAGACAAATATATTTTTAATTCAACCTTAAACATATGGATCACAGCTCTACTTTTTTTTCTTATGTTTTTTTTTTTTTAACTTCCAGTCATGTTTGAAGCTACATGTAGTGTTTTTTTGACTCCTATCATTAGTTGGAGTCAGAGCAGCTCTCGAAACAAATGATTAGGTATAACATTACATATCTGGATAATACATTCTTCAACAGACTCCTTAACATTTCCAATTTCCAGAGTAAAAGGAGATATGACATGATTTTTAATCCTTTTTTTTTCTTTATTTTAATAATTCAATAACTATTAGTTTTTAAACATGTTGTGTACAATTTTGCTGGTGAAAACCTGATCAATCGGCATTTGTAGGTCAAAGAATCGAGCGGTTGTCAAACCTAATAAGTCTTAATAGATAACGATTACGTGATCGTGCTTATGTCACAGGTTTCCAGCTGAGAAAATGGCTGTGTCGATTACTACAGTAAACTGCACAATGACAATATGGACGTTATGGACAGCACGTTGTCAGAATACTGACAAACTAAAGACAATTAACATCATCATTTTCAGCCATTGTGTGTGGAAAATAACCAAGAAAAAGACATTATTGCAAAGGGTCTTACAACGATGATTTTACAGACAAAACCTAACGGCTTGTTACCATACATATCATGCATAGGGTTCGTCTTATGAATACATTTAAGGTAGCACAATACAAAGATTGTATACCTCAGATTCCCTAGTTTAAAATATGCTGCAACTTTCTTAATAATGATTGAACATTTATAAAAGTGGTATTTATGGATAGATAACAGAATACTTTTTCAAATTAATGCAATGTAAGTATAATACACCAATTATGTAATCAATTATAATGTTAACTGTGTGTACCACATTTTACAATAGATTTTCACTGGCAATTGGAATTAGCTTCTTCATGGATATCACGAGAGAGTTGATTTTATTATATGTTGTTCCTAGAGCCGTTATCTACAAAAGTGTGTCTCAGATTTCGGATAGAATGTAAAGATCAAATTTTACAAATAATAAAATATTATCTACTTTTATGTGGTAGGGATGTTTACACTAATTACTCTTTTGTAGCTGCTGTTGTCTTGATGAAGATTTCGTTGAAATTTCCTGAATAGTTATAGAGATGATAGAGCTAAATACATTCAAGTGAACTGACCAAGATGTTGCCATTAATTGCATAATAATTAGATTCATGACGATTGCATAACAAAAATATTGCATTTATTTAAAATTTACATGCATACAGGAATCGGATTTTTCTATCTGAAGAAGTCAATTTAGAAAAATGCATACTGCAATAAACCTTTTTTATATCTGCATATTGGTAAAAGCAATAACAAATAAGATTTATATACAGATAGTGTATTAGTTATCAGAACTGGGTCGGGTTTTACTACACTGGTGCATAGGGTATTGTATGGTCTTACTACAGGTATTCATTAAACAGCTGGTAAAACATACATCAAAGATGTACACAAAGTCAGAGCATAAGAAGTAATATTGCTTTGTACCTATGTCTTATTAATCATACATATGGCACGACACTGGCAACTCACAACGTCAAACGAGACCTGTAATTGCAAACTCAATCACCTGTACAGCACACCTGTGACCTATGATGAACTCATGACATGTCAACCGGCCTAGACTCTTCGAAAAGTTGGCGAAACGAAGTATAGTTTGATGTTGGTAACAAGTCCTTTTTTACGCCTCCTAAATCTGCGGGTCTTTCGAAAAACAGAAACCATCTTTTTAATTATATTGCTGAATCCTTCAACATCATATATATTATTTTTTATATCACTTTCAATTAATCTTGCATTAAAGATCATCAAAATATATAAAATTAACAATTATTTGACACTTATATTACTATTTATGTATTTTGGGGAATGTTACGTATAAATAAACAGTTAAAAAAAAAATTAAAAAAATGTGTTGTTTCCTTTAAGATTTAAAATCAAAATTAGTTTTCCTTAATGTAGACATTAGCAATCAGAGGAAGTTTCATAATGAGAAATAGAATACGATACAGTTTGCTATAAAATACCTCGACACTAGAAATAAGAAATAATTCAAACGAGAAAACTAACTTCCTACTTTTTAACATTTCAATTTAAGAAAAACATATAAGAATTAAAGTCATGGACAAACATCAACCACTGAATTAAAATACATATAAATAAAATTTAAAAAAAAAGAATTAAAATACAAGCTTCTGACTTTGGACAAGCAAATAAAGAACCCTCCATTAGCCATGAATAGCGGTGTAACATCCCAACATACAATCAAACTGTATTCAAACCACGAAGTCTTTTGATCAGCGCTGAAAATTTGTTTTGTTTTCTTACTTTTAGGCCCATTATTCTTCAGTCATCCTAACCATGCGTTTGCCTGTGATGAAAATCGAAAATATGATTCAGAAAAAGACAATCTGATGGACAGCAACATTGCTTATAAATTCAGCCTCTGAACCATAATCTAGTGGGCAGGGCCTGAACATGATCGACAAACTGAGATGTCGAGACAATAATGTAACTTCATAGTATAAAACCTACTGAAAATTATCAATAGATGTTAACAGAAAAGATTGTTTATAATTCCAAATCTGTTGATTATAAAAAAACTAGAGGCTCTCAAGAGCCTATTGGCTCAGCTTGGTCTAAGTGCATATTAAACAAAGGACACCGATTGATTCATGACAAAATTGTGTTTTAGTGATGGTGATGTGTTTTAAGATCTTACTTGACTGAACATACTTGCTGCTTACAATTATCTCTACCTATAATGAACTTGGCCCAGTAGTTACAGTGGAAAATATTTTGTAAAAATTTACAAAAATTTACAAAATTTATGAAAATTGTCTAAAATTAACTTTAAACGATAAAGGACAATAACTCTCTCAGGGTTCAATTGACCATTTTGATCATATGGACTAATTTGTAGGTCTTACTTTGCTGTACATTTTGTGTTTTTACAGTTTATCGATCTCTCTATCTAAAATAATATTCAAGATGAAAACCAAAATTTCTTAAAATTATTAATTTTGGGGCTGCAACTCAACAACGGGTTGCCTGATTGGTCTGTCAATTTCAGGGCAGATAGATCTTGACCTAATAAACAATTTCTTCCCAGTAAGATTTGATCTAACTTCTTTAGTTTAAGAAATATGAGCCAAAAACTGCATTCAACTCTATGTGCTATTATCAGCCATGTCGGCCATCTTGGTTCGCCAGCGGGGTAATTTTTTATAAAAAATATACCCTAACGTTGATTGTGGACAACGTTGGTTAAATTTGTCCTTATAGTTTCACATGAGAAGATTTTGCAAAAGATAACAAAAATTTACGAAAAATTGTTAAAGATTTACTATAAAGGGCAATAACTCCTTAAGGGCTCAATTGACCATTTTGATCATGCTGACTTCTTTGTAGATCTTACTTTGCTGAACATTATTACTGTTGACAGTTTATCTTTATCTATAACTTGACCTAATAAACAATTTTACCCAGTCACATTTGGTTTCAGAGATATAATCCAAAATCTACATTTACCCCTATGTTCTATTTAAGCCAAAGCGGCCATCTTGGTTGGCTGGCCGGGTCACCGCACACCTTTTTTAAATTAAATACCCGAATTATGATTGTGGCCAAGTTTGGTTAATTTTAGCCCAGTAGTTTCAGAGAAGAAGATTTTTGTAAACGTATACAAACGACGAACGCCGGCCGACAGACGCCAAGTGATGAGACAAGCTCACATGGCCCTCGGGGCCATGTGAGCCTAAAAGAAGAAGTCTTATGATTGCCAATGAGACAACTCTCCACAAGAGACCAACATGACACAGAAACTAACAACTATAGGTCACCGTACGGCCTTCAACAAAGAGCAAAGCCCATACTGCATAGTCAGCTATAAAAGGCCTCGAAATCACAATGTAAAACAATTAAAACAAAAAAACTAATTCATGTACAAAAAATGAACGAAAAACAAATATGTAACACGTAAACAAATGACAACCACTGAAATACAGTCTCCTGACTTGGACAGGCACAAACATACAGAATGTGGCGGGGTTAAACATGATAGCGAGATCCCAACCCTCCTCTAACCTGGCCATGAAATATTTGTATAGCAGTACAACATAAGAACGAACTATAAAAATCAGTTGAAAAAGGCTTAACTCATTAGATGAATAAAAATACAAAAAATTGTTTTAATTGCATGTCGATTTGCAAATTATAGTCTTGATTGAACAAAGAGTTGACATTCTATGTGTTTCAATATATAACTGGCATTATATGTATGTGAATACAGAGTTGGCGTTTCCATTTAAACTCATTATAGATATCAGGATTAAATTTGGTATTTACGCCAGACGCGCGTTTTCTCTACAAAAGACTCATCAGTGATGCTCGAGCAAAAAGAGTTAAAAAGGCCAAATACATAACGAAGTTAATGTATTTCAATATAGAGTTGAAATTCTATTTGTTTGAATATAGAGTTTGCATTCTAATTGTTTGAATATAGAGTTTGCATTCTATTTGTTTCAATAAAGAGTTGACATTCTATGTGTATGAATGTAGATATATATAGGAAGATGTGGTGTGAGTGCCGATGAGACAACTCTCCATCCAAATAACAATTCAAAAAAAGTAAACCAATATTGGTCAATGTACGGCCTTCACCAAATGGTATTCTATTTGCCTGAATGTAGAGTTGGCATTCTATGTGTTTGAATATAGTGTATCTGACCCAGGGGACGAACGACATCGAATAGACGGACGGACATAACCATACTATTGCACGACATGAATCTTGTGGTAAATTCCATTAAATAAATAATATGGTATATATTTACAAGTTTTTTCACAAATGTACATTTCTTCGGACTTATTGACAGAGTTAGCTAAAAAGTTTAAACATATAAACTTTAAATATAAGTCGGCAAGAATCTTTACTGATTCAAGACTTCCAGGAATACGCATCCTTACAGTATCAATGCTGAAACACAATCTCCAGTATCTTGCAAATTAACCATCTGACCTTTATCAGAAAGTTTAATCACTTGCACTGTAGACAAAACAAATAAGCACAACTAATTTTATTACCCCAAGCCAACTTTAATGTTTTAATTACATCTGACAGTTCAACTTAACTGCAGGTAATAAAACTAGTCATTTGTCAAATAAGCCTTGCGTTATTAGTTTTATCTGTACACACATCAACAGTTATAAAGCCAAATCAACTAGAGATCAAATTAAAATATTACATTAGAGTTGGCATTCTATGTGTTTGAATATAGAGTTGGCATTTTATTTGTTTGCATACGGATTTGGCTATCTATTTGTTTGAATATATAGTTGGCATTCTATTTGTTTAAATATATAGTTGGCATTTTATTTGTTTCAATATAGAGTTGGCATTATATATGTCAATTAAATTATCATTCCCCTATTATTGTCTTTTGTTTCTGCACTTTATGACAGTTTTTTAATTTATATTATTGATGTGTCATTACTGTACCTATTATTTGGCTGAGTAATTTCCATTCCTCTGAACTGAGTTTGGCCTTCAGTCGATCTTTATAATCACGAATAGACTGGACAAAACCACCTGTGTACTCCTTGTCTATGAAATATATAATAGCCTTAGGTACAGTATAGAAGGCAAGATATGCTGCTTGAAACAGTCTGTCTTCTCCTGGTGGTAATCTGCAATCAAATCATTGACAAATGTCTTATCATTTGTAGTTGTAAATCTTTTTTGTTTCTGTTGTATTAATCACTAAGTTCATTTATAATACTTTAGTTTGAGTCAACTAAATTTTTACGATGTATTTGGTTAACAGTTTGATTCAGAAGAAATACCGTCATAGCTAGATAATTTATTTAATTAGTTAATTACTAACACAATTTTATAATAATAAGTATTGTATTTTTCATTGTTATTAATACGTGTTATATCAGTATTACAAACTTAATCTTGAAATCGTTCCCACATTTTTGAAATTTTTAGGAAGTACAATGTGATGTCATTTTTTTTGCGTTGATCTATTTGGCTAACATATAATACATTGTTCGACTGTGCATTTGTGATGTCCTGATTTAGGTTGATTTAAGTATTTGTTTTTATTTTGTAGTTAGTCACCACTTCATTGTTAACATGTATATCTTTTATAAAGTCATATTTTTTTTATAAATTGACTGTTTGCAAAAGTATGAGTTATTCTAAATACTAAGTTTTGTCTTATTCCAAGTAGATAACCTTGGCTCTTTTCGGCATTACTTTGTAGAACTTGTGGTCCTCAATGCTCTTCAATTTCGTTTTGGCTTTTGAACTTGTTTAATCTGAGCGTCACAGATGAGTCTTATGTAGAAGAAACGCGCGTCTGGCGTATTGAATTATGAGCCTGGTACCTTTTAATAGCTTTTATTTGTGTGTTTCTCTGTTCTGTATGTTCTCCCATTATTTGAATTGTAGTCTTGTCATGAAATATTGTCATTTTAATGTTATATTTAACATTGCCATAAAATCGGGAGGGTTAGCCACAAAACCAGGTTCAACCCACCATTTGTTCTTAAAATATCCTGTACAAAGTCAGAAAAATGGCCATTGTCATATTTTAGTTCGTTTCTGTGTGTGTTGCATTTTAGTGTTGGGTTTCTGTTGTGTCGTTGTTCTCCTCTCATATTAGATGTGTTTCCCTTAGTTTGTAACCCGGATTTGTTTTTTTTTCTCAATCGATTTATGAATTTCGAAAAGCGGTATACAACAGTTGCCTTTATCTATATAGTTGTTTTATTACATAACAGAAGTTGGAGGCTGATAGTCTTGTGTTTCGGAGGACAAATGAGTAGCACTTTTTTTCTGAAAACACAATAATGCTATCCCAAACAGTTTTTGGTCGTTGACTTTATTTCAGACAGAGAACAGTTTACAGATCAATCACCTAAGTAATTACTGATATTGAATCAACTATTAGTTGATGACACAATAATTCAAATGGTTGCAATTGCAGGATTTTCTCGCTGTGTTGAAGACTCGATGGTGGCATTTGGGCTGCTGTCTGCTCTTTGGTAGGATTGTTGCCTGTACCAATGGGTTTTATCATTCGATTTTGCCATTTGATTACGGACTTTCCATTTTGAATTTTCCTCGGAGTTCAGTATTTTTGTGATTTTTCTTTCTTTTGACATATTGCCCATTCCCATTCTCAATTTTATTTAGACATATATATATATAATTGTTCGTGTGCTTCAACATATTTATGGGCATTGATATCGACTACAGTAAAGCACCATTTTAGTGATTTTTCTTAAGTTGAATGTACATATTTCTTGCGCTTGAACATATTTACGGAATTTGATATTGAATGATGATTGTGTATAGTCATATTTTAATTGATTTATGTCGTATCTTTAGTATATGAAATATACGGCTTAACACATTTTGTAGACACTTGTCTGTTGTAAAAGATTGTGAACATACCTTTTAAATGATGTTTTTGTTTTGCGTCTAAGATGCATACCTCATGTCTTCTATTCATATAAACTCTATGTGGTGCCTTTACATACAAGTCTATCTAGAAAACTCACTTACCGTGTTACAGTAATAACCCTTAATATCTAATCAATATAAAGTTAAGTTAACGTATACTATCTTACGGGTGTTCTTTAGTCTTTCTGTCAATTTCTGCATAGAAAAATTGTACATCAACATTATACTAATTTTGTCTTAGTACGTTATTGCTTATTAAGCAAAAAGAACAGAAATAGACACAAGTAAGTTAAAAAAAAAGAGTTGGAATATGCAAAAGAGAGACGAAAAATATTAAAGAGTTATTGAAACTCAAAAGACGAACGCAAATTGACAATGCCAGAACAACTACTATAACATGTATAAGACAAACACTACTTAACTTAACCCAGGGTCGATCTCAGGTGTCGTGTTGCTAATGATGCTTATGTTAGTACAAATCATTTTATATGTCTTTTTCGATGTCTGAAATTCGCGAAAAGAAAAAGGGATTGTTGTCGAAATTAGAACATACCCGGTGTCATCTGTTCAATAGATACCCGGTCAACCAACTCAACAAACTCGTGATGGCGACCGTATTTGGGGAGGGATATTTTAACTTTACCACAAGGAACGCTTGATTGTTTAGCTTTTCTGTAAGCAACAACTATCTATCAAATTATATATCATGAGAGAACATGCAAGCTCTTGAATATCGTGTCAATTAGGATATGTAAACTCCATATCAAGTTATTGTTAGAATGTTGTTCACAATTTGAAAGTTCAAATCTACTCGTGTTTAAAAGTTTTGTTCAAAATCGAAATTCGTTGTCATAGGGATATTCAAAACAAATAAGCCGCATGATAAATATAACGCCATTACAAAAAAACGAAAAGCGGAAAACAGACACACAGACAAACACCAGCTACAATACAGTGAATAGAAAATAAAAGATTTAACAACACACACCCGCAAAATATAAAGTAAGAATAAAAAAATCCTGAAAAAAAGAAATTACAAAATGTAGTTATTGTCTCTGTGATTGAGATTTCCGCCAATGGCATCTCAGATATGTTAAATAGGGTTTATGTATTGGGATATGGATGGCTAAAACATAGTGTAAATGGCTTGTTGCTCTTTGTACTCGGTTAAAATCCTTGCCCTATATGTTCCAGCGTTGTCGTCCATGTACAAAGGTCTTGGCAATGTAGACGGAAGTGGGGGATTATTGAAATGAGGGACTACAATGTTTTAAGGCACCAAAATCTCTGTATGTCTGTCCGTTTATGTTACCCTGCAGAATATGCGTACCCAGCTAATAAGGGTATAAGAAGCAACCTCGTACTGGAACACCACGAGCACTGAATGCAGTCCTTGTGCAAACATTGTTTTTGGTCATAGGCCGTTTTGTTTCCTCGCGAAATTCGTATTATGGCATATACTGGCAGTAAAAGAAACAGGCTACCATCTGAACAATGAGTGTTTTCTCAGCTTCTTATGTTCAAGCATAGATAGTCATTATCCCATTTAAACCTGACGTTAGAGTGCCTACCTGCAAGTACAGGTCTCTATATACCAAGACTTACTCTTCGGTTGCCACTGAGTAGTCGACTGACCAATGTACGAACACTAACACGGCCACCTGGAGAAACAGTGTATTTGTAAACACGCAGATGACCTTTGATAAGAGGTTGCTTGACTGCTTTATCGAAGTTCAATCTTTTTGGTCGAAATGGATTTTCTTAGGGTATGTTGAAGATAATTCAAAACACCAAACATTAATATTTTGTTCGCAATAGTTATAAAAATATTGCCAGTTATATTTCGGTGGTGCTTAACTTTTGGCGGACTGTATATTATGGCCCCCATTTAAATGAAAATCTATTATCTTGTCTGTTCAAACATGAATATTCTGGTCCCAAATACATTTTTGTAATATTTGACAAAGGGATCCAATATAAACCAATATAACATCCGGTAAGAAGTATTATTGGTTGTTGTTTTGAAGGTATACATTATACGTTTATCCTCCTTTTATTCTTAATTAATATATGTTCGTTTATGAAATTAAAAAAAACTGACTCGCTGCGCTTGCAAAATATATCTTATAATTTTGGATAATGTTCGTGGAACCACCTTCTATTAAATTTCTATATTAATAGAATATATATAAAAAGTAAAATCACACAAATACTGAACTCTGAGGAAAATTCAAAACGGAAAGTTCCTAATCAAATGACAAAATCAAATGACAAAACACATCATAGGAACGGACAACAACCTTCATATTCCTGACTTGGGACAGGCATTTTCAATGTACAAAGTGGTTGATTGAACCTGGTTTTATAGCGCTTAACCTTTCATTTGTATGACAGGCGCATTAAAGGAATTTATATTTACAACGATGCGTGAACACATCAGACATAATAGGTAAAATAGTCAAAACATGGGTACAGCAGTCATCACTGTGTCACAATTTCAAAACAAACAAATATTTAACAAAAAACACAAAAAACATCTATCTAATTTAAAATCCACCTGCGTTTGCGTGTTTGTTGATATAAAATGTAAACGTCACATGGGAAGAAATATAAAATTTTGCCGTGCAAAGTTTTTTAAAAAACCCAATAATTTTATATGGGGAATGGTGGTATACAGGGTTAAAAATTCAAAAGTATGTAAGATCTAATTTCAGAAACAGACCGAAATTTAAAATTATCCAGAAGTTCATTAGAATTTTCAAGGATCCACATATGGTTACAGATGGGTGCGGTCCTAACCTTGATAAAAGTTAACTTAGAGTTAACTTGTTGACTGCTTTCTAAGTTAACTTGAAATTTTTAAGCAGTCAAGCAAGTTAACTTCGTCGTTGGTGGACCAGACCTACGATCTTCTTTTTTAGGACTGCTGCAGCAGACCTATCGACAAGTCTGCTCCAGGCCAGACCTGTGGACAAGTCTGCTTTTGACCAGTCCTGATGACAGGTCTGCCCCAGACCAGACCTGTGGACAGGTCTGCTCCTGAACAGACCTGAGGACAGGTCTGTTTTGACCAGACCTGTGGACAAGTCTGCTATTGACCAGACATTAGGACAGGTCTGCTTATGACAGTTTATCGTTATAAGAGTTTTCATATCAGACTTGAACTTTAATTGAAATACGTAAACAACATTCGCATTGTTTTTCCACAGATATCATTTATTATTTACTCGCTAGACTTTACTAGATATTATACAAATTCTCTTTTTTTTTATTTGATATACATGTATTCTTAAATGAATAGAGAAAATGCCTATACAATCACATAGAGTGTTTTTTTTTATAAATAGAAGGCGGACAGAAAGGTTGTCCAACGCTTCGGAGCAATATTCACGGGATATCAACAACATTGTCGCGACGTTGCTTCGTTCCCCATTTTTTACCTGTCCCTTCCTTAATTTTACTTTATGCATAAATGTGTACATGCATGGATAGTTCATTGTTATTCAACTTGTTTGCATTGGATTAACTATTCTATTTTCCGCAGAATATTCTAACAGAAATTGTACAGTGTCCGTAAGCATACGAAATGGTAAAACTATCAACAATCTCGTCAAATTCGTCAGATTGATCAAGAGATTTGTCTTTGCCGAATAATTGAGATATGGGACGTCCCAGAATTATACCCAATACACACTTTAATGAATAGTTGCCACTTGAGGTTTAACTATAAGTAAAATCAATCAACCGACATAATAGATAAACAGTATACTATTCCCAGAAGAGAACCTTTTTTTTTATTAAATCATTGTAACTAGGGTAGTATTTACAAATGAATACACCTTAATATTGCTATTTGTCCGCCTTTGCTGGATATTACACAGGTTCCCGTAAAATTTGGATGTCATCATACAAAATATCTGACGCCACAATTGAAAAATGATTGTTGTATGCTTCAACGTAGGAAAGCGTCCTAGAACAAAATAAAAATAGCCTTGCCAGACGTCAAAATTATTTGGACTATAATCAGACATGTCAGTGTTGGTACTTTGATGATGCGGCATACTAGTTTTGTTTTACACACCATCATGAACTACTACAAATGTATATATGTAGTGACTGTTATTTTGAATAAAGAGATGAAATGCTGACACTCTCATGTTATGCAGAATTTTTGTTGCATTTATATAGTTTACAAATTTTATTGATTACATGTACATTTATGGTCCTCCTGATATCAAAAACATTGCTGATCAACTATGCAGGTATATAGATTTACAATTTAAAGTTCACATATGGTCAGTTTTGGTCGATGCAGTCAAATACTTTTGTTGTAAAGTCAGCATGGAGGTATCAAAACTACTGAAATTGTGTAACATATATCAATATTTTGAGTAAAAGGAGGACATGCTGGTATCTTAAATTTATGCGAACAAAACTTTGTTGTTATTATATTGCAATATTGCTGTCGATTATAATTATACATTGAATCTCAACATTAAAAATATGGCTGATTAACTATGCTGGTATATAGATTTACAAATTAAAGTTCACATATGGTCAGTTTTGGTCAATGCGGTCAAATAATTTTGTTGTACAAGTAAGCTTGAGGTATGAAAACTACTGAACATTTGTTACGTATCAGTATTTTGAGTAAAAAGAGGACATGCTGGCACCCTAAATTTATGCGAATAAGAATTTGTTCTTATTATATTGGAATATTGCTGTCCATTGTATTACACATTGAATCCTGTAATAAAAATATGGCTAATTTACTATAAGGGTATATAGATATACAAATTAAAGTGCACATATGGTCAGTTTTGGTCAATGCGGTCAAAAAATTTTGAAGTACAAGTCAGCATGATCGAGGTATCAAAACTACTGAAATTTTGTTATGTATCAGTATTTTGAGTAAAAAGAGGACATGCTGGCACCCTGAATTTATGTGAACAAAAATTTGTTCTTATTTTATACTGGAATATTGCTGTCCATTGTATTACACATTGAATCCTGACATAAAAAATATGGCTGATTTACTATGCGGGTATATAGATTTACAAATTAAAATGCACATATGGTCAGTTTTGGTCAATGCGGTCAAATAATTTTGTTGTACAAGTAAGCTTGAGGTATGAAAACTACTGAAAATTTGTTACGTATCAGTATTTTGAGTAAAAAGAGGACATGCTGGCACCCTAAATTTATGCGAATAAAAATTTGTTTTTATTATATTGGAATATTGCTGTTCATTGTATTATACATTGAATCCTGACATAAAAATATGGTTTATTTACTATGCGGGTATATAGATTTACAAATTAAAGTGCACATATGGTCAGTTTTGGTCAATGCGGTCAAATAATTTTGTTGTACAAGTAAGCTTGAGGTATCAAAACTATTGAAATGTTGTTACGTATATATCAATGTTTTGAATAAAAGGAAGACATGCTGGCACGCGAAATTTATGCGAACAAAAATTTGTAGTCATGTGTGTAAATGAATTAAACTATTGCAGATTGTGACTGCATAGTTCAAGGATGTATTATTAACAAGGGCGTATACAACTTACATCAAATATACTTCTTTCTAAAGATATACATAAGAAAGTGCAAACATGGTTGAATTTGATAAGGTATTGGAATATATATATTTAGTGCCCGTTATCATTGTAACCAAGATTGTTTTTATAATTGATAGAGTGTCAGAAATTCACAGATAAATTTGTGTTACAAGCAAGTTTTATACGTACTTAATTTTCAACTAATTCATGTTGTATTTAATACTGTTTATAAAACGGAAGTATTAATTTTACTTTATTTGTGATGTTTACACTACGAAACAAAGATATCAAAAATATTTTTAAAAAATTGTATAAAGCGGTCCTGGTTACAAGTGAACTTAGTGTTGAGCAGACCAGTCAAAAGTTAACTTGGGAACAGGTCTGCTTTTGATCGGATTTGTCAAAGCGAAAGTTCACTTATGTTAACTTTGTGGCAGGACTAGTTTCGAAGTTAACTTTATGACTGGACTGGTTCCGAAGTGAACTTATATCAATAGCGGACCTGTTTCCAAGTTAGCTTTTTGGCAGACATAAAAACAGTCCTAGGACCAAGTCCGCTTTTCAAGTTAACTAGATTTTGGTCCTAGGCCTGTTCAGAGCAGTCCTAAGTTCGGTTACAGGTTAACTTTGACCAGTCCAAATGACTGATAATCAAGTTAACTTGCTGTACAGGTTAGGGCTGCACCCATCTGTACATTGTATTACCCCTACGCAAGTAAAATAATTTTGTCGTTAAAACTTTATAATAGAAAAATAACATAATAACATATAATAAAACAATAACACATTGGCGGGATCTTTGAAAGTACAGAGTCACGTCATATGAACCAAAGAAACACAAGAGTGGCACATAAAAAACACACCAGCAAAAATGAAAAATAATACGAACACATTGACGGGACGTAGAAGTACCGAGCCACGTCAAATGGATATCACAGAAAACAGACCAAACAGTAAAAGTGATATTAATAATACAATAAAGACAAACGAAAGATGATAAACAACGTCAGTACACAGAATCTTTACATCTAGAACATCATGAACTATTTGTGAAGTTGATATGAAATATTTATCAACAAGGTTTTGGTACCTTCAAATGAACTTTTTAAAGAAAAAGAACGAGTCGTTTGTTGACATACCCCTGGTTCATCACCAAAAGATTTCTGCTCAGACACTGATGACGTTTTACAAAGTCTGAGTAGGAGCTGCAAGCTCTTGAATATCGAATAAGTTGGAAAAAGTTATCCCATATGCAGGCGAAGTTGGTAAATTTCTACTAAGGTGGGGGGGATTGATGATTTCAAAATTAAAATCGTCTCGTTTGTCATAGATTCTGGTACTGAGATGACTGCAGTGTTAGTCAAATTCGAGATATAAGTCTAAAAATGAGGCGGCAGAAGCTGTGTCTGTTGTTTCTTTAATCTCTAGTTCTGGGGAATATATCAATGGAACCCAATCAGAAAAGTTAGGATTGTTTATGGAATGAACATCATCAATATATCTAAAAGTGAAATTAAATAATCTGGCTTCTTTGATCCTCTTGTTTTTGACAAGTATCTGGAGGAACTATGATTCATATGGAAATGAGAAGAGGTCGGCAAGAAGAGGCGCACATTTTGTTCCCATAGGAATGCCGACTATTTGCTGGAAAAGTCTACCTCCAAACTCAACAAATATGTTGTCGATAAGAAACTTCAGCATACTGACCACTTGTTCTTCTGTGTAGCATGTTTTACCTTTTTGTTTGTCACTATTAACGAAATATGCTTATGAAATCCCAAAGTAATAAATTTATAGCGTATGCTACCATTTTTATGTTGAAAGGCATTGTGGATAATTTCTTTGAGGCGATTTTTCAATTTACATTGGGAATGGTGGTATACAGGGTTGAAAAATCAAAAGTTTTGATGGAACTAATTCCAGAAAAAGACCGAGATTTAAAATTGTCTAGAAGTTTTTTCAGAATTTTTAAGAATCCACATATGGTTAATACCACTACGCGAGTAAACAGTTTCACAGTATTTCCGAAGACCCTCTTTCACTGCGGACAGAATTAAGTCAATCTAATGGACAATACTTTAGTTGAACATGAATATGAGCCAGCAATAAACCGTTGTTTGTACGGAATTTTATGAAGCTTTGGTATCCAATACAAACAAGGTAAGTCCTCCGATTTGATGTTCAATGTAATGTTTATTAAAGCCATGAAGGACTTATGATTTGCTAAAATCTCATCCTTGTCAAAGGATATGTCTTTGTATGTGCGATAACCTGAGTTCTCCGTTATACCCAATTCTTTTACAAGACATGCGTAGTAATACGATTTACATACAAAGACAATATTATTTAAAGCTTTGTCCGCAGGAACAACAACATACTTATCATGAAGAGTTGATAGACATATCATGGCCTCTTTGTCTCTGAAAACGGACTTTGGTCGATCGTTCACACAGTTTTCAACTTGTGAATGCGACGTTTTATAGACCTGATAGTTTTAACCCATTTTGACAAAGTGTCCAGTTCAACTTTTTCTCGCTTAGCCCATGCCCTGGCGTAGAATCCATAATTAATTTGAAGTTATGGTTCCAATTGATGTGTTGGGGTTCTCTAAACTTAGGACCATGAGAAATCACCGTTCAGAGATTTTCATGTTGAATTATGTTTAGATCCCCAGTTATAACATGACCAGAGGGGCTGTAATTATAAGGCGAGTGGGAACAGTCACATGTCGGAGGGTTTTTAAGATATTGTTCTAGGTCAAGGTCCTGCAATGCCTGTTTATAGTTGAATATTTTAGGTGCAATGGTTTTGGTGTAACTGTAGGATACAATAGGAACAGATTGATTTTTAAAATAAATAGGAATTTTAGACTGGCAGTGAAAGGAGAATAGTTCTTATGTAATGTAACCCTAGTGGATGATGAAGATGTGAAAGAAAGTCATTAAAACTCCCAGATGATGATCTAGATTTGGAAGACTTTTTTACATTAGGCCGATGGTAATGTTATTGCCCATGACTACGTTGTTGTCGTAAGGTAGTATTAAATAAACTTATTACATTAACATTACTACAGACAGGACTTGACAATTTTCCTACTCCTTTAATATTGTCATTGCAACCATATGGCATTGCAATCCCTAACTCCTTTATCCAGAAACTTTCTCTATCTTTGCGTAAAGGAGTACTTAGTACAGGGCTATTTGTGTGGTGATAAATTTTTTCAATGATGCGTACTTTCATAGATAAAGAAGGATCATGGTCCGGTTGATTAAAATGGTTATAAAGAACCCTAAATTGGGGATCTTCATTATCAGACCGGTGTTGATTCATTCTTTTACGCAAAGTTTGACAAGTTTCACCAACATAAAGAAGTCCACACAAAGTACATTCGATTCC
Source organism: Mytilus edulis (assembly GCF_963676685.1). Lineage (NCBI taxonomy): Eukaryota > Metazoa > Mollusca > Bivalvia > Mytilida > Mytilidae > Mytilus > Mytilus edulis. Next base: position 93,781,552 of record NC_092349.1, on the reverse strand, counting down.
GTACACGACATTATCTGGGAACAGTCCAGAGATTCGAAAGATTTAGTATAATATGATTTAGATGTTAAATTACTAGTAAAATCAGGAGTCGTGATTAGCATATCACATGTCTTACACGTACTCCTTTTTCCTTTTTTATGTTTACAAGAAGAAATGATAGGTGTTGATTCATTCGTAGCAGGTGTATTTAAACAGTCGAAAATATTGAGGCAACATGGCTTTAATTTATGAAAGGTATCTGAATTTTTGAATAATAATTACCTACTGGCTGAACATAAGTCAAATCATGGGTATTTTATCATTTCATTTTTACACATGCACATTTTTTGGTGAAAAAAAGGAATACAGGAACCTCCAGTGGTGAGATAAGTTATAAATATTTCTGCTGACCGTTTTTTTGCAACTATTGATACAAATAGGGAGTTGTGAAATGATGATTTTCTTTTTCAAGATGTGATTTAACAGCGACAAAATATATAGATGATGAAGCCGTTTCTCTCTCAGTCTATGGAAGAAACGATTCGATAAAAACTGTTCTTATATCAAAGAGCGATATTGTCTCATATCAACGAGTTGCATTGTGTGAAATTTCAGACGAATGTTAGCATTTGTACGAAGAAAGGTAGATTTCACGGTATAAAGTAATGACTCTTTTCTTAAAACAGGGTGACATTTAACACGACATACGTCTGGTGTATAATTTTCATGAATTATTTTATGTAATAGCAAGCAAGATGTATTTAAACGAGAAAATTGAATTGTTGAATAAATGAAACATAAATGCACGTTTTATCATTAATTTTGTAGATACACATTCAATAAAAGAAGGACGAAATATACCAAAGGGACAGTCAAACTCATATATTCAAAACAAACTGACAACGCCATGGCTAAAAATGAAAAAGACAAACAGAAAAAAAATAGTACACGTGACACAACATAGAAAACTAAAGAATAAACAATGATCTGAGGTGCTCCGGAAGGGTAAGCAGATCCTGCTCCACATATGGCACCCGTCGTGTTGCTTATGTGATTACAAATCCGGTAAATAGCCTTATTCGGTAGGTCAAATTCATGAAAGGGAAGGGGATTGTAGTTACGACGTAAGGAACATATCCGATATCATTTGTGAAACGGTTATTCCATAACGGTCAACCAACTCATGATGGCGTCCGTAAAATTTACGAAGGGATGATTTCAACTTCACCATTTGGAACTCTTGGTTTAATAGCTTCCTTGTGAGCAGTAACCCTCTATCAAGAAAATCATGATAGGAAATGCAAGCACGGGAATATCGTATCAATTGGGAGATATATACCCCGTATTCAGGTGCTGCTGGAATGTTGCTACTTAGAAATGGAAATTTCACAATTGGAAAGCTTAAATCATCTCTTTTATCGTAAAGTTTTATCTTCAACCGACCCTCATTGTCAATTTCTAGATGTAAGTCAAGATATGAAGCCGACTTAACTGTATCTGTCGTATCATTTATCTCCAATTCGATGGGATAGATGCGATCCACATAGTCACCAAATTTTGAATTGTTTAGTGAAAGAACGTCATCTTTTTAGCGGAAAGTAGAGTTAAAGGATATTGCTAACTTCTTTTCTTTCTTCCTAAGAAGTTCCTGCATGAAGTCAGCCTCATAATTATAAAGAAACAAGTCAGCAAGTAGAGGGGCACAGTTTGTTCCTATTGGGATGCCGACAGTCTGTTAAAAAACACGTCCTCCGAACGTAATAAATATGTTGTCAATCAAGAAATCAAGCATCTTGATAATATCGGTTTCAGAGAATTTTTTGTTTGAATCAGAGTGATTCTTTACAAAGTAGGATTTATCCCTCCCTAAGACAAGATACTTGTATCTACGTTGGGCATTCTTTTTTATGAAGCAAAGTAATACCAGCTCTTTTAATTTGTCTTTTAGTTTGGAATGTGGAATACTTGTGTAAAGAGTAGAAAAGTCAAATGTCTTAATACTGTTACAAGATGAAAGAGAGTTAGATTGTATGTACTCTAAAAGATCTTTGGAATTTTTAAGTATCCGCATCTGATTCACGCCACCTCTAGAATAGGCAGTTTCACAATAACTTTGAAGCCCGTCTTTGATTGCTGATAAAATGGATGTTAATAATTTAGAAAGGGGTTTCGTGGAGCACTTGGAAGACCCAGCAATATACCGTTGTTTGTAAGGACACTTATGTAGTTTAGGTATCCAATACAGTGATGGAAGATCCAGTTCTTCATATGTGGTTGAAATACCAAAGGAACAAAGAACAGACCTATGATTATCCAGGATTTCCTCTTTGGTAATTTTCGTGAGGGTATATGTTGAGTTTCCAATTGAATTGTCTATACCTAATTCGTTTATCAAGCAATTAATGTAATGACTTTTACAGACAAACATATTTATCATGGAGGTCGGATAGGTTTTTAGCATTGATGAACCCATTTAGTTTCTTAATTCTGATTTGTATTAACGACCTCACTGCCTTAATCCATTCGGATATAGTGTCTACGTCTTCCTTCTCGCGCTTAGCCATTGTCTGGCATAATCCTCGACTGAATCCATCAAAATTTTAAAGTTGTAATTCCAATTGATGGATTTAGGCTCACAATATTTCGGACCTTTCGATAACATGTTTCGTAGAGAAGTGTTATTAACAATGTTAAGGTCACCGGTAATAACGTGGCCAGCATGATTATATGTGAATTGGGAACTAGCACAAGTGCAATCAGGAGGTTTAGACTTGAAGTCGTCAATATCGAGATCCTGCAAAACGCGTTCGTAATTGAAAATTTTAGTTGCAATAGGTTTGATATAGGTATAAGAAATTATTGGTACAGACTGGTCTTTGAAATAAGGAGGTATTTTCGATTGAACTAATTTATGATGAAGGATATTGCCTATGTTGACGCCATCGAGACCTTTGTTGGCAAAGGAAAGATTTAGAAAAGAGCTTTTCTCTTTTTCATCTTTTCCAATGCGAACTGGCTTGAAAAGTCTGTGACTTGCAATATCCGAAATAATAGCTTGTAGTTTGTATTGGTTTGAATGAAAGTTTGTAACAGTGGATTCCAAACATAAATTGAACAGAGAATGAAGTTTTGAAAGGGGTAATGAATAAAGTTTCGTGCGAATGTGATGAATACCTAACGGTTTTTTTATGCATGGCAGCAAGTCATTAATAGAGACATCATGCAGAGAGGGTGATGTATAATGACGATGACCATGACTACGTCTACGTCGAGGGGTCGAGTTGAAAATATTCTTCACATTCACCGAGTTACACGAAGAACTAGATAGAATACCTATACCATCAATTTTGTCAATGCAGCCATATGGTGTTGCAGTTCCCAATTGTCTAATCCATTAGTCTTCTTTTTGTATACGGAGAGTCGTTGAAAGATTAGGATTGTTAGAGCTATGGTATATCTTTTCGATAATTTGAACTGTCATAGAAACGATGGAATGATCGGGCTCATTGAAATGCTGGTATAGAATGTCGTTAGCATTGAGGTTAATGTCTGATCTATGACCGCACATACATTGTTTAGCCTTCCTTTCGTTTCACCGACGTGTACCAATCCGCAAAGGTTGCACTCTAATCCGTAGACGACATATATCGATTTACAATTCAGATCATCGTAACTTCGGGTAAAATATGACTTCTTGGTCAAATTGCTAGTGAATTCAGCATCTGTAATTAAAGATCCAAGTTTTGCAGCCTTTGGTCTCACATTTTGAAATGCGACAGTGTAGTACTGTGTCATCAAAAACAAAATGAGAACTGAACAAGGCTGTATATGTGTAATATTGCTGTTGTCACTAGGACGATGATCTGAATGAGTCGTGTTAGGGATATTTGTCATGTCTCGTGATGAAGGGACACCTGCCGTATCAGCCGACACCGTGTCCATGGTGACGTCTGTTTCGGACCTTTTATACTGGGCGACGTCCGAGCCAGTTTCCTGTTAGTTCTTCGTGAGTTCATGCAATTGTAGTTTTGCTACTGGGCGGATGATGTCCTCGGGGTACAAAATTAACGCTTACATAAACTTGCATTTCGAAAATGTTGCTTGTACCTATTGATAGTTGAAATTGTTAACAACCTGTTCAGTCTATTGTTTTCAATCACATGGGTTAACCGACTAATTCTATTTGAATTGATGACGGAATTTAAATGCGGTTGCAAATAGTCTACAAATATCATGTAGCAAATAGTCTATAAAAATCATGTAGCTAATATAGTGGAATGCAATTGAGATGAATTGAATTGTGTGCTAAGCCAAAATCACCTATAAGTCAAAGATACTGCTATATTTTATTAAAACAATGCGATATTTGTCTTATATCATAGCAATGATGTTTTAATATCAAAAATTTATGATGTGTTTTTTTTTTTCTAATATAACTGCTATAGTGTTTTCTAATATAAAATTAATACGATGACACGTCACAATGCATGTCAAGAAAACTGCAAACATAATTCACAAACTTAGATCATGACCGTTTTAATGTTTTAGAATCAATATCCCTAAAATTTCGTAACTGTAACAAAATTAACGCTTACATAAACTTATCATTTCGAAAATGTTGCTTGTACCTATTGATAGTTGAAAGTGTTAACAACCTGTTCAGTCTATTGTTTTCAATCACATGGGTTAACCGACTAATTCTATATGAATTGATGAAGGAATTTAAATGCAGTTGCAAATAGTCTACCGACCTATTAGATTCTAATATAATGGTCACACTGCTATAGCCTATCCACCTTGGTAATATTGAAATAAACACAAAATATCAGTACTTAAAAGAAACATTCATTCAAACAATCTAATCCAATACAGCTCCAAATTACAATGAATATTTTAATATCTAAAATAAATAATCCAAACAAATTAAAATGTTCAAATGCTGATGTCCCAAACTTTGAATATATCAACTGAGTAGCCTTAGACTATAAATCGGACAACTACAGATACAACGAAAATAAAAAATCTTGTCAAACAGAAAATGTATTTATTATTAGTAAACATAGAAAAAAATATTGAGAAGGAAAACAGTTCTTTTTTGGTATCAAAAACTTTTCCCAATGGTAAATCGATATCTCTATAGACATAATCAGCTCGCCGCGTGGACGCCCTTTTACATCGCGATGACCGTAAGGGCATTCCGATGTATTGTTGCCACAGAGATTGGACTTTCGTTTTTGACTAGTAACCGATCGTATAAACACGCGAACATTTCTTAGTGCAAAATAAAAACCCGTATAGCTTGTTTTAAATTCATTTCTTCACTGAGTAATAAACAAAATGTTTAGAACACAAATAAATAAGATGTAAATGTCTTTTGACGTTAGAAATGATCTTTACTATATTTATAAATTTAGATTGTCAGTTAAAGGACTGGAAAGCAGTTATTTGTAAGGGGAAATGTTAAAGATTTATAGATATAAGAGGATGGTGCATGAGTTCGAATGAGACAACTTTTCATCAAAGTAATAATTTGTTTAAAGTACAAACCATTATAGATCAAAGTATGGTCTTAAACACGGAGCCTTGGCTCACAGCGAACACCACGCTATATAGGAACAAAACCATTACTAGTGTTAAACCATTCAAACAGGAAAAACAACGGTCTAATTTGTATAAAAAAGGAGATTCAAAAGTACGGGTCAGATTTTGTCGAATCAATTTGAACGAGGACAGTATAATTCATCTTTTTCAACAAGTTAGTTTCATTGTTATCAATAAAGAAAGTCTTCCATGCGTGCATTGCGAGCATATCGGATATATATTATTTCGGTGGGTTCATTATAAAACTTGCTAAATGTTATATATGTGAACAATCATTTTGATACTAAGATATTTGATTACTTTAATTAAACCCTTATTTGATTAGTTTTGCTTCTAAAACCAATTGAGAAATTTGTAAGATGTTACCAAAAACAATTTTAAGATAAGCAATGGTCTTAATAGATATAGGAAGATGTGGTGTGAGTGCCAATGAGACAACTCTCCATCCAAATAACAATTTAAAAAGTAAACCATTATAGGTTACAGTACGGCCTTCAACACGGAGCCTTGGCTCACACCGAACAACAAGCTTTAAAGGGCCCCAAAATTTCTAATGTAAAACCATTCAAACGGGAAAACCAACGGTCTAATCTATATAAACAAAACGAGAAACGAGAAACACGTATATATTACATAAACAAATGACAACTACTGTACATCAGATTCCTGACTTAGGACAGGTGCAAACATTTGCAGCGGGATTAAACGTTTTAATGGATCCAAACCTTCTCCCTTTTTCTGAAACAATAGCATAACATCACAACATAGAAAAACATACGATAAAATATCAATTGGCAGACTTAACCCAATCAAAAAACGTATGATTACACAATGAACGAACAAATTTGATCTGCGATATCTGAATACAAACGCAGTTAATTAAATATTAGAGACAAACATTCATGACCAAAAAGCTAACAAACAAATTCAAACACAGGACATCACTGAGAAATATTAAACCAATCAATATTCACTTTAGAAAAAAAAACGTTTTTTTATAATCTTGAAGTTTATACAAATGTTGTAAGAATAAGTGAAAAATTGAAGATATTACAAATAATCAAAGCTGGTGTACAGACAAGATCCATATAAATAAAAAATAACAAAAAAACATTATAAACAGTATCAACAGGTCCAGTTAACAAGAAAATACGATTTGAGAGTACTCGCAGTTACTGACAGCTAGTTAAGAGCCAAAACAAATTAATAATAAAAAATCATGCATCAGAGACTAAAATCGACTAAAACACATCCCAGGGATTTAGTATTTTAACGTCATTAATAGTCAAAGAAGACATGACTTGTGCAATGCCAAAAATAAATGTATCGACAGGTAGTAGTATAGTGAAGAACGACCTCTATAGAAATAAAAGTTAACGTGTCTGTGTCTCTATACATCTCGCCTCAAAAGATAATGAAATTTAGTTATGTTTTAATTTTCTAATGACAAAATCAATATTAGTGCCAATGTGAACTATATTCAGAGATCTAATTACAATATTGGTACGATAACCCTTACTTATAAGTTTGTTTAAAGTTTCGATGAGTTTACAAGGATCACATAGTGATTTCCTCGCTTTAAGTACAATATGACCATAAAATTTAGGTGTGAAGTACCATTTTTAATAAGCTTTCTACAGGGATAGCCAAATTTACTAATCAAATCTTTGTATTTATGAAAGAATTTAGTGAAAGTTTTAAGTAATTTATGGTATCGAAATCCCTGACACAACAATTTACCAGTGATGCATTGATTACGTTCGTTAAAATCTATGACATCAGAACACACACGGGCAAACCGAACGAGTTGCGATACATAAACATCGTATGATGGAACCAAAGGCACATCGCCGTCTAAAAAAGGAAAATTAACAATAGGAAATGAAAAATCGTCTCTTTCGTCGTAAATTTTAGTGTGAAGTTTCCCGTTTGAAATTGAAATGTCTAAATCTAGAAAAGGACAACTGCTGCTGTTAATGTTAGATTTAGTTAAAGTAAGTTCGTTTGAGTAAATTTCTGAAGTATATTTAGAGAACTCTGGATTATTCAACGAAAAAATATCATCCAGATAACGGTAGGTATTTTTGAATGTATCAACCAAATGTAACAATGATGGGTCTTTACTGAGTTTGGTCATAAACTGAGATTCATAGCAATATAAAAATAAATCTGCTATTAAAGGGGCACAGTTGGTGCCCATAGGAATACCTACTACCTGACGATACACTTTATCGCCGAAACGTACATAAATGTTATCAAGCAGAAAGTTTAAAGCTTCAATCATATCCTCACATTTCCAATAAGTGTATCTAGCATACTTTCCTTTTTCGTTACAGAAAAAGGCCTTAAACGAGTTACAGCAAATAAAATTACAATGAGATTTTTCGAAAGACCATTTTATCAAATACAAAAACTTTTGCTTTATAAGATTGTGTGGAAGTGTAGTGTACAGAGTAGAAAAATCATAACTATCAACAGAATTGTAAGGACCATTGAAAGCATGTATTTTATCTAAAACCTCTAAAGAATTTTTAACACTCCAAAAATAACTAATACCATTATTTTCATAAGCTTTATTACAAAAGTTAATAACCAGTTCTTTGATAGTAGTAAGGGAGGTGGTTAGGTTATAGTTAATGCATATTTTAAGGTTTTTCTTGTCGTAGAACACACCGAGGGGTGTCAGGATTGATCAAATGAAAGACCGACCGTAGGGAGGTCTTTCTTTGAGCAATCCTGACAACCCGAGGTGTGTTCTACGACAAGAAAAAACTTAAAATATGCATTATCTGACTTATATACCGTCAAAAAAAAAACATTTATAAAGATTTGCCAAATTAAGTATCCTATTTTACCGACAACACTAAAGTGGGATATTCCTTTCTGATGTGTTCAGGTTTTAATACGCCTTACGGCTCATTTAGAATGTGAAACAAAACTCACTAATTAATATAGATATAAACCTTTTAAAAAATATTATCCATACACAATAAAAATATTACTGTAACTGCATGAAGTAAGACACAAATGTATTGTTTCCATCCGATAACAGTGTATGAAAAATACAAGACACATCGTAAGTAATTTATTGTACCACTTAGTTTATGAAAAAGGGGGAGGGTATGTTTTTTTCAAATTGCAATGTCATTTCTATCGCGGAAAAGTGTTTAATTCTTAACAATTGTAAATGAATCGAATGAAAAATGCAGAAAGATTTTTTTTGAAAAGCAACACATTTTATTAACAGATAATCAGGATATAATAATATACCCTCCGCACCCGACGCTTTTCTGAGTTACGTTAATGTTATTCAATAGAATATAAGATTATCTTATTAGTTGATCATTTGATAGAGTTAAAGTATACATAAATTTAAAACAGTTAAGAACTGACACAAGGACGAATATAAATACATGTAGGTCACAGTATGATTTTCTATTTTGCGTTGATCGTCCTGAACATGTTTGAAATATGTGCCACTGGACGTTAAGCAAGCAACCAACCAACCTATTCAGTGTGACTCAATAAGATTTTCAAAATCTAACACACGAATATGTTAAATCTTTTTTTTTATTTATGAAAGTCTATATTAAAATTCATCTCGCATATATGATAATGTTTCTTTATTGTAGCGACGAATTAACAAAATTTCCCGTTATTTTTTCCTAAATTAAAATGCGGGCAATGAAGGTTTCTTTTACATCTATCATCGATTGAACTTTAAAATATAAATTTCCAAATCAGCAACAAAAAACTATCAGACGAATAAAATTTTGAAGTAATTATAGATTGCATTTTTATGAAGGAAAATAATGACCTCACACAGGTAATCATTTTATGCCTTTGAACATATTCTATTGAAACATGGTATCGTCCGGGTTGATTCTGAAAAAGAATGACCTGTCGTTCTGAAAGAAAATAACTCCATATAGGTATATAAAAGCACTGATAGATTAGTAGAAGAACACCTACTCGAAGCGGAGATGAAACGGAATTTAAATGTTTTTATGTGTAATTTCGGTAACCAGTTCATGGTAGGGACTTTCAAATGTTCGGAAGATGCTTTAAGCTGGGCAGTGGCAGTGGTATGCTTGTTAATGATTTGACTCTCTGTGGTGCGCACTGACCTGAATGTAGAGGAATTGAAAATTTCGTTTTGAAGAACTTTCGTGTAGTATATGCGTCACACCACCACTACATTAGTTGCTGCCTTGTCTGCCGGTACGAACACAAACCGCTCTGCGAGTACCTTGAGTTTGTTTTTTATTCTAGAAATGGGTATATCATGGTTCTTATTATTAATTTCAGAATTGTTTTCTAAATGAGATATTCGAATATTAACAGTATTCATAATTTTATTCAAATAACTGTCTAAAGATTGTTATCGGATTTTTCACGTTTGCACCAATTTTTACAATAGGCAGACAGAGCGTCTTTAATGACCTGACGACACTGTTTCCAATCTATTGTAGATGGAGGACGGTATTTCGGTTCTTTCTTTAGAAAAGTTATGACTTCACGGTCATCGACGATGTAGAGGTCTCCTGTGATAACATGACCATAGGGAACATATCTAAAAGTAGATGTTTCGCAATCTCAAGTGGAAGGAACATTATTTTCTATATTGACGTCTGTTGTAATTGACGTATAATTAAAAATCAAATTTCTGCTCGTTTTTTTTTATAAGAATACGAAATAATGGGTTGTTCTATATTATCAAAATATGGAGGTATTAAGCTATAGACAGAAGAGTCATTAAATATGCTAGACAAATTAATGAAATCAATACCTCTATTTATATATTTTAATTTGAGAAAATGTCGTTTATGATTTTCAGGTTTATCAATAATAGGAAAAAGCCTGTGATGACAAAAGGCTGTAATAATACGGGTGTATTCATAAAATGGGCTAAAAAAAGAAATTTTATCACACTCCAGAAAAATAGCATATAATTTACTTATAGGTATCTGACCCAGTTTGTCAACAATATTAATGACATCGATATGAGTTTTAGATATGTTCCCCTGCCTTAATATTTTATCATTTAGACCGAGAGGATAAGCTGTTTGAAGTCTTTTTATCCAAAACAATTCGCGAACTGCGCGTGATTTTGCAAATTGCTTGTGCGATTCTCCTGGTTGTTTCTGAACGGTTTCGAGCGGTTGGAATTATATATATTTCAGATTATGATTATGCTTATCTAAATGCTGATATACTAAACTTTTGATTTTTTTGGGTGTACGAAAGCGGTAGAGATGTTCTTGATTTCTTCTGAAATACTCTCGTCCCGTCTGTCCCACATATTGAATACCACACTTTGGTTGGGTTCAAGTTACCACATATATTAGGTTTTGAGTTTTTAAGGTAATATCACAGGAAAAGGAGAGCGAAAAGGTTCTGCCGTTCACTGTTGACCTTATAGTATTTTGAGAAGTTAATCTAAAACAGGTTAGTCATTTTTTGGCATTGCACGGGAAAATTTGTAGATATCCACGTGCATTTTTGTTAAATAATCTGGCTGTAGTGGCATTACCAATACGTGTGTTTATGCACGTAGATAACCTATATAGCTAGAAGTTGTGATGTTGATAATATGTTTTCCATTCCGTAAAATCATGATTATTTAATAGGGGTATAGGATCAATACAAAAGACCGGAGGTTGTAACATTGAATGAGGATCACAGTTACGGAATAGGGAGTAATTAGGAGTGCAGTAAAGAACTCTTACAAAAACTGTAATAAAAGTCCCCACGTATAGACTTAAATATAACAAAACTGACATGTATAACAAACACAGGGCAAAAACAGTGGTTTTAAGAAATCTAATAAAAACCATAGCAGGGGGCAATAATGAAAAAATAGCAGGCGTGGATGAGTATCAATACATCCCAACATCGTAAACAATAAAGATATAAACATGTGAAAGCTCTCTCACAGGCAAACAACCAATAACTGAAATATATAAGGGCATACACTACAATCACGGGGACACATTCTACTGCATCCACACAGCACGAGTAACAAACCCTGTAGTAAATAGATATAGGAAGATGTGGTGTGAGTGCCAATGAGACAACTCTCCATCCAAATAACAATTTAAAACTGCTTATTTACATACAATACTACTTACAAGTAATATCACAAAAAGACTCCGAGGAAAATTCAAAACAGAAAGTTCCTTATCAAATGGTAAAATCAAATGATAAAACACACCAAACGAATAGATAACAACGGTCATATTTCTGACTCGGTACTGGCATTTTTCAATTTTGAAAATGATGGATTGAACCTGGTTTTTTAGCACTTTACCTCTCAAGTGTATAACAGTCTCATCAAATTCTGTCATATTTACAACGATGCGTGAACAAAACAGACATAATCGTAACGTCACCGCGATGCAGGCCGTAATTCAATGATTTTGACGCTTTTCACTACAAACAAGGTAGCACATTGATTTTTTAAACAAAAAACGAAGTCGTTGGCCATATGTTTTTTTTATCATTAAAACAAATCTATGTGTCAAAAACGAATAGTATTTTTAAGAAAAATCTATGGAGATGAATTAGAGATTTGGCGATTTTAAGACAAATTTTAGAAGATTTAATGCAGATTTTATGTGCTTTCTATACAAATATTCAACAATATCAAACGAAATACATATGCTCATTCAGATAAAAAAATGATAAATGCATTATTTTGGGGATTTTCATTTGTAGTTCACCGGACCAAGGTTGCATGCAAAATCTTTGCAAAATCTGCGACAAAGCCCAGTTGCTGTTCCTTGAGTTCAAATGCGATTAATTGATAAGCGTATTTAATGAATAACAGTACTGTAGTTGAAGAGTTGCCACCGTCAATTGTAGATTTGATGGTCGCAAATGCAGTTTTACCGGCGACGCGGAGCGGAGACAGTAAAACGGAGATTTGCGACCGTCAAATCAAAATTGACGGTGGCAACTCTTCAACTACAGTACTGTTATTCCAATTCTAATGCATTACTAAAAGAAAAAAATACGATAAAACTTGAAAAAATTTCTAAATTTGTCAAATAAAAAAAAATCCGCGAAACTTCATGAATAGTTTTGGCACAAAGACGTCATGGCTAAACGTGACGTCATACAAACGAAAACTTACAAACTGGAGGTTATTTCGTTACCTGTACGCTTCAAATTTGGATAACATTACATTAAAACGGCAAATTCGAGGTAGGTGTTGTTTTATTTTTGATTATATAGTAGTAATCGAACAGTTGTTGATTCATCAATTCAAAATGGCTGGTCTCTCCTTAGTTACGCCTGGTCAACTGTGGATTTGACGGCAACTGTTAGCCAATGAAAAAAATTGTTACATCCAAATTGCATTAGAATGTAGGATTCATGTGCCAAATCAAACAGTCTGATACACAGCCCAAATTTCTATTCCGATAAATTAGTGTGTATAAGATGTTTTCTGAAATGCCTGACATTTGGTTATGTACGACACACAGCACCAACCTTTGATGATTTGAAGTGTCTACAAATACAGTCCTTAGTGTGTAGAGATTAGCTTAGATATTTTGTTCATAGATGATACACCTTTTTGATATTTTGATTATATTTTTATGCAGACAAAAGCACGTAGAGCAATGTAATTACATGTAAAATCATTGTTGGTCTTACATTTTGCGGTTAATAAACTCATCATATAGATCACGATTAATATTGTGGAAGAAAGTCATTTCGTACCTGAACCATTTCGTACCTCTGCCATTTAGTTCTAAAAACAAATTTTACCAGGTGCAATATATTAAGCACACACTGAATTATTTACAACGCTTCATAGATAAGACATTGAACAATGTAGTGCAGAAGTTCTCAGTTTTTTATCTCTTGTTTTTATATATGCTTTTTTTGTCATTTTGGCATAATAGCAAATGAATAGGATTGGGTTTCTTTTGTGCGTTCTGTTTATATTGTTTTGTATATGCATACCAACAGTACAATAATATTTTAATTAAATCTGTTGTTTTTTAATCATTCATGATTGAGTAATTGATTATTAAGGGCACGGAATGGTCTACATATAAATCTCCCATGAGGTATAAAATGGCAAACATGTAAATCTTCCATGAGGTACGAAATGGCATACATATGAATCTTCCATGAGGTACGAAACGGTATGCATATTAATCTTACATGAGGCACGAAATGGCATACATAGTAATCTTCCATGAAGTACGAAATTGCACACATAGTTCTCTTCCATGAAATACGAAATGGCATACATATAAATCTTCCATGAGGTACGAAATGGCATATATATAAATCTTCCATGAAGTATGAAATGTTATTATATATAAACCTCCCATGAGGTACGAAATAGTATACATGTTAATATTCCATGAGATACGAAATTGTCAGAGTACGAAATGGTGGGTACGAAATTGGGGGTACGAAATGGTTAGGGTACGAAATGACTATAATTCAACATTGTATTCGCAGTGATTTTGGTTCAGTTGATAAAGGTAATAAATTAATATGTCTAATACTGGTGAACTGAATAATTGAACCCTTATCATTAAATTTTATTATTTTCAGTTAAAGATGGTAAACTATTTTTGAATTTTGATATAATTTTTAATCAGCATGCATAGTCACCGATTTTCCTGAAACTTGGGTTTAACATGTAATTAGATACAAATGTAGTAAAAAATGCCCACCAAAGTGTTGCTAGACCAAGCCAATGAGTTTTCCCGTACATCTTGTTGAATTAAGCGTTGAAATAAACCAATACTTTCCGATTATTCCGAATCAAAATCAGATTTTTATTTTTTATATTTTCAATACTTTTTAGAAACATGATACTTCATAAACAAAACAGCAATGTTATACATTAAATATAAGAAAGAAGATGTGGTATGATTGCCAATGAGACAACTATCAACAACAAAAAAATGACACAGACATTAACAACTATAGGTCACCGTATGGCCTTCAACAATGAGCAAAGCCCATACCGAATATTCAGCTATAAAAGGCCCCGATAAGACAAGGTTAAACAATTCAAACGAGAAAACTAACAGCCTTATTTATGTAAATAAAAATGAACGAAAAACAAATATGTAACACATAAACAAACGACAACCACTGAATTTACAGGCTCCTGACTTAGGAAAGGCACAAAAATAAATAATGTGGCGGGGTTAAAACATATTTTCGCTGTATCATGCACAACCGCTGGAACATAGGTAATTTTCATTTTATTTGTGGTCCCTTATCAAATTGCAAAATCTATAGATCAAACACATCATACGTATGGACAATAACTGTTATAACTGTACTCCTGATTTGGTACAGGCATTTTTATTATGCACAAAAAGGCGTTTAGAAAAAGCACATTAAAAAAAGAAGGACAAGAATACAAAAACTTACCATTCCACAAAATCACAATGACGTGATGTAAGAATTACACACATTTTTTTTAATGAACAAAATAAACATTTTTACATCCTACTCCATACAAGCTGGGTTTATGAGTAAAAAGTATTTACATTTTTGTAAATAAGTGATAACAAAATGCTTAGGATATTGGATGCTAGAATGGTTGCTATAAAACAAAAATGTGTCATGTTCGCCTCTTTTCCGCTGAAATATGACCATGTGAAATACCATCAATTTGATCTATGGTCAAAGGTTATTGATGAAACTTGTGTATATCAATTGAATTTTGAAAGAAATGATAATAAAAAAGCATATATACTTGAAGGAAATGTTCAGGGGGATTAAAGCCACTATTTTGTAAACTGACCAACCGTTAGAAGTGAAGGTCACGTAAAAAAAAACAATCATGTCTGATTCAGAAATAACTAGTAACACACAAGTTTTGAATAAGGGCTTTGTTCACTTTAACGTAGACCTAACATGAAAGATCAAAGGGTAATGGCATCACATAAGTCCTAAACATTCATTCTTGTAAAGGTAAAAAATCGTACCAACCATTTATTTATATTGGAAAACTGCGTATCAACTGTTTATTAATATTGGAAAGCTTCCTTGCAACACTATATTTCGGTTTCATTCGTTTCATACAGTCAAGCATAATATAAACTATGCAGTTTTCGTTAAATTAGTTATTCTTTAAATAACACATTTACATTCCAGAATCGCAAATCATATGCCAAATTCAATTTCAAAGGATTGAATACAAATTCAAATACAAATACTAGTAGATGAAGTATGATTGCCAATGATACAACCGTCCATAAGAGACTTAAGGTTATTTTTCAAATAGGTTCTTTGAATATACTACAACAAGACAAAAAACGCAACTGCTAAAAGGATGTAATTCTTTTGTTGGAGGTTCATGATTTTAGTCAAGAGGTTTAGCTTAAACATAATTATCATTTACACCCACTATAAGATTGGATTACATTTTGTATTTATTTCATTCTTTTTTCATTGGTTACACACATTTTTCCTATTCAAATCGTATAAGCATTTTTGTCGACCACAAAAGTAAAAATGGTCCGACCTAGCTTATACATCAACTGGGATTGTGCTCAATTTATTTAAGAGTTGTAGGCTTCTTTTTGAAAATTCATAGGCGTGTAAAAGCATTGACCGAAGTACAGTCAACATTTCGGTGTTGACATGAATATCAATAATGTGGTCATTTTTATAAATTTCCTGTTTACAAAACTTTGAATTTTTCGAAAAACTAAGGATTTTCTTATTCCAGGCATAGATTACCTTAGCCGTATTTGGCACAACTTTTTGGAATTTTTGATCCTCAATGCTCTTCAACTTTGTACATGTTTGGCTTTATCAATATTTCGATTTGAGCGTCACTGATGAGTCTTATGTAGACGAAACGCGCGTCTGGCGTACTAAATTATAATCCTGGTACTTTTGATAACTATTTAAACCACTGGGTCGATGCCACTGCTGGTGGACGTTTCGTCCCCGAGGGTATCACCAGCCCAGTAGTCAACATTTCGGTGTTGACATGAATATCAATAATGTGGTCATTTTTATAAATTTCCTGTTTACAAAACTTTGAATTTTTCGAAAAACTAAGGATTTTCTTATTCCAGGCATAGATTACCTTAGCCGTATTTGGCACAACTTTTTGGAATTTTTGATCCTCAATGCTCTTCAACTTTGTACATGTTTGGCTTTATCAATATTTCGATTTGAGCGTCACTGATGAGTCTTATGTAGACGAAACGCGCGTCTGGCGTACTAAATTATAATCCTGGTACTTTTGATAACTATTTAAACCACTGGGTCGATGCCACTGCTGGTGGACGTTTCGTCCCCGAGGGTATCACCAGCCCAGTAGTCAACATTTCGGTGTTGACATGAATATCAATAATGTGGTCATTTTTATAAATTTCCTGTTTACAAAACTTTGAATTTTTCGAAAAACTAAGGATTTTCTTATTCCAGGCATAGATTACCTTAGCCGTATTTGGCACAACTTTTTGGAATTTTTGTTCCTCAATGCTCTTCGACTTTGTACATGTTTGGCTTTATCAATATTTCGATTTGAGCGTCACTGATGAGTCTTATGTAGACGAAACGCGCGTCTGGCGTACTAAATTATAATCCTGGTACTTTTGATAACTATTTAAACCACTGGGTCGATGCCACTGCTGGTGGACGTTTCGTCCCCGAGGGTATCACCAGCCCAGTAGTCAACATTTCGGTGTTGACATGAATATCAATAATGTGGTCATTTTTATAAATTTCCTGTTTACAAAACTTTGAATTTTTCGAAAAACTAAGGATTTTCTTATTCCAGGCATAGATTACCTTAGCCGTATTTGGCACAACTTTTTGGAATTTTTGATCCTCAATGCTCTTCAACTTTGTACATGTTTGGCTTTATCAATATTTCGATTTGAGCGTCACTGATGAGTCTTATGTAGACGAAACGCGCGTCTGGCGTACTAAATTATAATCCTGGTACTTTTGATAACTATTTAATGAAGCGCAGATATTGGATTTAATGTCGTTAACTTTTCAAAAATATTCTCCTCTGACTTTAACCAATATGGCAATTGTCACACGACCTGACCCCATGCAATCATCATTAGGATATGAACTTACGTGACAAAAATAGAAGAAAGGGGTTAAATGCATCTTTTATAATAAAACTGAAAAATTATTACACCAGGGTTTTCGATAAGACAAGCAAGTCAAAATATTAACTAAATTTTATCATCGGTACAAGGACATCATTCGTAAATATAACTCAACATGCAGACATCTTATACGTTCAAGTATTTCACATCCGATCTTTTATGGTAATATTTTTTACATAGCACAAAAATGTCTCCATTCACCTCAAAAGCTAACAAAACCTTTCAACCGACTTATTAAGAAGGAATTAAGTTACGATACTGTTGTTAGGTCATTAAAGATTGCATATTTTAGCTTTAATATTGATTCACTCATATGGTCTAAGTAGTCGTTTGTTTATGTAATTTATACGTGTTTCTCGTTTCTCGTTTTACACTAGTAATTTTGAGGCCCTTTAGAGCTTGTTGTTCGATGTGAGTCAAGGCTCCGTATTTAAGGCCGTACATTGACCTATAATGGTTTACTTTTATAAAATGTTACTTGGATGGAGAGTTGTCTCATTGGCACTCACACCACATCTTCCTATATCTATTTGCATTGGAATTAAACACATTTCTTTTCATATTTTTATGATGGTATAATACTGACCCCTAACGGGAGGGATTGTGCCTGATATTCATACGATGAAGACATAATCGTTCAATCAGTTAAATTTAGATCTGGAGCTGGCATCTCAGTAACTGCTAGTAGTCTGTTGTTATTTATGTATTAATGTCATTTTGTTTATTTGTTTTGTTACCTCTTCTGACATCGGACTCGGACTTCTCTTGAACTGAATTTTACTGTGCGTATTGTTATGCGTTTACTTTTCTACATTGGCTAGAGGTATAGGGGAGGGTCGAGATCTAAAAATGCATGTTAAAAACCGTATTGTTGCGCCTGTCCCATGTCAAGAGCCTCAGGCCTTTGTTAGGATTGTATGATTTTTAATTTTAGTTTCTTGTGTATAATTCGGAGTTAAGTATGGCGTCCATTATAACTGTTCTAGTATAGGTATTTTTTAGGGGCCAGCTGAAGGACGCCTCCAGGTGTGGGAGTTTCTCGTTGCACTGAAGACCTATTGGTGACCTTCTGCTGTTGTCGGTTCTATGGTCGGGTTGTTGTCTCTTTGACAATTCCCCATTTCTATTCTCAATTTCATATTTTAATAAAGATTTTTGACACGTACAGCTACCAAATGTACAAGAGTAAATCCATAAAATATATACAAGTAATTTAATTGAACTATACTAAGAAAGATTTATTTGCTTCTTTTGTTTTTACGAAACACACAATGGTGGGTACTAGTCATTTTCAAGAATATCAGAATGGCTAAAAAAGAATTATATAACGACATTGACAACTATTGTAAACGTATGCCTGGAAAGAACAGCTTTTGTATTTTAAATCATAAAAACAGACATGTGGCAAATCATTTCAGAGAATTCAAAAGACACAATTTTAGTTCTTAAAATGATTTTTTATTCTATTTGAAAAAAAACATTGCAAATTTTGTAATAAATTTTTTGAATTTTCAAACCAGTGGACCAACACCTTGATGGTTGCTCAGCGTTTTATATCTTTCAATAAGGGTCTATACCATACTTAATATTGGTCTGAAACCAAACAGGTACAGTTGCTATGTACTTTTATATTATTTAAGGGTCGTTGCTAAGAATTTTTGACCAAACCTTGACATCTGGCATTTTGCTTTATTATCGAATAAGAATAAGTTCAAACTCTGAATTGAGACAGCACTATCGGTCATCTTATATAAAAACAAATAATCTATTAAACTCTTAAATAAGCAGCGTGTAATGAATATATTCACCCATCCCGTGTGCAAATAGGATGAATATGAAGGATCATGTGTGCACATTGTATGTCCTGAGTGCACTATATAAGGAGGTCATTAGCGGTGTTCAGACGTACCCCAAAATTAGCGCACATGCAATGCACCACCTCTTCGGAGTCCTCCAAAAAGGTAAAATTCCCCTGTATTGGTATGTCTTGTGTATGAAATCCATTGTGTATATTATCCGTTCCATCTACAATATACGGAAATGACACGGCCGGGTATTGTAAAGCTGTTGAGGGACTTTAAATGTCAAATTCATATCCCTGGGCGAAGAACTTACCGGTTTGTGAAAACACTTTGTGTACATTGACTTATAATAGTGTGTTTCCTTGGTTCTGGTCTTTCACGCTGTCAGAATGAAAGGTTGAGCAACTTTTGTGGGTTATAAATGAAAAAAGAAAAGACAGTAAAAAAAATTAAGAGAACAGAAAATGAGCTTTACAAACGTGTCTCTAACGATAAAAACAATGTAGATTATTTAGATCATTCGAACTTGTGTAAATAATGAATATTAAGTTGTTAAGACTCTTTCATATAATTAGGTCTTTCCACTTTTCGTGGAAAGACCTTTTGTTTTTCTTCTGATTATTAGGTCTTTCCACTTTTCCGTGGAAAGACCTATTGGATTTCTTCTGATTATTATTATTTTTTTATTTTTTTTCTTCCGTCTAATTTTTTTCCTTCGCTGTTTTTTTGTTTCACAAGATGTCACTTTGATTTTTGGAATATGATATCGAACAGTTTATACGCTTTTGAAACCAACTCTGCTTAACCGAATACTTTCCCAAATAAGAGTTATCTCCCCGAACACTGTTTTTCTTGTTATCTCTAAGGCTTTGCAACCGTATAAGAAACCGACAAATTTATTTTTCCAAATTGCTCGTTATATCCTAAGGATGTTCTGTTTTATTTTGACCCAAGCCGTATGTAGATTCCATATGAGAGTTATCCCCCCTTTTATGTTTGATACAAGAATATGCATTTCTAACTGGTAAACCATAAGTGATAGAGACCTAGGGTCTTTTGATTTGAGATCCTTGGTCCAAAAAAATGAAAATAAGGTCAAGGTCAAAGGTCAAGGTCATATTATACATTTGATTTTGGTTTATTTTCACTTATTTTCGAAAGCCGTATAACTTATCGACAAATTATTTTTACTAAATTGTTAGTTGGGACATGTCGTAACACGTAAATTTTAGTCGAAAGAGTATGTAGACATTTGAGCAAGTTTTGCCCCCTTTTATATCTAATATTAGTTGCAAGGTAATACAACTCATTAACAATATATAGTAGAGGCCTAGAGTCTTTTGATTTGAGGTCCTTGGTTGATGACCTTGAAATTGAGCTCAAGGTCATAGGTAAATGTAACGTACTAGATTTTGACCTTTGCTTTTACCTCATATGTATACATGATCAAGACATGGGACTTTTTAAATTAGGTTGAAAGCAATGTGATCTAGAAAAAGACAACCGGAAGTGACCTTTTGTAAACCGGAAGTAGCTATATTTTGTACTTAATTAATGAAAAAGTATATAGAACCATATATTTTGGGAATCAGTGTTAAGTAAACAATAAAAAATTACCGGGAGTAGCATATTTTAAACCGGAAGTAAATAATGATTTCCCTTATTTATATCTTTTTGTATAGAAACCATATGTTTTTGGAATAAGCGTTCAATAAGCTGTCATTTGACGCTAAAATTGACATTAAAACCAAATTTTAATATTTTCATAGAAAAAAAATGTCTTAACTGGTGGAAAGACCATCAATGGTTCTCTGAACAATTGGTTTTTAATTTTTTTATTTTTTTTTTTCTTCTGCCGTCTGAGATGCTTTTTTGTTTTACAACATACCGAATGGATGTTTGGCCAATGATGATGTTCAGTAATGGAAATTTCAAAACTCACCCTGTGTGACCAAACACTTATTCTTATAGGAGTTATCTCCCCGCATCCCCTTTTCTTGTTATCGCTATATCTCTAAAACCGTAAAAGATTTTTACAAACTGTTTTCACCAAATTGTTCGTCTACTCTTAAGAATGATTTGTTTTATTTCGACTGAGGTGATCAGAAGACATCTTATGGGAGTTATTTCCCTTTGAAAAGTTAAAATAAACGATATGTTGGGTTAATTCATACGGTATAAGTTGTAGAGGCCTACAAGCTTTTTATATGAAGTCCTTGTTCCATATAAAGTAAATTGAGGTCAAGGTCAAAGGTCAAGGTCATGTCATAAATTTTGAATTTTGCTTGTTATCGTTATTCAATAGAAACTGTAACAGTTAATGATATGATATGTTTGCAAAATCACTGTTTACAATAAGGCGCAACTTCAACTTATTCAGTCGAAGTGTTTTGGTTAACCTTTATAGGAGTTTTCTCCCCTTGTTTATTTGAAATCACTATTTCTCTTCAACCATACAAGTGATTGACCTGGGGAACTTCTAATTTGAGTTCACTGACTTCATGACCTTGAAATTGAGGTCAAGGTCAAAGGTCAAGGTCATGTTATAAATTTTGAATTTTGCTTGTTATCGTTATTCAAAAGAAACTGCTACAGTTAATAATATGATGCGTTTGCCAAATTACTGTTTACAATAAGGCGCAACTTCAACCTATTTAAGTCGAAGTGTTTCGGTTAACCCTTTTAGGAGTTTTCTCCCCTTTTGTTTTTGAAATCATTATTTCTCCACAACCATACAAGAGATTGACCTGGGGTCTTTTGATTTGAGATCACTGACCAATGACCTTGAATTTGCGGTCAAGGTTGAAGGTCAAGGTCATATTCTAAATTTTGGAATTTGCTTGAAATCTTTATTCAAAAGAAACTGTAACAGTTAATGGTACGATGTGTTTGCCAAATTACTGTTTACAACATGGGGCAACTTCAACCCATTTCAGTCGAACTGTTTTGGTCAACCGTTTTAGGAGTTTTCTCCCCATTTATATTTGAAATCGATATTTCTCTTCAACCATACAAGTGATTGACCTGGGGTCTTTTGATATGAGATCACTGACCCATGACCTTGAAATTGAGGTCAAGGACAAAGTTCAACTTGACGTTCTAAATTTTGACCTTTGCTTTACATTCTTTCTTGTTCATTATAAAACAATTAAGTCTTTTGCATTTACCAATTATTTTTTTAATATCAGTTTGAGGTATCAAATTACATCAACAAGGAGTGACCTTTTCTAACATCTTGTTTAAAATTTCATTCTTAATATCGAGGTGGAAAGACCTTCAATTGTTCTTTGAAGAATTGGTTTTTAATTGTTTTTATTTATTGTATTTACAAATTTTATACAAACTTACTTGATTCAGACCGTGACCTTTTGTATAGACACGTGTTTCTTGTTGAAGACTAAACATGCGCTCTTGATTCATCTATGTTTTTTTGTCGTTTGGTTGCTGTCAAATTGAAATGTATTCCACATCTCCTGTAGTATGTGTTCAGTTTGATTACTTTGACCAATTCAATACTAATATATACATTAAAGGGAAATTCCGCTATTTTTTAATTATGTTCATCTTAACATAAAAAACACATTTGCAAAGTTTTAAATTTATATTCCTTCTAATAACGGAGAAAATCAAGTATTTGAAACTTTTTTGGTTGAATTCTCGAGTGGGTCGTGACGTTTTAGTCCGATTTGTTGAATTCTGGGAAAAAAATAAAATCTGTTTAACTCTTACATGTCTTATAGCTTATCGACAATATACGTAATTAAAAGCGCACATCTGACGAATGGTCGTAGTTATTACAGATATATATTATATCCAATCGAAAGCTTATTAAGAGAGGAACAAAAGGTATTCAGTCAATATGTTCCGCAACGGATATTACAGGAGTAATGAAGGACTTAAATATCGAAATACGCGTGAACATTTAGCAATAGCTTATTTTAATAATGGAATGGACTGCTGCAACCCGTCAGCTCATAATTAAGGAAAAACACGAACAATCAAATTAATGCTTATGGATGGAGGAATAAACTGAATATCATCGATATGTGCCGCAATGACCATTACGGAGATTACAGAGGACATAAATGCCAAAATACGCGTGAAAATTAAGAAATAGCCAATTTTGAATAATGATATGGATATTTTGAACAATGGAATTGGCTGCTATGACCCTTCAACCCCTTGTCACAGATATATATTATAACTCAATCGAAAGCTTATCAAGAGAGGAACATGGTATATAGTAGTCAATATGTTCCGCAACGCATATAAGAGGAGTAACGAAGGACATAAATGCCAAAATAAGCATGAAAATAAAGGAATAGTCAATTTTAAATAACACCAAATTACAGCTTAATGATAGAGGAATAAACTGAGTATAGACGTTATGTGCCGCAATGACCGTTAGAGGGGTTACGGAGGACCTAAATGCCATAATAGTCGTGTGAAAATTAGGAAATAGCCAATTTTGAATAATTAAATAGATATTTTGAATAAAGCAATGGAATGTTGCGACTCTTTAGCAACTTATTATAGATATACCTTATACCTCATTCGAAAGCTTATTACAAGAAGAACAATATGTTTATAGTCTACATGTTCCGCAACGCAAATTAGAGGAGCAACGAAGGATCTAAATAACGAAATACGCTTGAACATTAAGAAATAGCTAATTTTAAATAATGAAATGGACTGCTGCAACCCTTCAGTCCCTAATCAAGGCAAAATTTAAACACCAAATTAAAGCTTAATGATAGAGGAAAAACTGAGTATAGACGATATGTGCCGCAATGACCGTTAGAGGTTACAGAGGACCTAAATGCTTAAATACGCATGTGAAAATTAAGAAATAGCCAATTTTGAATAATGAAATAGATATTTTGAATAATGGAATGGACTGGCAGGACCCTTCAGCCCCTAATAACTTATATACAGTATACCTCAATCGAACACTTATTAAGAGAGAAACAAAAGGTAT
Organism: Mytilus edulis; assembly: GCF_963676685.1. NCBI lineage: Eukaryota > Metazoa > Mollusca > Bivalvia > Mytilida > Mytilidae > Mytilus > Mytilus edulis. The sequence continues at coordinate 93,757,067 of NC_092349.1, read as the reverse complement.
ATAGTCAATATATTCCGCAATGGATATTACAGGAGTAACCAAGGACTTAAATATCGAAATACGCATGATTATTGAGAAATAGTCAATTTTGAATAATGAAATGGACTGGCAGGACCCTTCAGCCCCTAATTACAGATATATATTATATCTCGATCGAAAGCTTATTAAAAGAGGAACAAAATGTAGATAGTTCATATGTTGCGCAACGCATAGAGGAGTAACAAAAGACTAAAATATCAAAATACGCGTGAACATTGAGAAATAGCCAATTTTGAATAATGAAATGGATATTTTGAATATGGAATGGACTGGCAGGACCCTTCAGCCCCTAATTACAGATATATATTATATCCAATCGAAAACTTATTAAGAGAGGAACGAATGGTATATAGTCAATATGTTCCGCAACGGATATTACAGGAGTAATGAAGGACTTAAATATCAAAATACGCGTGAACATTGAGCAATAGCTTATTTTAATAATGGAATGGACTGCTGCAACCCGTCAGCTCATAATTAAGGAAAACAACTAACAACCAAGTTAATGCTTATGGATGGAGGAATAAACTGAATATCATCGATATGTGCCGCAATGACCATTACGGAGATTACAGAGGACATAAATGCCAAAATACGCGTGAAAATTAAGAAATAGCCAATTTTGAATAATGAAATGGATATTTTGAACAATGGAATTGGCTGCTATGACCCTTTAGCCCCTTGCCACAGATATATATTATAACTCAATCGAAAGCTTATCAAGAGAGGAGCATGGTATATACTAGTAGTCAATATGTTCCGCAACGCATATATTAGAGGAAAAACGAAGGACATAAATGCCAAAATACGCATGAAAATTAAGAAATAGTCAATTTTGAATAACACCAAATTAAAGCTTAATGATAGAGAAATAAACTGAGTATAGTGCCGCAATGAACGTTAGAGGGGTTACGGAGGACCTAAATGCCAAAATAGTCTTGTGAAAATTAGGAAATAGCCAATTTTGAATAATGAAATAGATATTTTGAATAAAGCAATGGAATGTTGCGACTCTTTAGCAACTTATTATAGATATACCTTATACCTCATTCGAAAGTTTATTACAAGAAGAACAATATGTTTATAGTCTACATGTTCCGCAACGCAAATTAGAGGAGCAACGAAGGATCTAAATAACGAAATACGCTTGAACATTAAGAAATAGCTAATTTTAAATAATGAAATGGACTGCTGCAACCCTTCAGTCCCTAATCAAGGCAAAATTTAAACACCAAATTAAAGCTTAATGATAGAGGAAAAACTGAGTATAGACGATATGTGCCGCAATGACCGTTAGAGGTTACAGAGGACCTAAATGCTTAAATACGCGTGTGAAAATTCAGAAATAGCCAATTTTGAATAATGAAATAGATATTTTGAATAATGGAATGGACTGGCAGGACCCTTCAGCCCCTAATAACTTATATACATTATACCTCAATCGAACACTTATTAAGAGATAAACAAAAGGTATATAGTCAATATATTCCGCAATGGATATTACAGGAGTAACCAAGGACTTAAATATCGAAATACGCATGATTATTGAGAAAAAGTCAATTTTGAATAATGGAATGGACTGGCAGGACCCAGTCCCTAATTACAGATATATATTATATCTCGATCGAAAGCTTATTAAAAGAGGAACAAAAGGTAGATAGTTCATATGTTGCGCAACGCATAGAGGAGTAACAAAAGACTAAAATATCAAAATACGCGTGAACATTGAGAAATAGCCAATTTTGAATAATGAAATGGATATTTTGAATATGGAATGGACTGGCAGGACCCTTCAGCCCCTAATTACAGATATATATTATATCAAATCGAAAGCTTATTAAGAGAGGAACGAATGGTATATAGTCAATATGTTCCGCAACGGATATTACAGGAGTAATGAAGGACTTAAATATCAAAATACGCGTGAACATTGAGCAATAGCTTATTTTAATAATGGAATGGACTGCTGCAACCCGTCAGCTCATAATTAAGGAAAACAACTAACAACCAAGTTAATGCTTATGGATGGAGGAATAAACTGAATATCATCGATATGTGCCGCAATGACCATTACGGAGATTACAGAGGACATAAATGCCAAAATACGCGTGAAAATTAAGAAATAGCCAATTTTGAATAATGAAATGGATATTTTTAACAATGGAATTGGCTGCTATGACCCTTCAGCCCCTTGCCACAGATATATATTATAACTCAATCGAAAGCTTATCAAGAGAGGAGCATGGTATATACTAGTAGTCAATATGTTCCGCAACGCATATATTAGAGGAAAAACGAAGGACATAAATGCCAAAATACGCATGAAAATTAAGAAATAGTCAATTTTGAATAACACCAAATTAAAGCTTAATGATAGAGAAATAAACTGAGTATAGTGCCGCAATGAACGTTAGAGGGGTTACGGAGGACCTAAATGCCAAAATAGTCTTGTGAAAATTAGGAAATAGCCAATTTTGAATAATGAAATAGATATTTTGAATAAAGCAATGGAATGTTGCGACTCTCTTGCCCCTAATTATAGATATACCTTATACCTCATTCAAAAGCTTATTACAAGAAGAACAATATGTTTATAGTCTACATGTTCCGCAACGCAAATTAGAGGAATAACGAAGGATCTAAATAACGAAATACGCTTGAACATTAAGAAATAGCTTATCTTAAATAATGGAATGGACTGCTGCAACCCTTAAGTTCCAAATGAGGGCAAAATTTAAACACAAAATTAAAGCTTAATGATAGAGAAATAAACTAAGGATAGACAGTATGCAACATTTTCTGCAACGCAAATTAGAGGAGTAACGAAGGATCTAAATAACGAAATACGCTTGAACATTAAGAAATAGCTTATTTTAAATAATGGAATGGACTGCTGCAACCCTTCAGTCCCTAATCAAGGCAAAATTTGAACACCAAATTAAAGCTTAATGATAGAGGAATAAACTGAGTATAGACGATATGTGCCGTAATGACCGTCAGAGGTTATAGAGGACCTAAATGCCAAAATACGCGTGTGAAAATTAAGAAATAGCCAATTTTGAATAATGAAATAGATATTTTGAATAATGGAATGGAATGTTGCGATCCTTTAGCCCCTAATTATAGATATACCTTATACCTCATTCAAAAGCTTATTATGAGAGGAACAAAATGTATATAGTTGACATTTTCCGCAACGCATATAAGAGAAGGAACGAAGGACCTAAATATCGAAATACGCTTTAAAACTTAGAAATAGCCAATTTTGATAATCCACCTAATATGCATGATGTTTTTATAGATGGCCTTGCCGAACATATCAATAAACCTCTTGGAATTCATCACATTCGCCCTAAACTGTACTCACTTCCGCTTTCTATATTGAACTCTCTATTGAAAGCGTGTGAAGAATGCCAAACTCCAGATAGTCGCTCTACGAAGCATAAAATAGTTGTCAGGGTGATGGATATTGTCAACCATAGATTATTCAGATCCGCTTTTTAACATTCGGAGGAACTGCAAAAACGTTCATTCTTCAATTTGAAGTTCACACACAAGGATATTGATGGTATAAATATAAGTAATATTCTTCACCATAAAAGAGTAAAAAGCAACATTCCTTCTTACTTTAAGGATCACTCATCTCCTATAGTATTGTATTTCTACACCAACCCTGTTGCATCTAAAAAATTTAATCACAAAAAAGTGTTGCAGAATCTAAATATTGATGACCTTAAACCTTAACCACCTGATTGTGCCTGTTCACATCCCCATTTCGTGTATAATCCTGCTTGACATGTAATTTCTGGAAACCTAAAAATAGTAAATAACTACAAGTTGAGACAAGTTTTGTCCAAGGGTCCGAAATACAGAGAGCCACAGCCAATTAATTGAAAGCAGAACTTCAAACTACTAATGGATTCTGTTAAAGACTGGTCAAAAAGAGAAAAGGTTGAGGTTGACTCTCTTTCGGAGTTTGTAAAATCAGTGAGGTCATTGATTCAGATTAGAGTAAGTAAGCTTAAAGAGTCAATGAGCACCAAAGCTTCCTCCATCTTTAAAACCCCTCGGGTTAAAGAGGAGTTATCTTGCAAGAAACACTACATTGACTGCCTGTCTTTGTTTACTCCTTGGTTTTGATTGTTATTGTCTTATATGACCATATAAGCGATGTAAAAATAAACATAACTAGATGAGGTCTCTCAGATGTCACGGGTGGAACTGATAGAAGATGTGTAAAATTCAAAAGACTTATTGGTGAATTTACAATCTCAATTATTCAAACATTGTACCAACATTAAAACCTTTGATAGTTCAACTCTTTATACCACTATTCCACATACTAAACTGAAAGCTCGACCGAAAGAACTTGTCAGCTTATGTTTCTTTAACAAAAAGGGCACAAGACGTTTTAAATATCTAGTTTTGGGCTGGAATGCAGATTACTTTGTGAAAAATAATACAGAGTCAAGGAAAAAAAAACACCGAAGAGGATATAACTGCCGTGCTGGACTTTTCAATTGACAACGTATTTGTTGAATTTGGAGTTTTGGTCTTCCAACAGACTACTGGAATCTCATGAGGTACCAATTGCGCTCCTCTTCTTCCAGATTTGTTTTAATATTCCTATGAAGCAGAATTTATCAAATGGCGTGTACAGAAAAGAGAAAAGAAATTAACCCAGTCTTTTAATTTCACCTTTCGGTATATAGATGATGTTCTGTCTCTTAATAATAATAGATTGAGTGATCACTTGCATTTAATATATTTATGATGTACCTTGAAATTAAAGATACTACCGACACAGATAAATCTGCTTCATACTTAGACATTTTTCTCGAAATGACTACTGATGGTAGGTTGAATACCAACATTTATGACAAACGCGATGGTTTTAATTTTCCTATAGTCAACTTTCCACTTCTGTGTAGCAGCATCCCAGCGGCACCGGCATATGGAGTATATGTGTCTAGCTAGCTCAAAGTACGTTGATTTTGTTGACCGATGAATACTGCTTTCTCAAAAGTTGATAAGACTGGGCTATGGATTAATCAAATTTAGGTCATCACTCAAACTCAAGAAATTTTACGGTCGTCATAATGAGCTGATTGGCCATTATGACAAAAGTGTGTCAGAAATCAAATCTGATATTCTTCCTCAGTCATAATAACCTTCCATCATTACCGAACTGAACAATGAAATAACACGACAGGTGCCGTATACGGAACAGAAAATGCTTACCCTTCCGGAGCACCTGATTTCACTCCCGGTTTTTAGTGGAGTTCGTGTTGTTTTTTATTTGTTATTTATAACTGTTAATGTAAATGTCCTTTGGTTTAATGAGTCTTTGTTTACTCCTTGGTTTTGATTGTTATTGTCTTCTATGACCATATAAGCGATGTAAAAATAAACATAACTAGATGAGGTCTCTCTGATGTCACGGGTGGAATTTATAGAAGATGGGGCATTATAAGGGGCAAAACAATGTGATCATGCACTGTACCTTTGTAAAGATTAATCCAACAGGTAAGGCGGATGGTGAAAACGACGGATACTTTCACTCGGGGAAGGTATGCTGCCGTTAAGGTTCCAATACAACTTGTTTTCATGCTCCTTATGACATTCGGCAACAGGTGCCATCTTGATAGCGGTGCTTGTTGGTATTTTACTTGCGAACAGGATCGCCCAAGAGATCGATATAGATGCGAGTGGAGTGGGCTGAAAAGAATTTGAACTTTTATTCTTTCATGGTGCGGTTCCAACGTTTGACCATATTAAACTTCTGTTCGTTTCTTGTGGAGTAGATATCGATACCATGTTTTTACGTAGCTGATTTACATGTTTGTTGTAAAACTCAGTGCCTTCGTCTGTCAATAGCTTCTTAGGCACACCGTTTGAAAGGCATCCCGCACCGGCACCCCTTCTTCTTGAGTGGTATCAGCCAGCCATATTTGGAGAAGACATCGATAATGATCAGGATAAATGTATTTCCCTTGTTGTCTCTAAAGAAGTCACTCATATCAACGAGGTCGGCCGCCCAGGTCTCATCAACACCACACACCGCTACACAGCGTTTATGAAACTGGCGCCAAACTAGTTTGTGCAACTCCTCAGCTAGCTCAGCGGTCCAGCGAATATTTTAACACCCAGACTGAATCGAACTTTGATACCGAGGATGGGTCCGACGATGCTGCAGTCCAAGCATTCGCTTGTGGTAGAGTTGGGAATGGTGTTAAGCGAGGCTAACATAGCTTCGTCACAGATAGAGTTGCGCGCAGTTGCATCCTTGTGCTGGGCATTACAAAAATCGTGGTGATATGCTGTCTGGTCAACATAATTAATGGGTTTTGACTAAGCCTTCGGGGTGCCATCGGGGAGTAGTCGCTTGCTAAGTTTAGTCCCTGGCCCGCTGAAGTTGTGTCCGGGTAGATGCATTTCCATGGGTAATCAGTTGATTGTTCATGAATCCTTTACCGCTTGTAGCAACAAACTGAGACTTCTTGGCATCGCACACTATACAGTTGCCAACCTTTCTACGTCACCTGTTGCTGTTCATTACCTCGTTGGTGTTAATTGTGTCCGTCTACCTACAACTTATATCGCTATTTTATTTTAATAAATAGGCGTTCCTGCGCGATGGATTGCTCCGACTACAATCGATTGTAAGTCTTCGTAAAATTGCTTCACCAACCTATCTACCAGCTATTGGAGCAAGCGCTTTATAAAAGCTTCCCTAAAGAAGATATCCGAGACCTTCTACAGTGCAGTGCAAGGGCAAGTCACCTTACTCGTTGATCGATGTGGTCAACACCTTACCACCGCCACGTCACTCGAGTGGTATCGACACTTTTTTTTTCGAGCTGGGGAGCGATGTACCAGACCCCCAAGATACTTGATCCCAGCCGCAAGAACTTCATGGTGTTCGACGACTTGATGCTGATAAAACAGAACACGTGTGAAGACTACTACGTGCGCAATCGCCACAACAACGCCGATTGTTTCTAGCTACCTGTGCCAGAACTACTGCACATTGCCCCGCCAGACGATCCGGGAGAATGCCAACTTCCCGTGCCTCTTCCAGCAGAACGCAAAGAATCTCAACCACATCCGACGCAATCACTGCAACGATCTCACCAAGGAACAGTTTGACGTTCTGTTTAAGCATTGCTGGTCTAAGCCCTGTAGATTTGTAACCATCGATTTTACTAGCACCAAGGCAAATTGAAAATATCGATGCAAATCAAATGAGTTTTACGATAAAGAATGGATCAGCCCGAAGATTTCTTTATGGAACTGAAGTATGAAGAATATCTGGACACAGAGGAACCCCGGCCATGCAAGTTCGAATAGCCCTGCAAATGCAATTTTGAGTGGGTTACAGTCTATATGAGGAGCACATGTTGAAAATGCGGTTGCGTGATCCTTCGCCCAATATAAAGCGTTGGAGGTGATTTCAACGCTTAGAGCTCTACAATTATAGTAAGGTGGTGCGATTTTCTCGACCCCAATGCCCTGCATGACGATTCGAGGTCACCAGTGTACATACCCATGATACTTGAATCTTTCGAATAAAGGTGATCCGAATCAGCTGTGTAATACCTTCATGTGCAACTCATCGATTAGGGATGTTCACACTTACGCTTATGGGCGTTCAACAGCATTCGATCCTATTAGATAAATGGCGTTTATTAGAATTGTCCGTCCTTAAACAGCGCGAGGCACTTGCCAGGGAATAGCAAGACACCAAACGGAATATTCAAGCCAGTTATATGCAGCATCGCCTCGACAAGATTGGACTTAGTCGGGACCTTTACAAGGTGTGCAAGTCTACGATTGAGGCTCAGCGAGAGGCAGCTTTACAGATCATTAACAAAATCGCAGACCTTTCTGCAACAGTGCCAGCCCTCCCTCCTCCACCACCGAGTTTGCCAACCCACTACTCATTGCACCACCTACCAACACCGTCCTCGGCGCTCGAGCACAGCAGTATGTGCAGCTCAGTATGACTACTTACGCCGACCACTTCTTTAGAATGTGATCTAAAAACGATGTTATCTTCATCGGAAGCTCACCAGCTACTTTTGACGGCGATATTTTTTTTGTGTGAGATACAAAGGAACCCTTGGCCTCTGGGAACTCATGGTGAAAAAGAAACCAGAATCGTTTGAGCTCGACGACCTTGACGACTATGCAGAGATCCTGAAAAGTTCCGGTGCTATGTAGAAAGGCAAGTCCATCCTTTTGATAACCCCGAAGACGAATAAGAATTACAAGTGGAAGGGAATCGTGTCCCACATCTACCAGAAGTATAAGTTTGGCAGTCATCTGCAAACCTTGTTTTTTCAACTTCTTGCAGCTTCTCGATCGCTTGGAACTGTGTGCTACAGTTATACCGAGCAGGAAACAATAGTGTGCGCAACGAAATTGTGTCAATTATCCATGCTATGAAAAAGGGTTGACATATCAGCATCGAAGCATATAAGGCGCTTCATCATAGCATCCTATAAGTAAATGTTGCAAATCGAGAAAGATTATGCCTGAAAGTACGCATACGGGGGTTGAGGACTGTTTGACACAATCGCCAGTTTGGCTGGACGCATGTTGACACCCTCTACCACCAAAACCATAGGGAGTAAGGCCGTGAGTGCAAACACCAATGCAGCCTTGAAAGGTGTTGAGAAAGGGGCCACAAAGCCGTCGACCATGTGGTTGATAAAGCGACCCGCAGAATGTCCATTCAACAGTCCAATGTTCAACGCAGCAAACCGCAGCAAACCCAGTTCGTGCAGCGCTATCAATAAATTCATAATGTCCGACGATTTGACCTTCGACGAAAGTCGTCAAGAATATCATGTTCACGAAAACGAACCTCAAGCTGGTACCAACCTGGATAATCAAGGGAGATACGAATCAACATCGTAACCAAAAGCTTGTTTCTCCATCCCGTTGAAAGATATCTCTTGGTTAAGGGGCGACTGTAAAAGAACCACGGTAGTGCATATATATGCTAATGCAGATCTAGTGTCTCTCATTCACAATGGAATCATGTATCTCTTCAAGACCATCAGTAACAATTAATGCAAGCTCTTAGGCCAGCTGATCGAACATATCAACGACCAGTTGTTGCCATCAGCATGCTGGGAAAGTTGACTTATCCCAACAATATCTCCAAATCCCAAGGTCTCAACTAGCTGTGGTACAAAGATTCACCTACCGAAGCCAAGGCCGAAAACACAGGGCTGGCAGCAAGTCATGGGTATATCATCACCAATCCCGCTAACAAAGAATCGTTTTTATTCACCATACCCCTTAGACACATTTTCGGCTTTGCAAACGATTACAACATGATTGTCTATGGATTCAAGCACGAGTTGTCCCTCGTTCGCGACTCGGCCGACAATGCCAGCCTGCTGCTGCCGTCAACGACGTGCCGAAAATCAACCTTAGTAAGATCTCTTGGTGTTTCCCTCACGTCCTGCCTTCCTGCAGTTGTACAAGACCATCCAGAGCAAGTGTAAGATCGATTGTTGTTTAAGAATACGACAGTGTGATTCTACAAGTGTTACCCAAACCTTACAGTTCCACTGGCGTTTGTCTGCTAAGAGCGGTCGGGAGAAACCCAAATACATCATCGTAGCCTTTCAGATCGGTAAAAGTAACGACCGGACTCAAAATGCAGCCATGTTCGACTACTGCCGGTTGCGAACTATCTACGTCACTCTCAACGCAGAACGCTACCCGGCGGTAGACTTCAATGCCAGTTTAACACAAACCAAGATCGCCAGAATGTCGCAGATTTCTGAAAACATGGACCGTTTTATCAGCAACTGCAACATTAACCCCTCCGATTTCGTTGATCTGTACCCACTGTTTGTCATTGATGTGAGTCACCAGTCCGAGCGGTTGAAAGAGTCGACCGTTGACATTCAGATCCAGATCGAGTTCGAGCGCTATGTACCTGCAAACATCGAGGCATTTGCACTTGTGTTTTTCGACAGAATCCTGCAGTTTGAATCCGATGGTCAGAAGATGAACGTCGTGTACAAAAAGTAAAAGTAAAAAAAATAATAAAATTAATTTAGAAGTAACTCCTTGTCTAACTTACTTTGACAGCCGTTATTGCCCGCCGAAGTCTATGCAATCGTGGTGAAGGTTATTAAACAACTGAGAAGTATGACCGTATCGAAGAGTGGAAGAAAAAATATGTGACAATGGTGACCCATAAATAAATGGATAACACATAGTTAAAGCAAATTGCTAATAACACCAACCCCAAGCATAGGTCTTTCTTCATCGTTTCTGGAAACGATAGCCAAATCCTTACACGGTTCAAACTCCACTGCAACGCAAAGAATCCAAGACCTACCAGATGGCATTGGTGAACCTGGGAACCAATAACTGCACCCCTAACATTCATATGCATACAGGTAACAATACCTTCCACCATTCTCCCGACAATGGTTCCAACTGGTTTTCCATCGCACTGAGCACAGGTTCCTATGACATCGAAGACATCAACAATTAAATCCAGCGGCAGCTACCTACGGCTCAACAATCACAAAAAGAAGATTATCATCGATGCCAACCGGACGACCCTTAGAGCAACGCTGACCCTCGCCAGAATCTATCACGTAGACTTCAACGTTGTCAATAGCATCAATACCGTCTTGGGATTCAAGTGGCAGATTGACACGTTCGGTATGATCACAAACGGCTATACAGAAGAGGTGCACATTGAAAATAGCATCAGAATCAACAGCATTCTGGTGAATGTGATATCAACCATGGAAGTTATGTAAATGCTTCACAGCAGTCTTCCATCTACAGCTTTTTTTCTCCGCAGACGGTCCTGGTATATTTGTCATTCAAACTCCCAAGAACCTAGTATACTTGCCAGTGACATTGCGAACCAGCAATTTCATGCAAACATATCTCAACGATCAAGACGGTAGACACATCGATCTCAGAGGTGAACTTCACACCATCCGTTTTCATCTTCTATAAGTATAAATAAATGACTTATCACGAACATGGTTTGAATTTGACAAAAGGTCAATATAATGATCCACAATGGGATGCCAAGAAAGGTTGTCCCGACTCCATTCGTTTGTCCCATGCAAACCTGGCTCACCTCTCGGCAGGTTCAAACGATTACCAAGCTTCTCCAAAAAGGTGCTGGTGGTATGAATCGGAAGCTGAGTATCAACCAAAATGAAGAAAAACATGCAAAAATGAGGTGGATTTCTACCCATGTTGGCAGGGCTGGCAATGAGGGCTTTCCCAATAATAGCATAAGACTATTCTACCAGCCTTGGGTGTTGGAGCCTTCAGCGGTTTGGGTGGTGTAGCCGACAACAAGGCTTTAGGGTCTGGGTTGTACCTGAAACGTGGTGGATGCGTTTGCACAGTGAATTCCAGTGGCAACGGTCTCTACCTCAAATCCTCAAATGCCCGTATTACCTATGGGTATGGACTTGCAGCGTGGTCAGCAATTCCACGACGGAGGCGGTCTGATCTTATATTTATATGCTAACAGCCCCTTCAAAAACATTCACCTCTTCGGTATGCTCCTATAAAATAGGACGATGTAGATGCTTGGTATCGGCAAACTATAGTCGAATGTGTGTAGAATCAACTCGATGCAGAAATTTGAAGGTATCAAGATACCTTGAATGCCTATGAACGTCTAGACAAAGTTGTATCTTTAGCACTGGGTGCTTGTTCTGTGGGTGGTTTGGTGTTAACCAGCTGTACCCTGTGTTCAGCTTTTGTATAGGTGGCTTGAATGCTACCACCGTTACGGATGTCACACTAATATCTAGGCATGTAACCAAAATTCAAAAGAAACAACACGATACCTTGCGATTGGCCCAGTCCAAAAAGTCCTTGGTTGAGCAATGTGTCAGCTCTGCTTTAGTTGATGCGGAGTTTGGGAAAGTCATCACCTGCCTCAAAAACTACTATGAACATAAGGCATCCTGAAGTTATGTGAAATTATCAAATTTTCTCGTGTTTTTCCGTAAAATTAAAATATGTAATACAACTAGCACTGTAGAAACAAACTTTGAATACTACCTGACCAAAATAAATAAAACATTGCGTGGGGCTCTCTTGAATTTATCACCAGTAAACGTATTTCACCCTTGAAAACAGAGTTATTATTTCTTGAATTCTGCAGTATAGGGAATTCAATGTTCTCAATTGTTTCCAAAGCTTTATGAAAATACATCGAAGCATAATATATAAAATCTAAACTACAATCGTTAAGAATTATTACAACTGTTGCCATGGTAACAAATATCACCCCTAACAGCCAATCAAATGATATATAATATGATTTTATGTAAAAAATTACATTATATTTTTCTAATGGGAATATAACTGCATTTTTTAAATATAAGACGTCTCCTGAACCAATTCAATGAGCCATGCAGAGGCTTTAATTGATCCGTATTGGTACATATGAATGTTTGATTGCTTGAATATCGTCTTAGAATAGCATTAAATGATTATAATCACATGTCTAGTCTATTATCATTTGATAAACCTGGTGTTTCGGTAAGGCTTATGCCAAGGTATTCCTCATCAGGTACCCCTAACCTGTATCTTGAAATTCTAGTTTTATAGATAGTATACATTAGATACTGAATAACATTACTGGGGAACGGCACCTGGCGTAATCCTACATTTTTAATTATGGTTTACAGTATTAGCTTGAAATTTTCCATGAATTATCTGAGTTTTGATGATGTAAGCATGTCCCTCAATCTATTTTGCTTCTTGAAAGCTATAATGGGTGGTCTCTGAAAGAGCTGTTTAGCAGTTTCGTCTTTTTCAATAATGTGCCAATGCTTTCGTATGGTTTTGCTTAGTTGTTTAACCATGGGATTGTATTTAGTTATTAAGCATAGGGGAATATTTTCCGTGATTTTTTTCTATATTTTAATGTGCTAGCTCTGCTTCTATCGAGTGCTTCAAATATTAAAGGATCTATTTCTTGTTTTTTGTATCCTCTTTTTAAGAGTTTACTTTTGAAGATCGAAATTTGAGAGTCTAAGTCCTCTTTATTATTTGAGGATGGATGGATGAGCCGATGATCTGTCGAAGTATTGGAAATTATCAGTTGTTTCCCTGAGGCTCTCAATACTGTCATGACTGCCTTTGCTCATTGACAAGACTCAACAGATTTAAATATAAACCGTAGTATTTTGGGGGGGAGTGGAGGTTGGGTAGTTTTTGTTTGAATCTTTCATAGATCCTCATAAGGAAAACTGAGAGGTTTAGCTCTAAACCAGGTTTAAAGGGGCACTAGCTGTCAAATTCATGTTCACCGATTTAATCAAATTTCTAATATTTTATTTATAACAATGTAAAACATTTATTCAAACTTTTTCAAACAGTAAAAAATAAACAATAAAAAGGGCACTGGCATGAACGTACGTAGCTTCGTTTTGTGTTTATTTCAGTGTAGCACATTCTAGCTATTGTCAAGGTACATGTAATTTTTGAAAGTATTGCTCTGACAATATAATGTCCTTTACCACTGGTTAGAAATTAAGAAATTGTAGCAAAATTCTAATGTTCCTAGCGCAATAACTCTAACAAATTTAATCCAAACAGCAAGATACTCAACTTGAAATCTCACTTATACATATAAATTAAATTATCAATTAATTTGATACAACAAAAAACCAATCTTGGCAATAGTGGTAGCATAGACAAAACACAACCATCTATGGAGAGGTTTGTCAGAACACCACATAGAAGAACAGTTAATGCAGGAGACAGAACACCACCAACACCAACTGAAGCTCTACATGAGAAAACTACTGGAGTTAATGGAACTAAAAAGACTAAAGCATAATCAAATGTTCAAATTACTATCTTAATGACATTAACAGATTGTATTATAGTTTTATCATATAAATTAAACTACAAAAATATTTAAAATATGCTCAACAAATTCAATCTCAGATTAAGAGTGAATGTTTTATATGTCTCAGCTTACTTTTTTGTTTTGCTGAAATTTTATTTTATATCAAATACATGAAAAAAAAATTAATAAAAATATATAAAAGTTTTAAGCTCTTTGAAAGAGTTCAATCATGTTGTAGAGAAGTGTATAACAAATGTGACAAATTGAATGTGATAATAGTTGAACAAATACTATATGTCTTCTATGTACCAATATTATGTATAGGTATAACAATCTTTAGACAGATTAACGACTTGGTAGTAAAATCAATATGTACAAATTGCTACAAAACTATTGAATGGTGTAGTAATGACTCTCGTATATAACAATTTTGTATAGAACAAACTTTTAGAAATCAGCTGTTCAATATTATCAAAACAAGTAGACTATTTGGGTTTTTACCTATGCTATTTTTCGTAACACAACACGTCCATACTTGTTGGAAGAACGTAGTTGTGCAACGGCAACAAACGAGACGAGACTCATGGATGGTGGATGCACAGTTTTTATCACAGCACAAGTTTTATCCATTTTAATGCGTTATAGTTGACTTTTACCAACACCAGTGTAATATAGTGTACAGATATGCACCCGTTGTCTATTTAATCCTTTAATTCAGAACTTTTTTTAGACGTTTTAAGTTATAATTGACACTTTTATCACAATTTTTACACCGGCTTGCCGGCGCCATCTTGGGAAATTTTTACATAGTGTATATAGAACTTTTACCCAGTGATCTTTTTTATAAAGAACTTTTACCGGTACATGTATATTTTTAATAACGTTTTAGCGGTTTTGTTTCTGCTTGGTTTCATATCACTCAATCATCATCATTATGTCATTAACTAGACGTAGTCACAGAACTAGAAATGCGCCAATTACCTATACCCCTACAAGACCGGGGACCGAAGTAGCCACTTTAAATACTAGGCGTAGATCTCAAGAGCAAAGAAACTCAAATATAGACAATAGTTACAATGATACAAATGTCCAAAATGAAACATCTGTTCCATACACACTAAACATTGATAAAGCAATGTCAGGCAAAATAGAGGCAGCAAATAGGGAAAGTCAAATCCGAGTTGAAATGAAACATGACAATTTAGTGCTTGAATTAACAGCAGCGTGCTATGAAGAATTTAAATCTGTTGTTAAAGGATGCCTTGTCTCCAAACATATTATATATGACATTACTAATAAAACTGATAAAAACAATCTTCTAGTTGAGGAACAAATATCAGTAAAGAATAGTCACAAAAAACAGCAATATAAAATTATAAACTGTTACAACACCAGTAGTAGAGTACTTATAAATGGCAACGCTTTGGAACTATTCTTGCGTAACATCTTACCAGAGGTAGTTATCTTACTTAGTCAAAATAAAAGCTTTGATAAACTGAACTCATTAATAAGGCAAACCTGCAGTAAATATCTACAACAATCAAACTCTAATTATGGTACGCCAAATGCGCCAATAAAACATACAAAATCCAATCAGGAGCGTAACAAGGATGCAAATCCGGCAAAAGTTAAAACATCCATAGCTATTACTACTCCATTCCCTGTCCTGGGACATTGTTCTACTACAGGTCAACAGACAAGTGTTAACAATATTACTACCGTAAATAAGGTTCAAAGTGAGAGTACTCGTAACAACAATACTACCCTTAATATGGTTCAAAGTGAGAGTGTTCGTACCAAACATAAGCCAACAAATGAATCAACTATTAACAGTCCTTCTACATTAAGTGATTTAACAACAGATCCTGAACCAATACAGGATACAGACTCTTATGCAATATGCCCCATATGTAAGGTATTCTGCAAGGGCAACTCAGTTGAATGTAGTATTTGTACCTACTGGTTCCACTACGTATGCCTGAACATTGAACCTAAAGAATCAAGAGCGCTTGAGACCTCAAATAGTCCATATACCTGTCGTGGTTGTGAACACATGCAAGACTTTCTCGATTGCGAGCAAGCCGTCAACAGATCGTCTATCATCATTTCAACATCAGATGACACCAGCATGTCAACGCCAGATGCAATCAGTAATGCACCAATAACGACTCATAAAACCATTATCAATACCCAAGATGTAACACCTAACTCCACTCAACTGAAACGTGGAAGACCAAAGAAAGCCACTTATAGTAACACAGAAGAAGCCAATGACAGCGTATCTGTACAACAAACTCCAATCTCTTGTGCAGATCTAGTGACAAAAAACAGCATGTCTCAACAAAATATTGAAGTTGTTCCTCGTTCCGAACTACAAAATAAGGAAAAGCAACTCCGTGCTATTGAGAATAAATTAAGCAAAACTGAACTTGATCTTAATCAAACAACTTGTTACGGCAAAAGCATTCATAGCTAAGCTTGAAGACAAATGCAAAGATATGGAAGAGTCGAATCGCATCCAAAAAACAAAAATACTTTTACTAGAGGGTATACACAACAATGATGAAAACCAGCCTAGAAACAACCCATCTTTACAACGTCAATGCAGCTGTACTGTAAGTGAAAATAACCCAATGATGCAGATATATGAACAGCGAATTCGTCAACTTGAACTTGAGAATGTCCGTAATGCCTGTCGGATGGACAGCATTGAAAACTTAGTAAAAATTGAAAACTTAACAACACAATTGAACATCAGTAAAAATAATGCTCAAACCCACAGTACTTCAAGTCAAAATAGTCTCAATAGTGCAACTCTACCTACATTCCAGACACGGAATAACGGGATCCCGATTGTTGTAAACCATCCAAATGTTCGAAACGTAGGAAATGATAACTCTCCTCAGAACTTTAATCAAGCATCGACAAATAGTGGCCATCCGTCTAACATCATAAACGAAAATGTACAACCAGCCAAACTAAATACTACGCATGCTACTAGTAATGACTCCTGACCCACAGACAACTCCAAGCAGCCTTTAACTGGGAATTCGGATAGTATGCAAAGCAAGCAACAGGCAACATTTTGCCCAACAAATCAGTCTTTTTTAGTGAATGCACCGACTCTAACCAAACCACCGTGGATGAATTACAGCCATTGTCAGATAAAACCCATGCAAACTCAACAACAACATGTTGCACCAGTCATATATCGACATCCGCAAACTGTCCATCAAAATCAGATGATGGTAGCAAACCCACACTTTCCTCACAAAATCATGAGACAAATTCCAACAAACTTCGTAAAATTAAGCTGGTATCCTACAACGAAATGGAACATTTTTTGAATAAATACAAATGTCACGTTAAATGTGTAGATGATACAAATCATCCCATTTCACCACTCCAGAGACCTAGAGGAATGAGTGGGACTGCAATATGTTATAAAAGGGAAATTTCAAGCTCTGTCACTGAAAAATCTGATGGATCAATGCGCATAAATGTCATTAAGGTAGATGTAAAACCTAAACCACTATTAATAATAGGTGTATACATGCCGTGTAGAGGAGGGATCGACGCTGATAGAGACTACCGTGAAATAACTGATGAACTCTCAGAAATTATTTTGAAATATAAATCGTCATGTGACATAGTTATCGCTGGTGATACGAATGCTAGTACTGCAAGAGATAAACCAAACAGTAGAGACAAATTATTTTTAGATTTTATTAAAGAACATAATTTGTATACCCCTAATGGATTAGGACAGGAAAACACTTACTTTCACCCTAGTGGTATGAGCTCAACACAGATTGATTACATCCTGGAAAGTACACCAGGACTAGTTACCAACTTTAAAGTCCTACAACGTCACCCACTTAATACGTCTCAACACGACCCAGTTGCTGGCTGCATCAATGTCGACCTGGATACTTATAATTCAGAACCTATTATCTCAAACTTACCGTCAAGAGTAAAATGGGAAAAGATAAACAAGGAAAAGTACCAAAATATGGTCTCAAATAAACTTTTAGAAATAAATTTAGAACCGGAAAAGTCTACCTATAGTTAACTCTTAAATGTAACAAGCGAATTATGTGCCATACTTGACACTGCAGCAAGAGCATGTGCTCCGACTCAAAAAAGTAAGAGCAGACCAAAATCATCCGGTTCATGGTCACCAGCTATAAACAAAGCTTGCAAAGTTAGTAAACAAAAATTCTGGGAGTGGAAATGTGACGGGCGCCCATTAAATTTAAACTGTATGTCACTTATTAACATGAAGGAGGCAAAAAAGAGACTTCGCTCTATCCAAAGACAGCATGAGGCAATGTTACGCAAGGCAAAATATGAAAAAATCATGAAAGCCCATGAGGGTGATCAGCAAACCTTTTATCGTCTTATTGCCAATCAAAGAAAAGATGGATCTGTACAAACTACATGCCTGAAAGTAGAAGAGAACCTTCTATCAACACCCAATGATATTCGGAATGGCTGGGCTGACTATTTTGAAGAACTCGCAACTCCACATTACAACAAGACCAGCTATCAAAACCAAGTTGAACTTGATTGTTTATTTTTGGAAGACATCTTTAGATCTGAACAAAAATCACAAATCGTTGTAAGTGAAGAATTAGTCAGTGAGGTAATATGTCAACTGAAAAATGGAAAAGCTGCTGACTCTGGTCGTCATGTTAACTAAACTCATAAACTTGATATTTCAATCTTGTACTTTACCGGAACTCTTCGAAATGGGCTTAGTTAGTCCCGTGTTCAAAAACAAAGGTAAACCAGCCACTGATCCAAACTCCTATAGGAAAATCACCGTCACAAGTGTTATCAACAAGGTCATGGAAAAACTCCACCTGAATGACAATAGTACCTCCATTAACAAAATACAAAACTATCTGCAACGTGGATTTACAGCAGGAATCTCACCAATATTTGCTGCCATCATAATAACCGAACTTTTTGCGGAGGCAAAAGACAATAAACTATTGCTTATCCTTGCATTACTAGATGCCCAGAAAGCTTTCGACAAGTTATGGCACAGCTCACTTCTTAGAAAATCATATCAGATTGGAATTGAGGGAGATAAGTGGCTTATGCTTAAAGCCTGGTACAACGAACTAGTATCCCAAGTCAAGTGGAGTGGTGGTCTCTCCCGTCCATTTCCAGAGAAGCAGGGTGTTAGACAGGGCGGTGTGTGGTCACCCACAGCCTACAAAATCTTCATTAACCCCCTCTTGGACCTTTTACAAAAAAATGGACTAGGATGTTACATTGGGTCAATTTACTGTGGGACTCCTACTGTCGCAGATGACATATGCCTAGCATCAAACTGCCCATATGAGCTACAAGCCATGTTAGACCTCCAGGAAAACTATGCACTGCAAGAAAACTACACTTTAAGTGAAACAAAATCTACAGTATTAGTAACTGGAAATCAGGACACGCATGAATTCTTACTCAACGGCACACTGATTCAGCAGTCTGAAACTGCCACACATCTTGGAATAACCAGAGATAGCAAATCACGATTTGACTCAAGTACAGTGGTCCAGGAACGTATAAGAACTGCTCGTAGAGCAACCTATGCAATGATGGGAGCGGGATTGCACGGTGTTAATGGTCTAAACCCATGTGTCTCACTACACTTAATTCGTATTTACATAATACCACGTTTGACATATGGACTGGAAGCCATACGACTAGCAGCAAAGGATCTTACTACCATCAATCAATATTATAAGCGGCTACTTAAACAGATACAGCACTTACCAGACAAGGCTGCTGATTCCGCTTGCTATTTGCTACTAGGTGAACCACCAATTAAAGCAGAGATTCACAGGAGGATATTAACAACTTTTGGCAACATCATAAGAAATTTTGACTCTATAGAACATCAATTAGCATGGCGTCAACTAGCAACAAAATCAAAATCGTCAAATAGTTGGTTTATCATGGTGAAATCCATACTGGAACAATATGATCTACCCTCATGCTACGACCTTCTTCAAAACCCACCAGGAAAATTAACCTGGAAAGAACTTGTAAAACGAACAGTAAATAGTTATTGGGATAACAAACTGAAGTTAGAAGCTGCATCTAAATCCTCTCTGAAATATGTTGATATTAACCGTCTCTCAATTGGTAAGACACACCTGATATGGAGTAGTGCTGGACAAAACACTCATGCTATAACAAAAGCCTCTATAAAATGTAGGATGCTACTTGGAGTGTATACTTTACAAGCAAATAGACATAAGTTCAACCATTATGAAGTAGAACCGACATGTCCGCTCTGTAAGCAAGGTCCTGAAGACAGAACTCACTTTTTAGTTCAATGCCAGCATCTTACTTTGATAAGACAACCCATTATAGATGCCCTAAGTAAAGCTATCGAGGAAATGTCACCGGGATTATACCAACAAATAGCATCAGAACCAACTCAGCTTACACAGATCATACTCGATAAATTGCATGCTTATATTGGTGATTTTGAATCTGTTCAAAGTTTTGATTTTTCTACCCTGTATACCACATTGCCTCACATTCTCATTAAGAAAAAATTCACACACCTAATTAAATGGGCATTCAAAAAATCAGAATGTGAATATATATGTTCAAACTCTTTTAGGTCATTTTTTAGTAGCAATAAACAAAAAAACTATGTTAATTGGACATGCTTTGATACTATATATGCCCTTGAATTTTTACTAGATAACATTTTTGTTCGCTTTGGGGATTCCGTATATCGTCAGATTATCGGAATTCCAATGGGGACTAACTGTGCACCACTTATTGCGGACCTCTTTTTGTATTTTTACGAGTTACAATTTATGACAAAAATAAGCAAAGACCCATCAAAACAACATCTGATAAACAAATTTAATAATACTTTTAGATATTTGGATGATATTTTGGCTCTCAATAATGACGACTTCAGTATGTATATTAATGAAATTTATCCTGGTGAACTCACTTTAAATAAAGCTAATACTAACAATGACCACTGCCCTTTCCTCGATCTTGATATCTATATCACTAACGGAAAGCTGAATACTAAAATTTATGATAAAAGGGATGATTTTTCATTTCCTATCGTTAATTATCCGTTTTTAGATGGTGACGTTCCCTTGTCACCATCTTACGGTGTTTATATATCTCAACTTGTTCGATTCGCTCGTGTATGTAACAATGTTTTAGATTTTAACGAGAGAAATTTATGTATTACTGAAAAATTATTACACCAGGGTTTTCGATATCACAAACTAGTCAAAACATTTACTAAATTTTATCATCGGTATAAAGACATCATTCGTAAATATAGCTCAACATGCAGACTTTTTATACGTTCAGGTATTTCACATCCAATTTTTTATGGAAATATTCTTTATAAAGCACAAAGGTGTCAGTATTCACCTCATAAACTTACAAAACCTTTGAATAGACTTATTAAGAAGGGATATAATTACGATACTGTTGTCAAGTCATTAAAGATTGCATATTTTGGCGTTAATATTGAGTCACTGATAAGGTCTTTGCGTCGGAACTAAACACATTTATTCTAAAAACAGTTGTTGGCATGACACGGGTTATGTTCTTCTCATATATGTTATGATGGTATGATACTAAATTGAAGTCTGGAGCTGGCATGTCAGTTAACTGCTAGTAGTCTGTTGTTATTTATGTATTATTGTCATTTTGTTTATTTTCTTTGGTTACATCTTCTGACATCAGACTCGGACTTCTCTTGAACTGAATTTTAATGTGCGTATTGTTATGCTTTTACTTTTCTACACTGGTTAGAGGTATAGGGGGAGGGTTGAGATCTCACAAACATGTTTAACCCCGCCGCATTTTTGCGCCTGTCCCAAGTCAGGAGCCTCTGGCCTTTGTTAGTCTTGTATTATTAAAATTTTAGGTTCTTGTGTACAATTTGGAAATTAGTATGGCGTTCATTATCACTGAACTAGTATATATTTGTTTAGGGGCCAGCTGAAGGACGCCTCCGGGTGCGGGAATTTCTCGCTACATTGAAGACCTGTTGGTGACCTTCTGCTGTTGTGTTTTTTTATTTTGGTCGGGTTGTTGTCTCTTTGACACATTCCCCATTTCCATTCTCAATTTTATCGATTGTTCGTCTAGTCACCTAGTGCTACCTCAATTTTACAATAGACTGGAATGTATTAGTAGAGGATTATGTTATGCACTCCATATTGCACGTAGTACCGCTCTGGACATTCACTACAAGTAATGTGCTTGAATTACTGCATATCATTGACATTTATCATAACTTTAAAATTATTGAGTGATTGAAACACAGTAGAAACCATCCCGCTCTTAGTGTATATAGACTTCTTTTTTAGTTTTGTAGTAATTGTGGGACAGTGCATATATATATGTAGTGCTGAGTATTCAACACTACAGTTCTCCAAACAGTGGAGGAAAGATACACAACAACAACAACAACACGCAGTGTCAATCAACGATAAGACATACACGAGATTCGTTAGTCTCAGTATAAAATTATCTCAACAACACCTGAAATTCAATAAAACATACGATAATAAAATAGTTATAAAAATAGTTACTCACCTGCAAAATATAGATATGGTCACATGAACCACTCATGTTTATATAATCCAGAACAATTGATTGAAAAACCGCACACATATTTATACAATCCAACACTTGATAAACTTCAGATTCAATTTTTTTAGCTAAAGATGCAAAGCAGTGTAGAAGTGTATAATACACAAATAACTTATATTCCGGTTGAAATTTGGTTTTTGTCTTATAAAATCGGCAGACTTGTAAATACACTAACATCATCATGCACACACAAACACGACAAAGCGGAAGAATCTTTTTGTTTCGAACTTTCACAAAGATATTCCATTACACAACTTAATCGAATACATGATGTGTCGATAAATAAAATATCAAATAGATTGTATACATAATCTAAAGCACATAGTTCACACAGGGTGTTATGTCTAATTGAAACTGACAATACAAACTATTAAAGTTACAACGAATTGTTATCAAATGAACTGTAATCTCTTAAGTGATGAAAACCATATGGCACCGCCTATACCGTTATACCTACCACAGTTGTCGCGATATATAATATGTAACTTGCTTGATTATTTTAGTGTAGAATAAAATGCTAATCTAAACAGATGCCTTCTACCTCAATGTTATACTTAGTAATACATAACACAGGGAATGTATAAAATTTATGTATGTCTTTTTCCCGAAATTAGCCAATTATCTTTATATAGTTTATTGGTATGTATCAACATGTATTAAAGGGCACACGATATGCCCGTGGCTTAGTAGCGTATCAATAATTATGTGGAGGTCACACCAGGGTATACCTACTGGTAAATATTATATGTTTTTATTTAATAGAAAATTGTGTTATAAATATAACTTTAGTATATTGATGTATATGTATGTCAATCTTATAGTAAATATGAGGTGTACTATAGTTAATATATCAAAGCTAATAAGATCATTAATTTGTAACTTTAATAATGGCTTTAGCACATACAATTAATTTATGCAGTCTCAATGTAAACGGCATTGGTTCTAGAGGAAAAAGGAATAGAGTTATAGAATGGATAAAAGCACAGAAAAGTCAAATTACATTTTTACAAGAAACACATGTTGACGAAAATATTGAAAGAGAAATTAAAAATAAAACAGAATATGAAACTTTTTGCAGTAACGGTAACAGCTGGTAGGAGTGTAGCTATTTTAATTGAAAAGTCACTGAGCTTTGAATTTATAAATAAATTTAGTGATAGAGAAGGGAGATTTGTACTAATTAATGTGCAATTAAATAATTCTATTTTCACATTTTCCAGCATATATGCACCGAACTGTAAAACTTCAAGAAATTCTTTTTTTTTAAAAGCGATAATACAGTCTTGGTATACATATACTAGGGGGAGATTTTAATGATGCACTTAAACCAATCGATAGAAAGTCTTTATGTCTTGGTAAATTTATTCAACCTGTTAACGGATTAAAGCAATTAATAAAAACTAACAAATTAACGGATGTTTGGAGAAATTTAAACACAAATAAACAGCAATTTACATGGAGAAGAAAGGATAAATCACAAGCTAGTAGACTAGACATGATTTTTATTGGGTCAGAATTTTTACCTCTTATAGAATGGTGTAAAATTAAACCGGCTGTTAAACAGTCTACTGATCACCAAAGTGTATTTTTAAAATTTAAGCCAGGGTTATCAGAAAGGGGAAATGGGTATTGGAAAATAAATAACTCAGTATTACAAAATAAAGATTATCAAGAACGTATAAAAAGTTTAATTGATAAATATACATTTAAAAAAGACTCAATAGATTGTAGGTTTTATGGGATGGATTTAAAATCGAGGTAAGGGAGGTAACTACAACTTACTGTAGAAATAAAGCGAAGTTAACAAGAGAGCGAAGGCGTAGTGATCCGTAGTTTAGAACAAGATCTGGAACAAAAGATGGAACTTTTAGATGAGAGAAACAATGATGAAAATCAAAATTTGGAAAAAGAAATTAAAGATATAGAAAAAGAATTAAGTAACATTTATGACGAAAAGGCAAGAGGGGCACAAATTAAATCTAGAGAAAAATGGGTTAAGTTTGGGGAAAAAAACAATTCCTACTTCATCGGTCTAGAAAAGAAGAAGCAAGTGAAAAAATCAATAAGCAAACTAAAAGGAGAGGATGGGGAATTAATTACTAATCAAGAAAATTTACTCCATAAAATAAAAAAAAATTATGAAAACTTGTATAATGTAAAATCTGCAAATAAAATTTAACTGAAAAATATATCAATGACACAAAACTAGAAAACCAAGTAGACGAAAAGGATAAATTGATATGCGATGGAAAAGTGACAGTAGATGAATGCACCCTAGGCATTGATAAAATGAAACTAAATAAATCACCAGGGCTTGATGGTCTAACTGTTGAATTTTATAGACAATTTTGGGATAAACTTAAATTTTTAGTTGTGGATGTTCTAGATACCGGCTACGATAAACAAAGTTTATCATACTCACAACGTACCAGTATATTAACTTTGATATTTAAAAAAGGAGATACTTTACTTTTGGAAAACTACCGTCCAATTTTACTTCTAAATGTAGATTTTAAACTTTTGTCATATGTTCTAGCTCAAAGATTAAAAAAGGTACTTCCAAAAATTATAAATGAAGATCAAACCGGTTATGTTAAAAATAGACTTATTGGGTTGAATTTGAGACAAATTCAAGATGTAATAGACTCCGCAGACACATACAATATTGAGGGGGCATTAGTTTTTGTTGATTTTACAAAAGCGTTCGATTCATTGGAATGGGATTTTATGTTTGGAACATTGAAACATTTTGGTTTTAACGATTCATTTATTAACTGGGTTAAAGCAATGTACACAGATATACAAACATGTGTAATGAACATGGGTGGGTATATGAAACTTTCAAAAATTCACGTGGGATAAGACAAGGCTGTCCTTTATCGGCTCTTTTATTTGTTTTGGCTGTTGAAATTATGGCCCAGATATTAAGGAATAATAAAAATGTAAAAGAAATTAATATAAAGTTAGATGGGAAAAGTCATAGTATCAAGATTTCACAATTAGCAGACGACACAACACTATTTTGCAAGGATAAACACGATGTGGTAGCTGCAATGAACGAAATAGAAATTTTTGGTTCTTTTTCAGGTTTACTACTAAATAGAAATAAAACAGAGGGGTTATGGATTGGGAAATTGAAATCTTGTAAAGATAAAATTGTCGGGATTAAGTGGGGAGATAAACCTATTAAAGCTTTAGGGGTGTTTTTCGGACATGACAAAGAAGAATGCAAAAATTTAAACTGGAATGGTAAAATAGAAAAGATGAATAAATTATTTATGATATGGAAAAACGAAATCTTTCTATTTTAGGAAAAATCCTAATCATAAAGACTTTAATATTGCCTTTGTTTACTTTCCTGGGAAGCGTATGTCTAACCCCAGAAAATCATATAAAAGAAATAGAAAACAGTAGCTATAAATATATTTGGGATGGGAAACCAAACAAGATTAAAAGAAACATGATGATTGGTCCATATGAGAAGGGGGGTCTTAAAATGGTAGACTTTAAAAATTATGTTGTGGCTTTAAAAGCATCATGGGTAAATAGATTGGTAAATGGTAAAATTGAGACTTGGAAGCTTATACCATTTAAATACTTAAATGTCTCAAACAATATTTTGTCAATATTTAATATGAATTTTAGTGATATCAAATCTTTAAGATATCTTAAACATATTCCTGCGTTTTATAAAGAAGTAATAAAGTCTTGGAATTTGACTGGCGGGGGGCAAACAAAACAACCAGACACATTTTTTTATATTAGAAAGCAAGTAATATGGGGAAATAAATCTATAAAATTTGATAATAAACCTATTATATTTGAGAACTAGATTAGGAGTTATCTAATTTACATAAATGATATCTTAGATGATAAAATGTCATTATCAGAAATCTACATTCTAAACAAATTAAAATCGTATGGAAAAATAATTTTATTGAGACTACATTATTAACAAATAAAATGTTATACAACTCTTTGGTAAATACAACTAGAGTCGTCAATAGGGACAAACAGATGGCTTAGAATCCTACCAATACAAGAAACTCTTGATATGAATTCAATGTACAAATTTATTTTTGAATATATGACTGAAACTAAATTAAAAATATTCAGATGGAAATTATTACATTATATTGTTCCAACTAAAAAACTGTTATTGCAGTGGAAAGTAACTAAGACAGATAAATGTAATTTTTGTAAGCAAGAAGAAGATTATGCTCACTATTTTTTGAAGTGTAGATAGTTGAATAAATTTTGGACAAAAATCTATGAACTCTTTAGAAGAAGTAAAATAGATTTTGATATTAAATTGCAACATCTGGTATTTGGATATAAAATCACAGATAGTAATTATTATTTTCTGAATTATATACTAACAGTATTAAGTTTTTCTGTATATAAGTCATACTATGTATCCGATCAGAGAACAAAAACTGTTGATGTCTTTAGCATTTTTGAAAATGAATTTAATAAAAGAATAGATGCATATCAATCAAGATGTCCAATATTATTGTCAATTAGAAAGAATTTTTAGCATTGATAAATCTCTGCATAAGACGACTATACAACTTTATATTATTTTTTATAACTTAATAAGTTGGATCAGCTATTTATTTCATAATCAGTGGAGTGTAACAGGGTAAATCAAGAGGAGCTTGGACTCTTGGTGAAACTTGTAACAAGCAAGATTAGATGAATAAATATTATTCTGTTGTTAAAAAAAAATAGAAACATTTGGTTTAAGCATTTTCTAACTGAAATTGAAGTGACAAGAACAGTCAGATGGCAATTTTTTGATTTGATGTTCATGTTAATAAATGACTGAAATATATATATATTTATATATATATTTAAATATTTTAGTTCATACATATATATTACATTTCATAGATCAGACTTACAAATGTTCAAACCGTGTCTGTGTTCGAGCAACCATATGTTTTTTTGTTTGACATGGTTTCTTTACAAGTCTCTGAGGTAATGGCATGGTAAAGTCAAACTATTTTTGCTTTTATTGAAGTCAAACTAGACTTGTCACTGTCTTTCATAAGTTTTTTTAAAAAGGCAATCTTTTTGATCAGATGTTTTTAGTAAGCTAGCATTGATAAAACAATTGGTGGAATTTAAAGTATCCAAGCAGCCGGTTATTCCCTTGGCTGTACAGTGCTCGTCTTATTCGGCAAACTCCAGCTTGACTAGTTCATGGAGCGTTTTTATATAAAAAAAAAAGAAGATGTGGTATGATTGCCAATGAGACAACTATCCACAAAAGACCAAAATAACACAGACATTAACAACTATAGGTCACCGTACGGCATTCAACAATGAGCAAAGCCCAAACCGCATAGTCAGCTATAAAAGGCCCCGATAAGACAATGGAAAACAATTCAAACGAGAAAACTAACGGCCTTATTTATGTAAAAAAAGTTAACTAAAAACAAATATGTAACACCTAAACAAACGACAACCACTGAATTACAGGCTCCTGACTTGGGAAAGGCACATATATAAATAATGTGGCGGGGTTAAACATGTTAACGGGATCCCAACCCTCCCCTAACCTGCTGCAACCACAAAGTAGACATTTTCCAATTTTCATGTCAGATTTCATCATAAATTCATCAAAAAAATCGGTGCATGTTTCCATAGCTACCGTTCAACAAAATTAAAAAAATAAGCTTGCAAACAATCTTAACTGCCTATTATATAGAAGAATAAAGCAGTTCTGAGACAAACATGACTCCCCTGCCTAGATCTTACAAATAGCTGTACTTCAAAAATCTTTAAAATAATCAGGAAACAAAATAAAGAAAACAAACCTTCAATCTGGAAATGGTCTTTAAATTCTGAAACTTCCTTCTGCACTGCAAAAAGTAAAACATTTGTACTATTTAAATTCAAAAGTAAAATAATATAGTAATCAATTTAAGGATTTTACAAAACTGAACTGTTTAAATAGTATTCAAATAAGTAAACTGTCGGACTTTTCCGTGTTAAATAAAAAGGTTACTTTTTATATACATAGCAATATTCTATTTAGAATTGAATGCTTCTTTTTAAAACTTTATTGGGATGTAAAAGCGTTCACCGAAATACATTTTGTATGAAGCGCGGAAGCATTCAATACTTATAATTGCATTTTTTAGCTAGAATCATTAAAACACGATTTTTATTAAGTTCTTTTTTGTAATTTACATGTGCACTTTATTGTGGGATCTCGTGTCATCATGAATAGTAAATTTTATTATGTAATGAATGTGATTAAGGAAAAACGCGAGATAACATTGTAGGCAATCCGAATAACGTATTATAATGAAACATATATCTTATGTAATTATAGTAAAAATGTTCTCGAGGTCAATAGTGTACATGTATTGTGTCATTATAATAATAATGACGAGAATAAATCTACTGTAGACGATTTTTTACATAACTCATCAGTTGGTTGACTAATCCAGTTAATGACAATAGCTTGAATATAAGCAATCTAGGTGCAAAATTTTGTTAAGGTTTAACAAATAATACAATTTTGAATGTAATCTCACCGGACACAATTACGAACGACAATTCAACTGTGATTTATATTTTATATGTAGACTACTTTTTTGGAATTGTTTATACCATAGAATTCCAGATGTATGCAGGCTTTTCATTTTGCATCATATCCCACACAATTTTCTATTCACGTTAAGATACTTTAGTCAGATTTGCGTGACCTCGTTTTACAAATCAAGTGAGCCACATATGGACGCAATAGGCTATTTGCCTATTCTCGTAATAGTCCGGTTCCGCAAAAGTGATTCCATGTGTATTTTCCGAGCTTGTTACGGTCATTAGTTTTCATCCACATTCAACTTCCGGGGAGTGTAAGGTGAACAATGACAATGCACGATAAAGAGATAAATGTCAAATGGAGAACTTCTAGTGTCCTGATTGATTTCTTAAGATAGTAAGTATGAAACATACATTTCTATGTGTACCATTACTCGTTGTTAAAAGTTAAATGAACAGGTGACTAAACAGATTTTGGTTAAATAAAGGCAAAAAAGTGCACAAATTTGGCGGTTTGCTTTTCTTGTTGTTGTTCTTGGTAGCTATGCCCATGAAATATCATCTAATCGAGTGTGATTTATAGTCATAACTGTTAAAGGTATACAAATAAAAGCAAACAAAATATTGAAGTGGAAAATATATGTGATGTGGACATACTTTCGAATTCGAGGATAAATTGAACATTGTAATTTATATAAATGTGGTATATGTGCCAATGAGACAACTCTCCATCCAAGCAGAGACATATTATAATATTGGATTATAAATTATATGTCTCAGATCCATGTAACATTTTATAAAAGTAGACCATTATAGGTCGGTCAAGGTATGGGTCTTTAATAGCAAGCTGAAAATTAAAGGGCCCCAAAAATTATTAGTGATATGAAGATTTGATCACCCAAGAATATTTTTTTTTTCCTTGGAGTTCAGTATTTTTGTGATTTTACTTTTTTTATTCCACTGATTATGCTTTGTTTGCTCTCTGAACTTCCAATTTTCCCTTTCAAGCTTAACAACATTTATTTGATCTCGGGTCATGTTGAAACTTCACTGAGACCCACTCTACATTTAGTTACCTGGGGCAGTGTCAATGAAAGTGTCCTGGGATATGTCCTAAGATATGTCTTTGGACATTATCTAGGATGGTCTTATGACGTGTCTGAGACATGTCTTAGGATGTAAAACAAAGCTGTCTTAGGATAATCCTAACTACGATGATCCTAACACATTCATTTAATTGAAAAAATATGTAGAGATTTCTATGACGTAGATTTTTTTGTATTTTAAGATGACTCTTATATGGAAAACAATTAACGCAAAATAAAAGATAAAGATAATGCTAATAAATACGTTATCAAATGTGATGAATTTTTAAGATGTAAATGAATTTAATTTCGCAAACAAAAGTAAATAGTCGCAAATCTTTGTTAAATGCGATATTCGTGCTGCAATTTTAGTACATAAACTAGTTTTGTCCACTCGATTTCATTACATATATCGAATCAGGATAATATTTTTCCATTTTGAATTTATGTTGCACCGTTTTTGGTTCATCACAAAAATTATGCTTATGATGGTAGTAATTTTTAGGCACAAAAAAAGGCAGCACGAAATTATTTAAAGTGATACATTTGAATCTTTAACACATATATGTTTTATCAATTTAATTATAATAACAGTATGATAGTTTAATATTCTATTAGTATTTTCAGTATTGAGTTTAATCAATATTTGATGTTTTCATAACGTTTAAGGACATTGTAAACTTACGGACTATCCTAAGACGCATATTTGTATATCACTACTTCAGGACTAAATTTAGAACATATCTTATTTTAGAAGACTTTCGTTGACCTGACTCAGGACTAAGACGTGTCCTAAGACCATCCTTAGAGCATCCTAGTCCTAGGACAGCTTCGTTGACACGGCCCCTGGTTACCATTTGCTTCGTCCCTTTAAGATGTCGAATGCAAGTGATTCAGATTCAGAAGACAATAACAATCAAAACCAAGGAGTAAACAAAGAATCACAAAACTAAAGGACATTTACATCAACAGTTATAAATAATGATGAAGAAACAACACGAACTCCACTAAAAACCGGGAATGTAATCAGGTGCTCCGGAAGGGTAAGAATTTACTGCACCGTATACGCCACCCGTCGTGTTATTTCTTTGTTCAGTTCGGTAATGATGGAAGGTAATTATGACTGAGAAAGAATATCAGATATGATTTCTGACACACGTTTGTCATAATGGTCAATCAGCTCATGATTGCGACCGTAAAATTTCTGGAGTGTTGATCTTATTTGATTGATTCATAGCACTGTCTTAGACATTTGAGAAAGCAGTATTCCTCATTCAACAAAATCAACGTACTTTGAGCTAGCTCTAGAGTAACGTATCGATTAAAACATATACTCCATATTCTGGTGCCTCTGGAGTGTTATAAAAGAATGTGCATAAGTTATCTCTTTTTCAAATAACAAAATAGTTAGCATGAGTAAAGTTTTATCATGTCGAGCACTACAGTAAACATTGCCAAGCATTCCACTGCATAATGACCTTCATCGGAAGTTAACTAGGTGCACCCTTTTGTTCCTGTTAACAAGATTTAATTTAGTAACTAGGTTTCCAAAATGTTCAATTCAATACCAAGTAAATCAGTAAAATAGAATGATGCTATGCAAACCTGAGATATATAATTATTGCTTACATTTTGTTTTACAATGAGATGCAGGTTTAATTTCTCATAACTGACGAATTCAAGAAAATATCTCTATTGACTATTTGCCCTACGAAATCGCCTGTGACGTAATATGACTTGGTGATATTTAATATGTGACAGAAAAGGGCAGAAGATACCAGAGTGACCTTCAAACTCATAGATCGAAAATATATTGACAACATCATGATAGGAAAAACAGACCTTGGAATATTGTAACAGATTGGAGATATATACTCCTTATGCGGGCTTTGCTGGAATGTTACTACATAACAACTAAAAGTTCAAAATAGGGAAGCTGAAATCATCTTTTTTGTTGTAAAGTTTCGTTTTTAATCAACCCTCATTGTCAATTTCAAGATGTAGGTCACGTTAAGAGGCAGACTATACTGTTTCTGTTGTATCTTAAAGATTTATCTCTAGTTTCGATGGAGTCGATGCACTCAACAAAGTCACCAAATTTAGAATTATTTGGTGAGAGAACATCATCTATATATCGGAAAGTATAGTTAAAAGGTAAAATCACAAAAATACTGAACTCAGAGGAAAATCAATTAGGAAAGTCCATAATCACATGGCAAAATCAAATAAAAAAACGCATCAAAAACGAATGGACAAGAACTGTCATATTCCTGACTTGGTACAGGCATATTCAAATGTAGAAAATGGTGGATTAAACCTGGTTCTATAGCGCTAACCCTCTCACTTTTATAACAGTCATATCAAATTCCGTTATATTTACATGATGCGTTAAATAAACAGTCACAATTAATAAAATAGTCAAAATATGGGTTCATCATCGTATAACAATTTTGAAAGGGGACAATTTAACCGAACACAAAAACATCTTCTATCTACGAACACATTAATTGATTTGAGTGTCTGACGTCAGAAAATTTTATACGTCACATAAATTTGTCGTTCAAGGTGCATAAAAACAGTTTTAAAATTTACATAGGCAATGTAAGCATACAGGGTTAAAAAATCAAAAGTATGTAAGAATAAATTACAGAAATAGACCGATATTAAAACTAGTCCAAAAGTTATAGGTAGAATTTATGAGAATCCAAAAATAGTTAATACCACTACGCGATTGAATGATTTTGACGTTTGTGGTTCAACGTATATAGTAATTCATAATAGGATATTACTAACTTCTTTTCCATCTTCCGAAGAAGTTCCTGTATGACGTCAGCCTCATAAAATGGAAGGAACAAGTTGGCAAGAAGAGGGGCACACAAAGGTCCATTGGAAATGCCAATAGTTTGTTGACAAACACGTCCCAAAGAAATTATGTTATCAATCAAGAAATCAAGCATCTTGATATTGTCAGTTCATAGAATTATTTGTTGAACTAGAGTGATCTTTTTTTCTAAAGTAGGATGCATTTACCTTAAGACAAGATACGTGTATCTACGTCTGCCATGCTTTTCTTTATGAAACAAAGCAATACCAAACCCTTCCATGTGTATCTTAATTGGAATGGGGAATACTTGGTTAAAGTGTTGAACAGTCAACTAGTTAATAAAATTATTATGCAAGATGAAAGAGTCTTAGATTGTATGTACTCTCAAAGATCTTTGGATTTTTTTAGTATCCGCATTTTATTCACGCCAGCTCTAGAATATGCAGTTTCACAACCGCTTTGTAGCCCGGCTTTGATAACTGATAACAGAGGGGCGAAATATACTAGAGTGTCAGTCAAGCTCATAGATTTAAAAATAAACTGACAACCCCATGGCTAAAACATTTAAAAAACAAACAGAACAATAATAGTACAAAAGACACAACATATGCCTTTTATAGCTGACTAAGCGGTATAGGCTTTGCTTCTTGTTGAAGGCCCTACGATGAGCTATAGTTGTTAATTTCTTTGTCATTTTGGTCTCTTGTGGAGAGTTGTCTCATCGGCAATCATTCCATATCTTCTTTTTTATATAGAAAACTATAAACTAAGCAACACGAACCCCACAAAACTTTGGGGTTGATATCAGGTGCTCCAAAAGGGTAAACAGATTCTCTTCACATGTGGGAACCATCGTGTTGCTTATGCTATAACAAATCTGGTAAATAGTCCAATTCAAATAAAATTTAAGATGTTAATAATTTTGAAAGAGGTTTCGTAGAGTACTTAGAACATCCGGATTTATCAGTGAGGTTGATTTTGATCTATTTGTTTGTGAAGTTATAATACAAATTATTTTGTGGAATTTACTATTCACACTCGTCATGATAGCCTTATCAAATTGATCTTTTAACATTTCTTACTTGCATAATCCTGATATTTTTGATGAGTAACCATCTTCCATGTTTTTTTGTGTCGTTTGTTGTACAATACGTGTGTAGTTTGTCATTTTTTGCTCCCGCCTAGGTTGCTGTCTGGCTATATCAAACATAATATTATGATTGACAAACGATATCTCAAAACTCGATAAAGAAATGGATAAAAATGATAAATCAATTTGCGATGGGGATATTACAGTAGAAGAATGCTCAGATGCTATTTATAAAATGAAACTTAATAAATCCCCTGGATTAGACGGTTTAACCGTTGAATTTTATAGAAAATTTTGGGATAACTTAAAGTTCATAGTAGTAAACATTCTTAATATTGGATACAAAGATCAAACACTTACATATTCACAGCGTACAAGTGTATTAACGCTATTATTTAAAAAAGGTGATCCATTGTCACTAGATAATTACCGTCCTATTTCTCTTTTAAATATTGACATGAAACTTCTATCGTACGCTCTAGCACAACGATTGAAAAAAATCTTACCAAAACTGATTAAAGAAGATCAGACTGGATATGTTAAAAATAGATTTATTGGTTTTAATCTTAGACAGATACAAGATATTATAGATTTTACTGATTTATACAAAATTGAGGGGGCTATAGTCTTTGTTGATTTTTCTAAAGCATTTGACTCTCTAGAATGGAACTTTATGTTTTCAGTTTTAAAACATTTTGGATTTAACGAATCTTTTATAAGATGGGTTAAGACTTTATATAGTGATATTCAAACATGTGTAATGAATAATGGTTGGATATCTGAGGTCTTTAAAAACACAAGAGGTATACGTCAAGGGTGTCCTTTATCTGCATTATTATTTGTTTTATCTGTGGAAATTATGGCTTCCAGATTAAGAAGCAATACTGATTTTAAAGGTATCGGAGTCAAATTAGATTGCAAAAATCATACTATAAAAATTTCGCAACTGGCAGATGATACTACTTTATTTTGTTGTTCTAAATATGATGTTCAAGTAGCTATGAATGAAATTGAAATTTTTGGTTCTTATTCAGGGCTGAAATTAAACAGAAACAAAACAGAGGGGTTATGGGTAGGAAAACTTAAATCTTGTAAAGACAAAATTGAGGGAATCAACTGGAGCAATGGACCAGTTAAGACTCTTGGCATTTACTTTGGGCATTGTACGGAGGAATGTGATAAACTAAATTGGGAAAATAAGATTGAAAAGATGAATAAATTATTTTATTCTTGGCAAAAAAGAAATCTTACTATTTTTGGAAAAATTTTGATAATTAAAACATTAATTGTGCCCATTTTTACTTTTGTGGGATCTGCTTGCAGAGTTCCAGAGAAATTTTTAAAAGAAATAGAAAAAAAGTTGTTTTAAATTTATTTGGGATAATAAACCAGATAAAGTAAAAACAAATTCAATTATTAGTCCATATGAAAAGGGGGGTTTGAATATGATAGATATCAGAAGTTATTTCACCGCTCTAAAAGCTATGTGGGTAAAAAGATTAGTAAATGATTGTGAAGGAAGTTGGACAATTATACCTCAACACTATTTTTATAATTTTGGGTCAAACTGGTTAGTGTTTCAAACAAACAGTGGGGATAAGACAGACGAAAGCATTGAAAACATCCCAGAATTTTATAAAGATATTATTAAATGTTGGAAATTAACTGGTGGAGGTCTAACAAAAAAACCAGAAACATTTACAGATATAAGAAAACAAATATTATGGAACAATAAATTTATTAAATTTGAAAATAAAGCTATATTTTTAAAATATTGGATTAAAAGCGATCTTATTTATGTAAATGATATCATAGATGAAAAAGGTTGTATTTCTCAAGACATAATTTTAAATAAACTAAAAAATAAATCAAACTGGATGGCTGAAATTAATTTAGTTAAGAAATCTATACCAAAAGACTGGGCAGCAATATTAAAATCGGAAAATTCTATAAAAAGTATTGTTAATATAAAAAGAAACCAATTTATATTGGATGGTTTACCTATAAAATTAGAAGCATTAACAAATAAACTTGTATATAAGTCTCTGATAAATAAAAAAATTGAACCAGCTATTGGACCCAAAAAATGGCTGCGTATATTTGATATAGATGATGTGTTATATCAAAATTATCTATATGAATTTTTATTCAAATATTTAAAAGAAAATAAACTTAGAATTTTTAGATGGAAATTACTACAACATATTCTACCTACAAAGAAACTTTTATGCAGGTGGAAAATTGTAAACAATAGTTCTTGTAATTTTTGTACACAAGAAGAAGATTATGATCACTTCTTTATACTGTGTCCGTATTTAAAACTTTTTTGGAATAAAATAAATGAAGTTTTAAATAACAGTAAAATAACTTTTAAGGTAAAACTAAAACACTTAGTATTTGGATATAAAACTTCTGAAGAAGAATATTTTGACTTAAACTATTTTTTAACAATTGTATGCTTTTCAATTTATAAAGCCTACTACATATCTGATCAAAAGACAAAAAATGTCAATGTTTACTCAATTTTTCGCAATGAGTTCAATAGAAGAGTATGTTTGAAGGTTAAAAGTAATGTTTTAGCAACTATTAGAAAACATATTACGTGATTAATTGATATTATCTAATATATATATCTAATATGATGTAAAAAATGTAATATGTATTTTGCAACTAATCACTACCCTGAGTGATTAGTGGATTGTAACAGGGAACATCAGGAGGAGCTTGGACTCTTGAATGATATTGTAACAAGCCAATATTTGAAATAAATATTTATTTATGTTGTTAAAAAAAAAAAAACGATATCTCATTTGCTTTCTTTTCGTACCCCTTACCCCCCTACAAAAAGTTGAAAGTGACGGTTCAAAATAGACTGGTTATGTTGCCATACAAGTTGTTGTACTCATATGGTCGGGGAAATTAACAGCTTAACTTTTGAAATAACCCTTCTAGTTGTCACGTCATTAAAAAGACACGACAAAAGGTCGTTTTATCATAGATATATTGAAAATTTGTAATAACAAGATAAACAGAATAAAATAAGCAGTTGCACACAGTAAATTTCATCACTAGTCAAAACTAGAGTAAATACATTTTTTTTAATTTTCATTACCGATATATGTTATAACAATGTACGAGAGAAAGGCAAAATGTCGACCTGGGAAGAGAACTTCCACAAACATATTAACAAATAATTGATGAACTGTTACACAAGAAGTCAAC
Organism: Mytilus edulis; assembly: GCF_963676685.1. Lineage (NCBI taxonomy): Eukaryota > Metazoa > Mollusca > Bivalvia > Mytilida > Mytilidae > Mytilus > Mytilus edulis. The sequence goes on along the minus strand of NC_092349.1, from coordinate 93,719,718 downwards.
TGTTTCACTATAAAGTGACATTAAAGTCTATAGGATAAAGAGTATAATAATATGTTTAGTTTAGAAACTTTATATAAATAGCATTAACAGCGGAATATTAAGAATTTTTATACTTATACGTGTTTTTGTTTTTAAAATGAATGAAGTCACCGGCAAGGACCCTACTTTATTTTAAAAGTTGTCTGGTTTTACGATGTACTTTAGTCATGTTACGATATTGGAGATCAAGAGCTTTTTCAAAACACCGTAGACACATCGGAATGACCCAGGACCCAATAAAAGCTATGGTATCGTGTGGAAGTAAATGTCTCCCTACGCATACATGCAAGAATACAATTTGCAATGAAAACTAACTTCAGCATCAGCATTTAATGTTGTTTGAATTGTAAATAATACATTTAAATGTAGCCATCATCGGTTTTTTTTATAAAGTTTTGAAATGCATATTAGTGAAAAAATACCTATATGGTCCAAATACTTATATAGTCCGGCCTGTTAATAACGAAACGAGTATATACTTATATGGTCCAACCATACGGATACGGTCAGACCATACGTGTATGGTCGGACCATATGTGTATACGCATTTATCTTACCTCCTATACATTTCTAAGAATATGATTGGTTAAAAGCGACCTCGTGGAGACTGTGTATATTCAATATTAGGTTAGTAGGGACGAATTTATCTTACCGACTATCTTAACGTGTAAAATTTAGACCACTGATCTATCAAAATCAGCACGTCTTCAATACAGTTAGCATTAACACGAATAAGAAATTACTCCATTGATCCTACAAAAACAGACGTCAACCATTTTAATGTTATAAAAATTGAGGTTTTTTCCCAACGCAATCATAGGTTTGAACGTAGTGTTCAATTTAGACTCGTTTATATTTTGGGCTTGTATCATATTTTCCCTCCGATTTATATGATCCGTTCATCCTATATTGACTCTTAAAATTCAAGAGTCTTATCTAAAAATGAGGGTACATTTTCTAAAAATGAGGGTACTTTATATTTGGCTTTCCTAATACCGTTTCGATCCCTAACATCACTTAAGAGACATTTATTGTCGAAATGCGGATCTGGAGTACTAACAAAATATTGACACCGTATGTTTGTGGCATAGTATCGTGGCCACAAGCTAAATTTTGTACTGTTTAATATTAAATTTATATTAAGATCCACTGTTCGACCTGTTAGTCAAATGCATTTTGTTTAAATATACCTTTTCACTTTTTTTGGTTTTTTGAAAAATGTTGTTTGTGCTGTATTTAGACCCTTCCACAACGAAATTTGTTTTAAATGCACACGAATAAAATGTGCGGTTTTTATTCAACGCAATCATAGGTTTGAATGTAGTTTTCAATTTAGACTCGTATATATATATATTTATATATTCTGTGACTGTATCTTACATAAATTTGTAGGATCCTTTACTATAGATAATTGAGCTGAAAATAATTATATTCATACACTGCTAATTTTGCATAGGTACTTTTTCTGTACACAAAATCTGTAGTACTGGAAAATTACTTTTAAAATACAGTACTTTTTTAGTTCTTTAAATTTATTGTAATATTTAGGTACTTGTTTTTTTCAGTACTTGATTTGTACTTCAAATTTTAAGTACTCAATTTGTACTTTAATTGTGTAGTACTAAATGTGTACCTCAAATATTAGGTACTCATTTTGTACCTTTATTTTGAAGTGCTTGATATGTACTTAAATTTTAAGTACAAATCAAGTACTGTAAAAAACAGGTACCTAAATATTAAAATAAATTTAAAGTACTAAAAAAGGACTATATTTTAAAAGTAATTTTCCAGTACCACAGATTTATTGTACAGAAAAAGTACCTATGCAAAAGTAGCAGTGTAGGAATCGATTTTTACGGCATTGTCATTTCTTTTCTCTAGGAAAAGTCTTGAGAGATATCTGCACGACGTTGTTTTATGAACCTTTAGTACATGTATGCCCTGCTGACTGCACATTTTGGGGTCGATTAGACTTGTAGTTTTAGAGTATAACTGATAACAAGGATGTGGATTTTTTTTCTTCAGAAGAGATGTTAGATCAATTCTTCTTGAATAATTGATCATAGGTCTTTCCTTCCATATTGTTTTAATGAAATTGTCATAAATAAACGGTCATACATATTGATTGATTGCTTGCTTGGTTGGTTGGTTGGTTGATTGGTTTATTACTTAAACACTTGGGATAGGGTCTCTTGAAGCAAGCGGAAAAAACTGAGATCTTGGACCCCGTATTGAACACACGAGACGGAAACATGCACTGATTATTTGATTGATTGATTGATTGATTGGTTGGTTGGTTGGTTTGTTGGTTGGTTGGTTAAACATGTTGATTGGTTGATTAAACACGTTGGTTGGTTAAACACGTTCGATAGTGTTTCTTGAAACAAGCGAGAAAGAAACAAATGAGATCTTGGACTCCATATTAAACACATGAGACGGAAACATGCACTGATTGATTGATTGATTGGTTGGTTGGTTGGTTGGTTAAACATGTTGATTGGTTGATTAAACACGTTGGTTGGTTGGTTGGTTAAACACGTTGGATAGTGTTTCTTGAAACAAGCGAGAAAGAAACAAATGAGATCTTGGACTCCATATTAAACACATGAGACGGAAACATGCACTGATTGATTGATTGATTGGTTGGTTGGTTGGTTGGTTGGTTGGTTGGCTAAACATGTTGATTGGTTGATTAAACACGTTGGTTGGTTGGTTGGTTGGTTGGTTGGTTGGTTGGTTAAACACGATGGATAGTGTTTCTTGAAACAAGCGAGAAAGAAACAAATGAGATCTTGGACTCCATATTAAACACATGAGACGGAAACATGCACTGATTGATTGATTGATTGGTTGGTTGGTTGGTTGGTTGGTTGGTTAAACATGTTGATTGGTTGATTAAACACGTTGGTTGGTTGGTTGGTTAAACACGTTGGATAGTGTTTCTTGAAACAAGCGAGAAAGAAACAAATGAGATCTTGGACTCCATATTAAACACATGAGACGGAAACATGCACTGATTGATTGATTGATTGGTTGGTTGGTTGGTTGGTTGGTTGGTTGGTTGGCTTAACATGTTGATTGGTCGATTAAACACGTTGGTTGGTTGGTTGGTTGGTTAAACACGATGGATAGTGTTTCTTGAAACAAGCGAGAAAGAAACAAATGAGATCTTTGACTCCATATTAAACACATGAGACGGAAACATGCACTGATTGATTGATTGATTGGTTGGTTGGTTGGTTGGTTGGTTGGTTAAACATGTTGATTGGTTGATTAAACACGTTGGTTGGTTGGTTGGTTAAACACGTTGGATAGTGTTTCTTGAAACAAGCGAGAAAGAAACAAATGAGATCTTGGACTCCATATTAAACACATGAGACGGAAACATGCACTGATTGATTGATTGATTGGTTGGTTGGTTGGTTGGTTGGTTGGTTGGTTGGCTAAACATGTTGATTGGTCGATTAAACACGTTGGTTGGTTGGTTGGTTGGTTGGTTAAACACGATGGATAGTGTTTCTTGAAACAAGCGAGAAAGAAACAAATGAGATCTTGGACTCCATATTAAACACATGAGACGGAAACATGCACTGATTGATTGATTGATTGATTGGTTGGTTGGTTGGTTGGTTGGCTAAACATGTTGATTGGTTGATTAAACACGTTGGTTGGTTGGTTGGTTAAACACGTTGGATAGTGTTTCTTGAAACAAGCGAGAAAGAAACAAATGAGATCGTGGACTCCATATTAAACACATGAGACGGAAACATGCACTGATTGATTGATTGATTTATTGGTTGGTTGGTTGAACACGTTGATTGGTTGATCAAACACATTCATTTGTAATTTGGGGTAAAAAAAGGGGGGGGGGGCAAAAGGGGGGGTTCTATGGAATTTTTTTTTATATAAACGGAACAGAATGGTTAAATTGCCGTTTTACAATATAAATCAATTGCTTTTAAAAAGCAATTGTAAACGGTCTTTCCCCCCTTTGAAACATGATTGATTGTTATGTGTGTGTGTGTGTGTTTGTTTGTTTGTTTGTTTGTCTGTTTGTTTGTTTCTGTAAGGGGTCTATATTATTCCGGGGAAGTTTCATGTTTAGTTCGGAAAGTTTTTATTTTATTTCAGGTCCAGCGCGCGCGCCAGATTGAGGAGACATCACATGACGCGAGTTGTTAATAACGAAAACTTAGTCTTTTTATTTCTTTTCAGGTGGGGACCTTGAACAGACAACATCTATAGAGATGGAATGTACACAATGTAATTTCTTTTGTCATTGTAGGAAATTGACATTTTGGTCACAGTTCACCAGCAGTGCATGATTTGGATTTAATTGATCACTTTTAAAATACAGTACTTTTTTAGTACTTTAAATTTATTGTAATATTTAGGTACTTGTTTTTTTCAGTACTTGATTTGTACTTCAAATTTTAAGTACTCAATTTGTACTTTAATTGTGTAGTACTAAATATGTACCTCAAATAGAATTAGGTACTCATTTTGTACCTTTATTTTGAAGTGCTTGATATGTACTTAAATTTTAAGTACAAATCAAGTACTATAAAAAAAAACGGTACCTAAATATTACAATAAATTTAAAGTACTAAAAAAGTACTATATTTTAAAAGTAATTTTCCAGTACCACAGATTTTTTGTACAGAAAAAGTACCTATGCAAAAGTAACAGTGTAAGTACGTTTGAGTCAGTGACAACCCTACAACAGATGTATCCATCGGATCGCCATCAATGATGGTGATACATGGCTGTGACGTACTTATGAATATAATTATTTTCTGTGACTGTATCTTACATTAATTTGTAGGATCCTTTAGCGGGACTGCTGCAGTGTAGGCGACTTGGTGTCACGATATCACAGTAGCATTGGTTCGAATCCCGGCGAGGGAAGAACCGAAAATTTGCGAAAGCAAATTTACAGATCTAACATTGTTTGGTTGATGTTTAGACGAGTTGTATAAACATTATGTACACAGCCATGTATCACCATCATTGATGGTGATCCGATGGATACATCTGTTGTAGGGTTGTCACTGACTCAGACGTACTTATAGATATAATTTTTTTCTGTGACTGTATCTTACATTAATTTGTAGGATCCTTTAGCGGGACGGCTGCCGTGCAGGCGATTTGGTGTCACGATATCACAGTAGCATGGGTTCGAATCCCGGCGAGGGAAGAATCAAAAATTTGCGAAAGCAAATTTACAGATCTAACATTGTTGGGTTGATGTTTAGACGAGTTGTATATACATTATGTACACAGCCATGTATCACCATCATTGATGGCGATCCGATGGATACATCTGTTGTAGGGTTGTCACTGACTCAGACGTACTTATGAATATAATTATTTTCTGTGACTGTATCTTACATTAATTTGTAGGATCCTTTACTATAGATAATTTAGCTGATCTGTAACAATAACATCTTCATGCCTTATATATCATGTACTGTAGTACGCCGCTAGATTAAAACTGACGTGGAAAGGTAACACATGGCCAGCGAAAGCTTTTTTTTTTGAGAGCCCAGGTGGTCGTGTGGTCTAGCGGGACGGCTGCAGTGCAGGCGATTTGGTGTCACGATATCACAGTAGCATGGGTTCGAATCCCGGCGAGGGAAGAACCAAAAATTTGCGAAAGCAAATTTACAGATCTAACATTGTTGGGTTGATGTTTAGACGAGTTGTATACGTATTAAATTTATATTAAGATCCAGTTTGTTACATCTTGTGATCAATTTTATTTGGCAGTCGCGAATGGCAGTCAGCAGGGTTAAAGAACATCAGTTGTTCGACCTGTTAGTCAAATGCGTTTTGTTTAAATATACTTTTTTCACTTTGTTGGTCTTTTGGAAAATGTTGTTTGTGCTGTTTTTAGACCCTTCTACAACGAAATTTGTTTGACATGCACACGTATAAAAATTGCGGTTTTTATCCAACGCAGTCATAGGTTTGAACGTAGTTTTCAATTTAGACTCGTTTATATATAACATTGTTGGGTTGATGTTTAGACGAGTTGTATATACATTATGTACACAGCCATGTATCACCATCATTGATGGCGATCCGATGGATACATCTGTTGTAGGGTTGTCACTGACTCACACGTACTTATATATATAATTATTTTCTGTGACTGTATCTTACATTAATTTGTAGGATCCTTTACTATAAAAATATAGCTGATCTGTAACAATAACATCTTCATGCCTTATATATCATGTACTGTAGTACGCCGCTAGATTATATATATATAAACAGGTCGAAATTGAAAACTACCTTCAAATAGTTATCAAAGGTACCAGGATTATAATTTAATACGCCAGACGCGCGTTTCGTCTACATAAGACTCATCAGTGACGCTCATATCAAAATATTTATAAAACCAAACAAGTACAAAGTTAAAGAGCATTGAGGATCCAAAATTCCAAAAAGTTGTGCCAAATACGGCTAAGGTAATCTATGCCTGGGATAAGAAAATCCTTAGTTTTCAAACCTTTGATTGCGTTGGATAAAAACCGCACTTTTTATACGTGTGCATGTAAAACAAATTGCGTTGTAGAAGGGTCTAAATACAGCACAAAAACATTTTCCAAACGACCAAAAAAGTGAAAAAGTATATTTAAACAAAACGCATTTGACTAGCAGGTTGAACATATACATTAACGAATCGTGTCAAAAAAAAGAGAAAAAGACGAAACTTGTTGAAGCACTAATTTTATATAAAAATAACGACATATCAAAACAGTTAAAATAATGAAATACATACTTTTATTCAGTTTTGTGTTAACATCTTCTATATCTTCCATCGCTACAACAGACAAGTATGGAATAAGTAACATTTTAGGCATAACTAGTTATCAAAGGTACCAGGATTATAATTTAGTACGCCAGACGCGCGTTTCGTCTACACAATACTCATCAGTGACGCTCAAATCAACATATTTATAAAGCCAAACAAGTACAAAGTTGAAGAGCATTGAGGATCCAAAATTCCAAAAAGTTGTGCAAAAGTGAAATAAAATAAAATTACTTTTGTTACATACATGTAGCTTCATAATGATAATACTTAACTGTATATAAAGGTTTTACTTAAGGACACTTATTATTGTTTCCCTTTTATTTACCGGTACACTTTATTGTGATAACATATGTCATAATCAATGTTACAATTCATCTCAAAATAATTGTTTATTTCAAAATGACTAAAGTTTGAAAATGTTCTTTTACTGTGTGCCTTTTTGGGTTTCTTTCTTGCATGTGACGTGCATATGCACTTATACACCTTTCAATGTGTTATAGTAAATGTTTATATATCTGTTTGTTTATATAGTGATTAAAATAATAGCAAAATGGTGACTGCTGTACCCCTATTTTTGACATTTTTAATTGTTATGTTTGTTTGTTTTGTTCTCTCGCACATCGTTGTCAATATATTGGAATTTTATTCAACTGTCATACAAGTGAAATGTTTATTTCTAGAGAGCTATTCAATATATTTCTACATAAGAAAAGGTCTGTACCAAGTCAAGAATATGACAGTTATTGATATATTTTTTTGCCATTTGATTACATACTGTATATTAAAGTGCTGTTTTATATAAAAAGGAAGATGTGGTATGATTGCCAATGAGACAACCGTCCACAAGAGACAACTAGAGGCTCTTAAGAGCCTGTGTCGCTAACCTTGGTCTATGTGCATATTAAACAAAGGAAACAGATGGATTTATGACAAAATTGTGTTTTGGTGGTGGTGATGTGTTTGTAGATCTTACTTTACTAAACATTCTTTCTACGTACAATTGTCTCTATCTGTAATGAGCTTGTCCCTTTAGTTACAGAGGAAAATATTTTGTAAAAACTTACCAAAATTTATTAAGGGATCACCTGACCATTTTGCTGAACATTATTGCTGTTTACAGTTTATCTCTATCTATAATAGTATTCAAGATAATAACCACAAACGGCAAAATTTTACAAATTGGGGTCAGCAACACAACAACCAGTTGTCAAATTCATCTGACAATTTCAGGGCACATAGATATTGACTTGATAAACAACTAAAACCCCAGTAAGATTTTCTCTAAATGCTTTTGTTTCAGAGTTATAACCCAAAATCTACATTAAACCCCTATGTTCCTATTTTTAGCCATGACGGCCATCTTGCTTGGTTGGCTGGGTCACCGCACACATATGTTAAACTAGATACCGTAATAATGATAAGGGGTCAACTGACCATTTTTGTTATTTTGACTTATTTGTAGATATTACTTTGCTGAACATTACTGCTGATTACAGTTTATTGCTATCTATAATAATATTCAAGATAATAACCGAAAACGGCAAAATTACTTATTCAGGGGCAGCAACCCCCAACCGGTTGTCCGATTCTTCTGAAAATTTCAGGGCACATAGATTTTGACTTGATAAACAATTTTACAACTGATTTGCTCTAAATGCTTTGGTTTCAGAGTTATAAGCCAAAATATACATTTTACCCCTATGTTCTATTTTTAGCCATGGCAGCCATCTCGGATGGTTTGGCAGGTCATCGGGCACAATTTTAAACTAGATACCCCAATGATGAGTGTGGGAAAGTATGGTTCAATTTGCCACAGTAATTTCGGAGGAGAAGATTTTTGACAACGGACGACGGACGCTAAGTGATGAGAAAAGTTCACTTGGCACTTTGGACCAGGTGAGCTAAAAATGACACTGATATAAACAAAGATAGGTCACTGTACAGCCGTTAACAATGAGCAAAGCCCATACCGCATAGTAAGCTATTAAAGGCCCCGAAATGACATTAGAAAACAATTCAAACGAGAAAACTAACGGCCTTATATATATAAAAAATTAACGAAAAACAAATATGTAACACATAAACAAACGACAACCACTGAATTTACAGGCTCCTGACATCGGACAGGCACATACATACATACTGTCGCAAGGTTAAACATTTTAGTGGGATCCCAGCCCTCCCCTAACCAGGGACAGTGGTATAACAGTACATCACTACTAAGGCTTTTCTACTTCAGGCATAGATTACATGAACTGGATTTGGCAAAACTTTTAGGAATTCTGATCCTGAATGCTTCTCAACTTTGTACTTTATTTGTCCTTTTAAAGTTTTTTGGATTTGAGCGTCACTGATGAGCCTTTTTTGTAGACGAAACGCGTGTCTGGCGTATATACAAAATGTAGTCCTGGTATCTATAGCTACGATGAGTTATATTTAAATCATGTCACAATACTTGTAACTAACTGATCAGTATTTTTTTGTTATCGTTTATGCTTTCGGTCATGTGAAACCTTGGCTGTTATCAGCTCATTGGCATTGATTGGGTTGTTGTCTCTTTGATATATCCTCAATTTCCATTCTCCATTTTATAAAGACATGTAGTTAATTGACATTAAAACTTGCCAGGTGAAGTTTGATACCAATAAATTTAAAACAATTTACTTATACAGATAGACATCTCATTTCCTTTGTTTAATCTTTATTTTAACTTATCCAGCTTAACTGTTATATGAGAATGTTTGTCTAGCACACATTGACAGATTGACAAAAAGTTATCTTTTAAATGATATTTTTACACCGGTTTTATAAGGAAAAAGTTTTTTGGGTATTATCATTTCTCACTCACTTATGGAGTAACTGATAACTGAAAAATTTCCAATTTGAGCATGCAACAATAGCGAAAATATGCGGTAAACCAGTCGATAAAGACATTTATCACAATTTGACAGGCTTCTCAGTATGAAATTTGATTAATATGAGATGTGATTTGCATGTAAGTGCTATAGATAAAATGTACATGTGTTCACCAAAGTTCAAACAAAATGAATATAAGCATTATACGCAGCCTAACGGTCTTAAAAAATCTACCCTAAAAGCAAGTAATTACTTTGATTTGTGGTGAAAAGAACTAAAACAGTCGAACTGTGGAACTGAACAGGTAAATGCGATAATTTATTTGTATCTATCATTTATGATAAATATCTCTTTTAAATCATATATCATGGTGGTGCTCTTAATAACAAGACTTTATAGAACACTAGTCATTTAAAAATGTGGAAACTTCTGTCATTATTGTGGCTAAGAATATTTAAATATAGAAGATTTGCTCATTCTTGATACTTTCCTTGCAAATTACATATTTGCACCTGTTTTTCAGTCGGTGAAACATTTCGTGGATAGCCGGTGATATTAAAGTATTATTGTGCTTTTCCATATCTATGTAATTAGTCTTGAGTCCACAAAGTATATTGACAATCTCTGATTTTTGTCAATATTTATCTCTGAATTGAATATTTTGAAGATTAGGCTAAACAGCATCCATAGTAACAAAACAAAATTGTTATTTTTCTGTCTGATTTACACGGTGACCTACATTTTTTTTGTATTAACTTTATTATATAAGTACTTCATCTGAAAAATATGAGTAATTTATTTTATCTGTTTTAAATGTAAATACGACGTTAACCTTAAATGGTTACTATTTATTTCTTTGAAAAATAGTCTAAAATATTTGTTTTGTTAGATTCATATATGTCTCTCATACGACCGGTTTATCCTCTCTCCGATTTTTTCTGTTTTATCTTTTAAATACCCATATTGTCGGGATCAACTGTGCAAAATCTGAGAAAAATCTCATTTTTATTTTAGACACCATCACTGCTTGAAACTGTTCCTGACATGTTTGTAACAATCTTGAAATGGTAAACATAAGTTGCCGTCATGAGTAGGTTTCTTTTTAATGTTTGTATGGACTATTCTGTCTGTTACGTTTTCCTATTATCCTTTAAACACAACTTCTACTATAGTCATATCAAATAATATGCATGTTACCATTGCTCAAAATTGAATTATAAAAGGGATTCGTTCATCACTGTCTCTCAACAAAATTTCAATCAAATATCCAGTTACAATTTTAACAACTAATCAGTTTCAGAATGTTTTACAGAGTATGCAGTTCTCATAAAATCTTTTTTGTCAGCTAATGTTCCTTGACACAGATAACAACGAGAAAACCTTGTATAAATGACCTAGATCAAAGAGTCTGAGCTATGTTTGCTGTTAATAAAATACAAGTTGAGTAAAATGTCATTTATTCAGAAATTAATTTAAAATGCAACTTACATCTTAACAATTATAATAGTACTGCATAAATGACAATGACTTTAATAAGCAAAGGTGGGGTTGAAAAAGTACCACAAATCCCAAGAGGGATCCCCAACCGAGGACTCTGTATTCAACTTAGGAACTCCAGAATTAGAAAATTGAGCAAGCCATGTTGACCTCAACAAAAAACACCCAAAATTGAATAAAATATACACTTTTTAACATTAGAATTTCAGTAAAAGTGTAGAGCAAACCATGTTGACCTCTACAAAAATAATAACACATATTATAAACAAAACAAAACAAAACAAAAAAGAAATGATATATAAGTATACAAATAATTATTGATAATTAAACTTGTAAGAAAAGATAAAGCAAGCCATGTTGACCTCTACTAACCAAATAAATACCAACATATAGTGAATGACGGAAATAAAAAACTTAAATTTGCAGAGCAAACCATGTTGACCTCTCTAAAAATAAATACAAAAAATCACAATAAGGTAAAGCAAGCCATGTTGACCTCTACCAAAATACTTAGTAAACGACTGAGATTAAATTAAATCTAAGTGTGAAAATTATCAAGTCGAATATAATGTTGAAAAGCGTTCGACTTCAATCTACCCATGCTTTGGATCAAGGCTAACGGCACACCTCTGGCAGCTGCAGACGTCGCAGCTCCAATTCGGAAACTGTGACCTTTATAAAAAATAGTGTCTAATCCTACGAAATTAAGCAAACTTTTTATTGAAGCTTTAACAGGACATAGATAATTTTCAGGACGTCTAGCTATTGATAATGTCTTACTCTGTAGATTACTATGTTTGTAGAACTTCATAGTAATTGTCATATTGCTCACATGACCATTTACTCTTTCAAACTTTATATCTTCCCTTTGAATTACTCTATAGATTTCAGACTCAGTTTTAACTGCAATTTCTCCAATCCTTAAGAAACAAAAGAAAGCTGTAGACATCATAGCTTTTAAAAAAACTTGATAATAAATGCCTACTATTACTTTTGGTAAAGCTTTAACCAATTTTACAAGAATGTCATAAGTTATTGGCAGCCGTGTATCAACAGAATGTCTCAACTGTTTTGTACCTTTTAACATTTTTTTAATAAAAAATGTGTCTGTTGGATCCTGTAAGAACTTAATGTTATGCATAAAACTGATGGCTGATATGTAAGACGCAATTGTAGATGGTTGATAATTTTGAATAAATAAATGTGAAATAAAATGAGCAACCATGACATGAGTAGATGGAAGTACATTAACTCCTGGAAAATATTTCTGACAAAAATTTGAATACACACTTAGCATTCTATTATATGATGACTGAGTAGCAGCAGATAATGATGCACTAACAAGCTTATCAGTCATAGATGCAAAAATTGAGGTGGAATGGCCACAGGAGTTGGGCTTAACCAAGGAGCAATCTGATGAGCTTCCTGAAATGAGAAACGAGACAACAAGTCACAAATAACGTTTGTTTTCCCAGGAATATGTTTGGCTCTAAAATAGATATTGTACTTTAATGCAGCTAACACTAATCTTCGGATTAGTATCATAATATTCTTTTCCTGAGATGATGTCTTATTTATAATTTCAGCAACAGCTGAATTATCTGTTAAAAACAGTATTTTATGGTTTGCTAATAGAGGGCCCCATATATCAATAGCTAACACAATCGGGAAAAGTTCTTTCACTGTAATGCGTAAATCAATTAACTCCGGTGGCCATTTCCCTGAAAACCATTTGCTGCCAAAAACTGCAGCAAAACCACCATAAGTACCTGCAGCATCAGAAAACAGTTTTAAAAAATCTGATGAAACCCATTCTTTGAATAAAAAACAAGATTTACCATTGTATTTTTCAATAAAACTGTACCATAACTTAAGATCTAATCTTGCATCAGAATTCAGATTGTTTCTATAATGAGGAGATGTATGACCTATAGTCAGATCAAAAAGCCTACGTAAAAAGGCTCTCCCAGGTATGATAACTCCACATGCAAAATTTAAAAGACCCAATAAGGATTGCAATTCTCTGAGTGAGATACTGCGTTTACATTTGTATTTACTTAATAATTGCAAACTTTTTTCTATTTTCTCCATAGGTAATCGAGCTACCATCTGAGTAGAATCAATTTCAATACCGTAGATAGTAATGCAAGTAGTAGGGAGTTGTGTTTTTTCTGATTTGATGGGTACCCCCAATTTATCAGCAAGAAACAGAAAAGTTTGTAATGCACTATAACATTCATTTGAGCCAGCTTTTCCGACAAAGAAAAAATCATCTAGCAGGTTTGATACCCCATATATTTGAAATTTAGCATTCAAAATCCAGTGGAGGGCTGTAGAAAAAGCCTAAAATAACTGACACGAGGACGAAGCCCCTGTGAGGAGGGATACATCATAATAAAACTGTTTGTCCCAATGAAAACCTAACAGATGATGATCTTTTTTAGCTATTGGAATTAAGCGAAATGCATGCTCAATATCGGTTTTGGACATTAGACAGTTTGATTCATAAGATTGGACTAAATGTATGACTGTTTCAATGTTTTGGTATTGTACAGCCGAAAATTCTGGGGAAATACCAGAGTTTACAGAGTCACCCTTAGGAGACGACAAATCATGTATTAATCGATAAGAATTGGGTTCCTTTTTTGGAACTAAACCCAAAGGGGAGCATACAAAAAGAGGGAAAGGGGGCTTTGTAAATGGACCCTTAACTCTTCCTGCTTCAATCTCTTTATTCAGTTTCGATTGCACAACATGATAATTTTCCCTTGCACTTTTATGATTTGGAGGAAAAATCTTCTAATTAAGGGATGTAGAAAAACAAGAATTAATTGAAAATCCAAAAGAAAAACCATGAATCAATTTATCTTTCAACTGGGTTTCATAACCTACTAAAAAATGTTCTAAATTTTCAACCTTTATTGGTGTTGGAAGTTTTGACAAAGTTTGCCTGTTTTCCTTTTTGCTCTGGACATGTAAGGGTACAGTGTTTCTTGCTGCAGTGTACACATTGGTGTTTGAGTTTACAAAACTTTGCTGTGCATTCCCCTGATTTACAGAAGGCCCAGCAATAGCCATTTGGGAATTGATACTGATGCTGGGCCCTCCTTTGAAAAGAATTTGGGCCTGAGTTTGAGGTTTTAGCATACGACTTCTTATTTTGACCTGCAAAATCAGATTGTCTTTCATATAAAGCAGCAGATCGCCAAAGTTCATCATTGATTTGATCCCATTGTAACCCTAAAATTTTTCTTATCTTTCTAAATTTCTCATCATATACTTTAGCGGCTTGGAAACCCAAGGACAAAAGCTCTTTGTTAGACTTCCTATTTGAAATTGTTATATTCAAATTCTCAAATAATGTTGATTCATTACATGTATCATCAATGTTAGAAGGTAATAATAAAGCAAAATTTACATAATTATCACACCAAACATCAGATTTAACCTTACTGCTGACATGATAGTCTAAAGGTATTGAATGTCTCAAAATGTCACAAGCATAAGGATTCTCGTCATACGAGTTCGAGTTTAACAGGTCACCATCAGAAGACGTGTTAAAATTAGGATCTGAAGACAATGGCGGTTGGAAGACAGCTAACATTTGTCCCTGAGAGTCATTATTTGTTGAATTTACTGGTTGTGTGGATGATGACGACAACATACCAGTTAAGTCATTAATTGAAACTACTGTATTGTCTTTTACCAGTTGCACGCCGGAACTTTCAAACTGTCGGAATAAAGCATCAGCAATGTCATTTGCTGTTGGCTGTTCGGTAATTGTTTCAGGAACTGCTCGTCTTGTATTGCGTCTCCGCACTGGTGGCCTGTATAGTGGTGGTATCTCACTTTGTTCCTCCACTAAATTTTGAACATCTTCAAGGTTTTGTGGAGCAGCCTTTCTTTCTTCTTGTTCGGCTCTTCTGCTTTGGCATTTTGCTATAAAAAAAAAAACAACATAAAACAAAAATAAAAATAGAAATCCTGTATATCACAGAACTTTAAGAATGTTACTACAAATGTAAATCAGCATAATTTTAAACCAAAATGCTTGTCCATAAAATTAACATAGTTGATATGATGATATATCTAGCAAAATGTACTCATGTTGAAAGTTAAGTTTGACTTTGATACGTGTATGCTAATTATTACTCCAAAACCAATTTTATGAAACCAACCAATATGAATAAAATTCTTCAATAGTACCAAAATCGATCCCTATTGTGACACAACCATTATAGGGAAAGACATGATTTATTCTCTGATTAAATAATTAACCTAGTAATATACTAAAATAAAAGTATATAAACCATGATTATGAATAATCAATATTTAAATATAAAAAGAGACATATTATATTATATAACTCTGATATAAATGATATATCCAACCATAATTATTTACAAATAAGACATTTTTCATGTCACTAGTGTCACAACCATGTACGTATAAGCACAACCATGTGCATAAAAGCACAACCACGTGCATAATAAGCACAACCACGTGCATAATAAGCACAACCACTTAGAGATAATTTAGATTATAAATCGTTACAAAAGGTGATGGAGTAATAATATGCAAATAATTCATAGATAACTACATAATTGTAGTGTATGCTTCTTTTCTTCATATGTCCAAATAGGGACAATAAGTTTATAACAATCATAAACGGTAATTTGCAACGCATGTTTGCTCGACATTACATGTTCGTGAAAGGCTACCAACAGCAGCACGGACACTTCTAGCGTATATTTCCATACCTTCATCATTAAGATGAACGTTATCTTTTAATAATAAATATGGGGTGTTCTTCCACAACCCCCTATGATGCCAGAAAGTCGCATTGTCTCTTTCTTTTACTAAATGACTAAGTTCTTTGTTTACAATGTAAACCTTGTCGTTATAATAAGCTTCCGGTCTTTCGGAATACCTCGGGAGAAGTTGACCAATAACCACGTGGTTAACATGATAGCAATTTATTATGTAATCGGCAAAAACACTGATATCTCTTGCTAATTTCAAGGGCTCATTTTCAGACGACAAATCGTTGCCTCCAACCTTAAGAAAAACCGAATGTGGCATAAATTCTTCAATAATATGCATATATTGTTGCTTTTGAACACATTTATTACCGGGGCGAAGAGTCCCTCCCCCCAAACCAAAAACTTCCACCTGGATGTCGGTTCCGTCTAAACCTAAATTTAACCAATCTCGATCACAGTTTTCATGAGTAAAAGTTTCTAAACGACGAATAAAAGAATTACCAAAAACTAAGGCACGCCGGACCATGGTTCAAAAGCAACAAACAATTCAAAAATAAATAATAATAAATTAAAAATTAAGTTATTAAAAATATATAAAATAATAGTTAAGGTTCGCTTTTACCTTCTAATCTGTGGATTCTTCGATGAATGCCTTTCTACAGTTCTTTTTTCAGTTTTTCAGATAAATTCAAAACGATCTTTTCTTTCTCCCAAAACAAAGGCGAATGACCGTATGTCCAAGCACATGTAGAAATTTGATATTAATTACCGTTCTCAAGAACTGACCAATCAGATAATGTAATTAGATGATCATGCATTGAACATGATGTAGTCCTTGACCTCATGTTGATATACTTTAACCAATAAATGCCTTCTACACACATGGCATTAATAAAATCAATATTATCGGAAATTCCAGCCAAAAAATCTTTTATTTACAATAAATGTTAATTATTAAAAACCTTCTAATTGTACAACAACACCTTTTACATCCTTGCGCATTTAGATATAACCAAACGTCCTTAATATAACACATAAAAATAGAAAATAAGGAAAGACAACTATTATCAAAAATAAAGTACTTACATGCATTTCTTATTATTACAATAAGACCTGCAATAAATTTAGAACTCAATCGTTAATCATCACTAATCAAACGTTCAGTGTTTTGTTTTTAATATGCTAATGGTTGTCTTATATTATGCATTAAAATTCCCGTTCATTTAAACATGTTATAGAATGTTAAATTCAACAAAATTACGCTGTTTCTGTGAATTTTTGGCTGAAACATAAAGTATCAATTATATCATGAAATGTTTGGAAGATTAAGGTGTTGTATGTTTCCCATTTTTAGATAAATAGACTGTGTTTTCGATATGAAGTGGTTGGTTATTTTCTTCGGTGACGCATTTTAATGGACGCTTTTGTTTTATTTTGCTGGCGTTTCAGTCAGTTAAAGTTCTGTTTCGTCCTATACTATCACGTTTGGGATTCCAGCGTTCCTAATGATTGTTTATTAAGAAAATAGCTGATGAATCACCAGTTTTATGAAGTTAAATTTTCATTAATTAGCACTTGTAAATTCAGAATTCATAAGGAAATCGAGGTTTCCATTTCGTCAGGGTAGCTTGACCTTGCACGGATATGAATTTCTAACGTATGCATATACTTATACATCACTGGTTAAACCTTTTTTTAGGAAAGAGAATAGACAGCCAAACATAGAAACGATCTTTTGTGGATAGTTGTCTCATTAGTAATCATACCTCATCTTCTTTTTAATATTGTAAAACCTTCTGTTAACATTGCTATTTAATTGAATTAAACCAAATATTTAAGATCAAACTAAGAACGTAATCAATATGGTATATGAGAATCGTCATATCATAAATCAGTACTTACTCAAAATCACAAGCGCACCTGATAGCAAGGATACAGCTATACGTGTGCTTGATTGGTAAATGGTCCCAGAGGAATCTAAAAAATAAATAGATAGAAGTTACTACCCGTTGATACATTTTGAATTTTACAGAAACTAAGTTTTAAATTCCCTCTGGCAAAGTTGGCATTTGACGAATTTGTCTTTTTCATGTCTTTTTTGGATGACAGTTTTTCAACGTTTTCAGTCCTTGTACATCATTTGAAAACGTTATTATCTGCCCTTGCTACTGTATCGTTTTCCCTTCAGAGATTAAAACATATAGTGTGTAGTCTAAATGCAGTAGAAGGGCGGAAAATGTTAAACATGCAAAATATTAACATCGTTGATAATCGATGCTTATGTTGCAAATATCAGAGACATATATTTATAACGAATATTTCATTTCACTAATACAAATTTGATTAAACAACCTCGAATACTTGACCATTTTTGTATGCTGTCTGCTTAAATATATCGAAAAAGAAATTACAACCGTCTGCAAATCATGGACCGATAAGAGTAAGGTGTGTTATCATAAGAAGAAACAGTTTATCCATTACAATTATAATACTCTGCTGTGCAAATTTACCTTTTCGTACTCTTGTGAACAATAAAAGCAATAATAGTATACTGCTGTTCAAAAGTTATAAATCAATTGAAAGAAAAATCTTGGTTATAATCTAAAACCGATGTAAGTAAATCAACTAGAAGATAAAAAAAAAAGGAACAACAGGACCACTGAAAAGCATCAAAAACAATCAAACGGGCTATTTGATAACAACGGCCATACTCATGAAACTGCTGACATTTTAGTAATTGATGATTTGAACATGATTATATGGCTTGCCAAACCTCTCGCTTATATAGTAACGTTAAAAAGATTTTGTTAAAATGATAACACGATGCGACAGGAATACAATATAAAAAAAACGCAAGAACGCTTGGCAACGAGAAACGTATACATAAATAATATAATACATCATTTGTACATGTTAACAGCAGAATAACAGCGACAGCACTGAACATCAGATACAGTGACTTTTTCTTACATATATTTTTATCTTAAAATCCATATAATTATATAGAGCTAGATTCAAATTCGCAATTATTTTCTCAATGGTAGTTCAAGTAATTATCATAAGTATTAGTGTCTTGAAATGCTATTTTAAATTAATGGTATGACGAAGTCATAATTATTTGACCTAACACAATATTTTATCCTGGGATAATGAAATTTACTCAACTATACTGACAAATAAGACATGAGAAACGTACCAAGAATTACAAAATTCAAACACAAACAATAAGAGATCTCTGTAATTTTAAAGAATCAACAATTGATTGACACCACTGGTTGAATGTTTCTCATCACAATATTTTTGAAGGCCATCTTTTATTGTAAAAAGAATAATAGTCAGCACTTAAATAATATACTTAGTCGAACAATTTGATGATCCAGCTATGTATCGTTCTTTATACGGAATCTTGTAAATTTATGGCATCCAGAATAATGACGGTAGATTTTCTTCGTTTTTTTATGTTAATACCAAAGGCAAATAGATCAGATTTGTGACTTAAAAACATTTCATCATTTGTAAATGGCACTGCTGGTGGACATTACGTTCCCGAGGGTATCACCAGCCCAGTAGTCAGCACCTCAGTGTTGATATGATTATCAATTATATGGTCATTTTTATAAATTTCCTGTTTACCAAACTATTAATTATACGAAAAACTAAGGATCTTTTTATCCCAGGAATATATTTCCTCAGCTGTATTTGGCACAACCTTTTTTGATTGGGTCCTCAATGCTCTTCTTCTTTGTGCTTGTTTGGCTTTATAACTATTTTAATCTGAGCGTCACTGAGGAGTCTTATCTAGACTATAATCCCGGTACCTTAGATAATTTGTTTCATGCATTCAGACTAGGTGCCTCTTCTGATGTTTTTAAATGACTGAAATTCTTAAAAAAATATGTTATAGACCAAGCAAACTTCAGACACTAATATTTCTTCTACAAGCATTATCATATGCAACTTACCTCTTTTGATATTTGGACATATTGTTTGTTGTGGCAACTTATTGTCGTCTATGATTCTGTTTTAACAATCAAAATTATCAATTAAATACTCATATATTTGGTGAAGTGATTCATTTCTATCAACATTATTTTATTAAGGGAGCCGTGGTTTAGTGGTTAGAGCATCGGATTACTTACAGGTTCCTGGTTCGATTCCCGTTTTTGGATGAAAATTTAAGGTCTGAATTTTCGGCTCTCCCTTGACACAATTTGCGAGTATGGTCTTGAGGAAACGATGATATTCCGTCGGAAGGGGACGATACATTACTGACCCGTGTAAGAGAAAGCAATATGTCTTGAACGTAAAAGACACCAATGTAGATTTCGAAGAAAGTGCAGGCTAATGCCGCCACAAGCACCGGATTAATATAAGTTGTAATAACTTGTTTCCCAATCCACAATAAATATATATGTTTAACTATTAACATACTACTTTAAAGCAACTAGGCGCGTATTCATATAGATTGGATCGCAAATATATCGTTATTCAACTGCGATGTTGGACACTGAGAAAAATTGAACAATTGAAAACACAACATGAGTTCAGTGTCAAACATGATGATTTCACAAATTTACTTGTAGGATTATTTCTTTTTCAGTATCGTATCAACTACGAAATCTTACGGCTTATGCAGTGAAACCTGCCTAATCCAACACTTAAGTACTCCAACACCATGCATTAACCGACACTTTTTCATGAACACAAATATGCCTATCCTTGCAGGAAAAACCTGAGTATTCCGACACCCATCTTAATCCGACATTATTTTTTTGTTCCCCCATATCCCACAGTTGTATGAGGAGGTACTACTGAAACAAACCCCTCATATTTTTACGGTCAACGTTACCGATTGTTTGACTAATATGAAGTATTTATATCACAACCCATTTTGCAACCTAAGACACTTGAAGGCTTGTAAGATCATTATTTTTACGGACTTTGTTCCATTTTCAATAAAAATAGATTTTGGAGTCATTAAAAATTGTTCCAAAAAGATATCTGAATCTTGATCGAAGAAAAATGACAGTGAAATTAGTTTAAATGGATAATTTCTTCATGTAACTGCTAAACAGGAGAAACAAATTGTTTGACACATAAACCTGATAAATGAATGAACAGGTATTGATAAATTGATTCATTCCTTATCAACAGCTGCCTTATTCTTATTCCTTGTAATAATTTAACATTAGAAAATAATTTTGATTAAAGCTCAAATTTTTTTTCTTCTGAGGAGTCAATAGACATAAGAAGATGTGGTGTGCGTGCCATTGAGACAACTCTCCATCCGAATAACAATTTATAAAAGTAAACCATTATAGGTCAATGTACGGCCTTCAACATGGAGTCTTGGCTCACACCGAACAACACAAATTTGCAGGTTGTAAAATAGTTGCGTCTTCATAGCCTTTTGTTCTAATTTTGAAAAGCCATTGAAACATTTGTTGTGACGGTACGTTTTGTAATTTCTATGATCGATAACGAATGTTTATTTTGTTTTAAAATGATGGTTGACGGACTAGTGTCTAGATTACAACAGGTGTAACTTATTAGGTCTTATAATTAACATCTACCAGCACGGAAGGTATAGTTATTGTCGAAATGCCAAAATGCAGAACTTGGTTTCATAAATGGTAACACCTGATCCATTTTTTTAACTAGTAAATTACATGATATTATTGTTTCTACTACTAACGTATCTAACTAAGTGTGACTTTCACAACGCACACAATCTTTAACATGTTTTGTTGAAAGCGCTGAAATAAACACATACATGTAACACCCTGCCCATATGTATTTCGTTTTAGTTGAAGATTATGCGATGTTTATTGCACACCGTGCCTGAGTCAAATAGTTAAATTCGAAGTACCAACTAGTTTCTTATTAATTCAGGAACACAACGTATAAGCAATACAATTCCAATCCTATGAACAATAAATCATTATAAAGAAAATGAAACATCTCTGAAAATGTATGAAATATATGTGCCAAGTTTTTGAAAATACGGACTTGAAAAGAAGTAAGTTTCTTTTATCATTTTAGTTTACTTCAGTAATAAATCTATGATTACTTATTATATGTTCTTACTTCGGTTGTTTATACTCAGGGCAAACAAATCGACCAGTCCATTCATGAATGCCAACACAGTCATAATCTGAAAAGAGTTAAAAAAAAAAACTTTGAAATTGATGTGCATATCAAAAGTTTTACATTTGTATTTACTGATAATTTGATTTGAGTAAAATCAACATAAGTACAAAAGACGGGGCGAAAAACTAGTCCATAAAAATAACCAGAAGAAAGCACACGGGCAACACAATAAATATAAAAGAAATTTTTCCATGAATTATTGCACATCAAAAGATGCGTTTGCGATATTTTTGTTTGAAGGATAACTTGATCGATCACGGCATTTAAATATGAAATGAAAAGTGAAGGTATGTATCTTTATATTTGAATTTGAAAACATTTAATACTTCAACGTATCTTATCGCAATTTTTTCGTCCAATCATAAATGTGCCGGGCCAAACACCTAACTAATTGAAACCAAAAAAGTTGATAATAGAGCAATAACATCGAAAGGATCAACATTGTTATTAAACCCAGATAAGAAATTTGGGACAGGAATATATATTAATATGACAGCTGTTATCAAATAGTCCGTTTCTATCTTTGTTGGCGTTTGTGTTTGTTGCAGTTGAGTGTTTCTGTTGTTCCGTTGTTTTCCTTTTATATTTGATGTGTTTCCCTTGGTTTAAGTTCGTAAGAGGTTAATTTTTGGCCCAATCGATTGATGACTTGTGATCAGCAGTATACTACTGTTTATTAAAAATACATTCATTAATTTCACAACTATACCTGTAAATGCTCACCGAACATTTCATAGACACAAAGTATGTCCTGTAAATTTAATGCAAAACCCAAAAAATGAAAATTTGATACTATCGGAGACCTTTTAACAGTAATAACATGAGACGGTACTACATTTACTACATCAGGCGTACAATTGGGATAATAATGTAGCTTATTTAGCTGACGATATCGGGATATAGGTATTTAGTCGGATCTTAACATGAACTAGTGATTTGTTTACAAACCGGTATTGATAAAAATAAACAAACAAATGTTGAAATGTTCAGGACTTAACTACATCTGTATTTGGGAAAGACGATGCAAGCACACGATTTTTATTGCGTCTTACACTTTAAGAAGCAAATAATATTTCACTACTTTATTAAAATATTGTGCAAAAACGTTAATCATGAGCTATGAAAGTCAAGTGGCTCAAACATTTTTCTATGGAAGTTTTAAAAAATTTCAAAGAATTATGTTTTACAGTGGGTTAGCTTTCATTAGTCTTCACTATCCTATAGATCAACAACTTTTGGTTATATTTTTAATTTAGAATCTTCATTGAAGGTGGAGCACGAATGCACAGTTAATTAATTATATCGATGTGCCATTTGTATGCAAGAGTGACATTCTTTTGTATTATGTGCCGATTCGAAAAAAAGTTATGCGAGTATTGTCTCCCTTTATCAGGTTCATTATTTTATAATAAAGTATAGGTTTATGATATAGTTATCAAAGGTACCCGGATAATAATTTAGTACGCCAAACGCGCGTTTCGTCTAGATAAAAGTCATCAGTGACGCTCATTTGATTTTATTTATAAAGCCAAACAAGTACAAAGTTGAAGAGCATTGATGATCAAAAATACCAAAAAGTTGTGGCAAATACGGCTAAGGTAATCTATGCCTTTGATAAGAAAATCCTTAGTTTTTCGAAAAAGGTTTTGTAATAGGATTTTTATTAAAATGACAACAATATTGATATTCATGTCAACACCAAAGTTTTGACTACTTGGCAGGTAATTCTCGCGAGATGAAACGTCCACCAGCAGTGTAATCGACCCAGTGGTGTAAATAGTTATCAAAGGTACCAGGAATATATGTTAGTACGCGAGACGCGCGTTTCGTCTAAATAAGACTCACCAGTGACGCTCATATCAAAATATTTATAAAGCCAAACAAGTACAAAGTTGAAGAGCTTTGAGGATAAAAAATACCAAAAGTTTTGCCAAATACGGCTAAGGTAATCTATGCCTGGGATAAAAAAAAATCCTTAGTTTTTCGAAAAATTCATAGTTTTGTAACAGGAAATTTATCAAAATGACAACATTATTGATAATCATGTCAACACCGAAGTGTTGACTACTGGGCTGGTGATACATCCGGGGAACGTCCGATTATTAATTATTATTATATGTAATTTTGAATAATTAGAAAATGTATCAATTCAATATATATCTGTTGATATTGGTGTATCAAAAACAGTGATGTACGAATATAATTTCATAAATTTGAAATGTTTAAAATGATTACATACCAATATAAAGAACCGTTCATCACTTTTGAAAAAGACTATTAATGAAAGTCGAACTATTGGTCTCCACTTCATGATAGATTGATTTGGAAATTAACCAGAGTTATCTAATATTAATCACAGAGAGGGACTACCAAGCAATTTTTAATTGTAACTTATTTAACGTTTATACAATTTCCCACTATAAACGAATGTTACTTTATACAAATATAAGGACTTTGTTAGCTAGATCTACAAATTATATTAGATATTATGAATTTTTACTACAATAGATTAATATGCTAAATTATAATGTCTTTTTAACTTCGTACTTGTTTGGGGCTTTTTAACATTTTTGATTCGAGCGTCACTGATGAGTCGTTTGTAGACGAGACGCGCGTTTGTTGCAATTATAAAATTGCAATTCCTGGTATTTATAACAAGTTTAGTGTTTAATGATGCTCTATGTCAAAATATATCTAACACAAACGATGACTAATATATTAATAAATAGAATAATAAAAGATCTACGTAATTGATAAAAAAGACAAGTCATCATTTGAAGTCAATAATGGTATAATAAATTAAGTTATCAAAAATTGTGATGGTATCAGGTTCATGAAATTGTATTCGATCATTGCCTTATCTATTCAATCTTGTATATTCTTGCTTCAATTGATGAGTATCTTAGTAAAGTGTGCAAAATTACCCAAAACATAGTGGGTGTGTTGATAGAAACTGAGGCAGAAGTTAGAATTGCAGATGTGACAGCTATTTGAAACATAATGATTCAATTTTGTACTTTTAATGTTGTCCCGTTGTAAATTCATGCTAACACGCATGTGTTTATCAGCAGAACAAAATCCTAAACGAACACAGATTGCTTGTCCATTTATTGCACATTTTGTTTTCTATGTTTGTTTGTCTTTTTCATTTTTAGCTATGGTGTTGTCAGTTGATTTTCTATTATGAGTTTGACTGCCCTCTGGTATCTTTCGTCACTCTTTTATAAAGATACTGCCAACAAAAATGTAGACAGATTGACAACATAAGAAATACAGAGCTAATTCGTATACGTATAGCATGTTGTTTTCTTTTACTTTGAATTGTTATCAAATAAACACTATTGTGTTATTTATCACTGTAATTAAAAAATGTTGAATATGATTTTCAAATACCTTTTCTGGAGAAATAAACAATATACAGGATCATAACAACTAGCCATTGGATTTTGCTTTTTACTATACGCCTCATGGAGTATTTTGATTATAAACGAAGTGAAGTCTGAATCATATTCATTTAGAATCAAACTGGAGAAATGCTTCAATATTTTATTAGCATTGGCAATGTTAGATATTTATTATGGACTACATAAATATATATAGCCCTTTTTCCTTTAAAATGTAACATTATGTTTGATCAAGCTTTCTCGTATTTTTTTGTCCCCTACTTCATGCCAAACACTAAACATGTAGGTTAATTTTGATCCTATTTCTATGATTTTGTCAATCATGTCAATACCAAGTATGACACTTGGGTTTTCAGTTTTGTAATGTGTTTTTTTATTGTTTTTTTTTTAACTTGGTAACAGTTGTGTTTTGTATATCATGTGTGATTTTTCGTTCGTGTTTTGTTTCGAAATTGGCATTTTGGTTTGCGCATATATATATATTTTTTTCGAAATACCTGGTGTAAGAACTTGATCTTCTCTACATCTTTTTCTGTAACAAGAACAATCTTCTTCAATAGGGTTACAATGACACTTAGTTTTTGTACTAATGACAGATGTATAGTAATTTGTATAATCACATCGACATTTCCTATCCTTTGTTATTGTTCCATTGTCGTACGGTATCTGTCCTTCTCCATTACATGATGACTTAAGATATTGACAGTCACTGCTACCATTTGTCCACCATTTATGTGGTTGGTATCTGTTGCCGTTACATTGTCTTCCGGCAAAATACTGTAAATTGCCACTGATAACAAAAACGTTTCCTGAAAATTTCATCATATGATGTCAGCTTTTAAATCATTTTGTCTCTGACGCAAATGCCAGTAATAAACATGCTTCGTACGACGCGGGTAGTTTATCAAATTATTCCGGATCTCGGGCAGTATTTCTGGCATTATCTATAACTCACATTTTTCTTTCATGATAAAGGTCCGCAACAAATTTGTCAATGACTCTTTTTATCATTTCTTTACAATGACGTTTTCACCGTTCAACTAATGCTTTCTATGTATGGTTTGTTACTTATTTCAACATTTTAGTAAAGTGAATAAATCTAGAAATTTTGTCCAAACAAATTGCTAGCTTTAGCCCCCTCTCTAATAAGTTGTTGCAAGTGTTTTTTTAAAGGGCAGAGATAAAAGCTATCTTACTACACGAGGCATGGAAAACGGTTCTGCCCGTACGTGACTGCGTATTTGTACATCCTGCACATTCAAACGGACACCACTCTTTTTTAAAATTTGTGGTAACTACAAGTGGAATATATATGAGGCCATCTGAGATACACCTTCCATTTCGTATACCAAAACTTATCATGGCGATGGCGTTCATACCACTTTTAGTGGCATGACACAACTTTACGACTAGGAACCTAAGTTTATCAGCTAACTTGTTAACAGTTATCCCCTGATTATAAAAATCATTCTATGTAATATCTAATGAAATGAGAGGCTGTCGCCGCTTGAAATGGTTAGAATTTATCATTTGATTTCAAATGGAATCATTCGTTATCTTCAACGTTAAGATATTTAGATGAAACCATTTTCTTTTCAAAAATATTACATTTATATTACATCACAATTTTCACGGTTATGTTGTAAACCGAGTTTATAAATTTAGAATCAATCGATTCTTGCAATAAATTTATTATAAATGTTTACCAATTTCAAAATTTAACTAAACTTTTGAATATTAATTTGTACGAGTATTGATTTTGATTACAAGGAACTAAACCAAGTAAACTTTACTTGTATACACGTACACACATATTTATATATATATATATATATTATATACAGAGCCCAGGTGGTCGTGTGGTCTGGCGGGACGGCTGCAGTGCAGGCGATTTGGTGTGACGATATCACAGTAGCATGGGTTCGAATCCCGGCGAGGGAAGAACCAAAAATTTGCGAAAGCAAATTTACAGATCTAACATTGTTGGGTTGATGTTTAGACGAGTTGTATATATATTATATACATATATACGAGTTTAAATTGAAAACTACGTTCAAACCTTTGATTGCGTTGGATAAAAACCGCAATTTTTATACGTGTGCGTGTAAAACAAATTTCGTTGTAGAAGGGTCTAAAAACAGCACAAACAACATTTTCCAGAAGACCAAAAAAGTGAAAAAGTATATTTAAACAAAACGCATTTGAATAACTGGTCGAACAACTGATGTTCTTTAACCCTGCTGACTGCCATTGGCGATTGCCAAATAAAATTGATCGCAAAATGTAACAAAATGGATCTTAATATAAATTTAATACTAAACATAATTTTTTTTTAACTTCTGACCACGATGTTATGCCACAACGTTAAAAGAGGGACGAAAGATACCAAAGGGACAGTCAAACTCATAAATCTAAAACAAACTGACAACGCCATGGCTAAAAATGAAAAAGACAAACAGAAAAACAATAGTACACATGACACAACATAGAAAACTAAAGAATAAACAACACGAACCCCACCAAAAACTAGGGGTGATCTCAGGTTAACATACGGTGTCAATAATTTTTTAGTACACCAGATCCGGATTTCGACAATAAATGTCTCGTAAGTGATGTTAGGGATCGAAACGGTATTTGGAAGGAAATATAAAACGTACCTTCATTTTTAGAAAAAGTACCCCCATTTTTAAAAAAAGTACCCTCATTTTTAAATAGACTCTTGAATTTTAAGAGTCAATATAGGATGAACGGATCATATAAACCGGAAGGAAAATATGATACAAGCCCAAATAAAAAAATATAAACGAGTCTAAATTGAAAACTACGTTCAAACCTATGATTGCGTTGGACAAAAACCGCAATGTGTATACGTGTGCATTTAAAACAAATTCCGTTGTAGAAGGGTCTAAAAACAGCATAAACAACATTTTCTAAAAAACCAAAAAAGTGAAAAAGTATATTTAAACAAATCGCATTTGACTTACAGGTCGAACAACTGATGTTCTTTAACCCTGCTGACTGCCATTGGCGATTGCCAAATAAAATTGATCACAAGATGTAACAAAATGGATCTTAATATAAATTTAATACTAAACAGTCAAAAAAAGTTAACTTGTGACCACGATATTATGCCACAAACATACGTTGTCAATATTGTTTTAGTACACCAGATCCAGATTTCGAAAATAAATGTCTCTTCAGTGATGTTAGGCATCGAAACGGTATTTAGAAGGCCATATACAAAGAACCCTCATGTTTAGAAAAAATACCATCGTATTTAGATAGACTCTTAAATTTTAAGAGTCAATATAGGATGAACGAATCATATAAACCGGAGGGAAAATATGATACAAGCCCAAACGAAAAAATATAATGAAAACTACCTACGTTCAAACCAATGATTGCGTTGGATAAAAACCGCAATTTTTATACATGTGCATGTAAAACAAATTTCGTTGTAGAATGGTCTAAAGACAGCATAAACAACATTTTCCAAATGACCAAAAAAGTGAAAAAGTATATTTAAACAAAACGCATTTGACTAACAGGTCGAACAACTGATATATATTTATAAGTACGTCTGAGTCAGTGACCACTCTACAACAGATGTATCCATCGCATCGCCATCAATGATGGTGGTACATGGCTGTATACATTATGTATATACAACTCGTCTAAACATCAACCTAACAATTTTACATCTGTAAATTTGCATTCGCAATTTTTTTTGTTCTTCCCTCGCCGGGACTCGAACCCTGTGATATCGTGACACCTAATCGCCTGCACTGCAGTCGTCCAGCTAGACCACACGACCACCTGGGCTCTACAAAAAAGCTTCTAGTGGCCGTGTGTTACCTATCCTCGTCAGTTTGAATCTCGCGGCGTACTACAGAACATGATATATAAGGCATGGAGATGTTATTTGTTACAGATCAGCTTGATTATTTATAGTAAAGGATCCTACAAATTAATGTAAGAATCAGTCACAAAAAATAATTATATTTATAAGTACGTCTGAGTCGGTGACAACTCTACAACAGATGTATCCATCGGATTGCCAACAATGATGGTGATACATGGTTGTATACATTATGTATATACAACTCGTCTAAACATCAACCTAACAATGTTAGATCTGTAAATTTGCTTTCGCAAATTTTTTCATCTTCCCTCGCCGGGATTCGAACCTATGCTACTGTGATATCGTGACACTAAATCGCCTGCACTGCAGCCGTCCCGCTAGACCACACGACCATCTGGGCTCTGCAAAAATAAAGTTTTCAGTGGCCATGTGTTACCTTTCCTCGTCAGTTTTAATTTAGCGGCGTACTACAGTACATGATATAAAAGGCATGGAGATATTATTGTTACAGATCAGATCAATTATCTATAGTAAAGGATCCTACAAATTAACGTAAGATACAGTCACAGAAAATAATTATATTTATAAGGACGTCTAGGTCAGTGACAACTCTACAACAGATGTATCCATCGGATCGACACGATATTACTAGAGCATGGGTTCGAATCCCGGCGAGGGAAGAACAAAAAATTTGCGAAAGCAAATTTACAGATGTAATATTATTAGGTTGATGTTTAGACGAGTTGTATATATGTAAAACTCAGAAATGTGTCCTTCCCCCCCAAACGTGTCCACATTGACGTCACTGAACTTAAAAGCTTGTTTAGTTAAAATCATCGCCATTTGAAGCGTGTGATTTGTATTAACGCCCAAACGTGTCCATTCCCCAACTAACCCCCAAACGTGTCCAATCCAAAAAAGGTTTCCATATCAAGCGTTATTTGGTTATTGCTATTTCATTAACGTATACTAATTTTACCATTTCATAAAAAATATAGATAAGGTACGTTAGTACTTTTTTAAACCGGCCGGAAAAAAATTCGGTAAAAGTGGGGGCGTCATTTCGGCTATGTCGTATGTTATAAATTGTGAGCAAAATATATCTTTCTCTGCACATTTAACTGGATAATCAACAGTCTAAAGTATTTCATACAGTAAAAAAGTAAAAAAAATAAATCTTGTAACATATATTATCTTTAAATATGCATGGAATACTTGCAACTGGACAATACACAATCATCAGTTTAAAGATAATTTAACATTTTAGAGCAGTAAAATCATTAAAACATGTATGTTCTCTCTAAATATGCATGACAGTCATTCCCAAAAAATGGGTACAATTACAAAATTTCAGTGTCGCCGGCAAATAACCACAAAATGCAAGCTTAACATATGTCACAGATAATCTTTTTCGTGTTCTAAGTGATTAATATGTATACTAAAATAAAATTATATTCTTTTGTGATGTATATCGTAAATATATTTGTGTGATTTTCTATTCAATATACGGAAATCACACGAATTCCGAATGTCGCCAAGAAAAACTCCAAATATCGGTCTGAATTAAAATACTTTATTTCATCTAAATCATGATTAGATTTGGTTTTTTTATTTGACACTATATTGATTTTTATCCACAAAAATATTTTAGAATCAAAAGTTATAATATACACTTTGATTTACCCATTAAACCAATGTCGCCGATAAACGTATAACCTACCGTAACGTATCTTTAGGTACAGTCAAAACATATTTATATGATTGGAAATCATGCCCAAAGTGACTTTAAGCAAAGTTGATACATCAAATTTTAAAATCCTGCCTTTAACTTTTATTGCAATGAAACGAAAAATCAAAATAAATCTTCTCTTTCTCTTTTTTTCGATTGTCGCATATAAGAATCCAACCTACGTAACGCGTATTTTGGAACGCAATAACCAAGAACAAATCAAAATGATGATTATTTCATTGAAAGCACCCATAAAGCTTCTCAATAATCAGTTTTGAGAAAGCAACTCAACAATATTGTTACATATTTCCATGTATAATGTAAATAAAACTAACCTCCGTTTAAATAACCTCCGTGACGCAGTTATTTACAGTTAAGTTGTCAGACTTGTTTTATCAGTATCAGCGGCTGCCGACACTGCCAAAAGTCATTTTTGTAGCAGACATCATTTATTATAAAGAAAACAGACAAACAAAATACAGATTTTGAGAAAAAAAATGTTGTTTTGAGAAAGGTAGGTTAACTTGTTTTTTCCCTATTATGTGAGCAACATTATAACGTTTAAACGTTATATCAGCCATTTTCTTAGATTTAAAATAGTCTACAACACAACTTGTGTAATTTAAAATAGTCTACAACACAACTTGTGTAATTACGACGACAATCATAACTTTAACAGCGGTTTATGGCAAACATTTTCAAGATTATTTAGGACTCATCAATGTAACGGAGGTTATGCAAATAAAAAAAATCTAAAGATGCATGTAAACACGATCATACCAATTGAAATTCTTGTACATTGTTATAGATACCAAATCAGTTCATCAATTATCACTAATAAAAATCAAAAGATGATGTCAATCATAGATGACATCATTGATTTACGTTACGGAGGATAGAAATTTAAGGAAAAAAAGTTTTTTTTCTCTAACAGGACTTGACTCTTTTTAGATAACGATTTATTAAGAAAAATGTTTAATTCTGTTGTCTTGTTTGTCATTTAATTCGAATATTTACATTCATTTATATGTTTGCTGTTGGTAAGAACTGGAATTGTCCGTTATGGAGGTTTTAAATATCGTTACGGAGGATAGAAATTTTCGAAATGAAACTATTTTGACTACAAAACTTCATAGTTGAGTATAATACATACATTATGGTGTGAAGGAAGATGACATTATCTGTATAGAGCTAATAAGATTATTAAGTTGAACAGTATTCGGTTTAGGTAAAACATATTTTTGAGTGAAAGTTCATGAATCGTTACGGAGATTTTGACAAGAACAAGTCAATTTGACTAAAAGAAACATATAACTTGATAGAAAACAGTTTTTTAGTTTGAAATGTCAATAAATTGTTTAGAAAAGCTAGCATTAAAGAGTTAAGTGTTACTATGTATCAGCATTCAGATACTGGTTTGATATCAACCTCCGTAACAAAGATGGGGGTGTGGATTAATACAAGCATAAAAAATACATACAAGTGATTCCAAACATAAATAATAGGGTTTTTCCTGGGAAGCTGTATTATGAAACTAAAATATTATACAGCATAACATTTCATTAGTTTAAATTTATTACTAAATATGTTGTGAAAACTGCTTATTTGAATTATTTTTTAAACACTATATTAATTCAGACCTTAAAATTGGTATTTGCTTTCAATATATACAGAATAATACGTATAAATCAGTTTGCTATGGTGGTAAATGTAACCCATTTCACATGAGCCCGGATTTAAATCTTGTGTTTTTCTCTAATGCAATTTTAAAGATGACTTTATACAACACTAACCTCCGATACGTTCATACTTACCTTGTCTTACAAAAAATGCTAAATCTAGAAAACAACTAAAATGGTGTAAGTAAAAATTAAAAAAATGACAGACTAGATATAGACACAGAAGAAAACAACACTCTCTCTCTGCTCAGTTGAAATTTATTTTTTAACAGTGTCTACATTCGAATTGTACCCATTTTTTGGGAATGACTGATGAAATACTTGCAACTGAAAATATGCCATCAACAGTCTAAAGTTGATTTATACAGCAAATGTAAAACTATTTCGCTCTAAATGTACATAGAGTACTTGCAACTGGACAATACGCTATCAACAGTTTAGACAGTAAACGAATTTATACAGTACATAATGTACAAGTTAAATTTCCAGTTACGGTAATCACTAATAACCGGCGTTGATCACATATCATTCATATTAATAAAAAGAATCTACAAAAACAATGCATGAAATATTTGGCACTGGACATTATGTCTCTTGATCCTGTGTCTGTAGTGATGCTGGAAACCTAAAATTTATATATGAAAAAACAGATAACCAGTTAATGATTTGATGAGTGTTTGAAATACACACAAATTCAGATGGAGAACTATTAAAAAAAAGTTTTTAAAAAATGCTGCTTACGCCCGCAAGGCAATATTCGGATAAATATAAAAAGCATCATCGGAGTTTATAAGTACAAAATAATTTACAAAGTCACTGATTAATTAAACTTTATAAGTATGCGCAGGTTCGCTCAAAAGGAGTTTGAAATACTTGCAACTGAATAATAAGCAATTTCACTAACAAATTAAATAACAATTACAGATTAAATTTTAAATTATCATATATATCAATAAACTACATTTAATTAACTAAAGCTGTTAAATAAAAAGCGATTGTATTTGGGAGATACATGTATTAACGCTAAAAGACATGAAACGTATTGGCGTAAAATATTGGACACGTTTGGGCGAATAACATTTATCGGTCACGTTTGGGGGTTAGGAACTCGGACACGTTTGGGGAATATTGTTCATTTCGGACACGTTTAGGGAGAAAAGACACGTTTGGGAGAATCGGACACGTTTGGGAGTGTTACATATATATGTTGTTTGTGCTGTTTTTAGACCCTTCTACAACGAAATTTTTTTTACATGCACACGTATAAAATTGCGGTTTTTATCCAACGCAATCATATGTTTGAACGTAGTTTTCAATTTAGTCTCGTATATATATATACGTGTACATATGATTTAAAAGTAACAAATTGTTCTCTCAGATCTGTACTGTTTTTCTATAATGATTTTTAGTTGATTTGTGCTATAAATCGATCTATTGAGTTAATCCTTTTTGAACTGATTTATTTTATTTACTCCTTTGTTGTGCTGTTACTCCTCTATCCAAAGTTGGGTTGTTTGCAAACATGTTCGGCTCGCCCTTTCAAGGTAAGCAGCATGCACTTTGTGGTTGTCTTTTATTGCTGTGTATCATACTTGCTTCTTTTTTTTCAGAGCAAATAATTGTCTCATTGGCAATCATACCACATCATCTTTTTTATATTTATTGTAAACAATATAGTATAGAACAGAGAACATCAACATTAAAATTGAGTATATTAAAATACAGGAATAACCTGCAATCCTGACATTATTTCCATGGTATATATAAAATCTTTAGTAATGCTACTTTTAATTATTTTCTAAATTAACATTAATTATTATAGACTCTACATAAGCCTACCTGGTCTATGAAATTCAGGTGAATCCTTACATAGTTCTCTGAATGAGCGTTCATTTGTATCATACAGACACATGTATTTATCTTCAACTCCACAAAGCTGCTTTGCTCTTATTGTCCACATCAGTTTTTCAGGACACTCATTCAAAAATAATGCTACTGATATTTGCATATGCACAATTATTGTAAGTACATATGACTGAAATAGAATAATGTATTTCAACACTATTTAACAAATATGATACAAGGCAGAATGTGTAAAGTTTTACTATTTCATAGTTTTGTTCAAAGGAATAATAGGGTGATAGAGAACCTTACGATTTTTTAATCATTATCATCGACATGAATGTTTCTGTAGTATTCTGGATGAAAAGAAAGGTTTTGTAAAAATTACAAAAACATATGTGTATTTGATTTATATGTAGATCTAATACATGAATGACGCAATGCAACTTATTTTGAACGATTTGTGAATGTTAACATGTTCTTAAATATATATTTACCTAATACGTGTTGATTATATATAAACGATTAGATATAAGATTTAAATGGTAAGCATATACTATGTACTATTATTTCTTACTTTTCTTAGTTTTCAATTTTCAATTATTTTTACACTTACACATGATAAGAGAAATTTCACCATCATTCCAAGTGCAAGCTACATCTAAGGAGAAAGGATCCTAAAATACAAGAAAAATATTTTTACTCTTTTTTCGTATTTTATCTTTATCGTAACCTTTTATTAAAAAAAAACCAAAAGTTAAAAACATAGTATGAATGCAATGAGGTAACTTTTCGCTATAAACTTACACTTTTTAATGGCAAAACTCCTTTTCTTTTTAACAAGTTCAAATATCTTAACCAGACCATGTATTGTCATGTCAATTTTCCTTTAGTATTACAAGAAATTTATCCGGTTACACTTGACTTACTAGAATTGAATTAAACGTTTGGACGATACTTCTATACAATATGTTTTGTTCAACGATTACCATATAAATGAGACTTATACTGTAAGAATTGTCAAATGTATGAGAACATGAAAACTAAGGTTCAAACTTTATAATACCGATAGGATACATAAAAGAAGATGCGGTATGATTGTCAATGAGATACATTCCCACAAGAGACCAAATGACTAAGAAATATACAACTATATTCTCAATTTGTTTTAACTATATGTAACCATACGACCGTCAACAATGAGCAAAGCCCATACCTATAGATATAATCTTATGTGTCTATATTGAGAGCGGGATACATACTTATGGTTTCATCTTGCTACCCTGTGTCTTTGTTTCACCATTATCCAACACATTTAAATTCCTTCCTACAATTGAGTTTAAACATGTACACACACACATTCCTTATATGTGAGAAGTTACTAAGAATAATTCGCAAGACCATATATCGACTCGGAACTTGAAACTGTCTAGTTGAAACTAGGAAATGTCAACTATGAAGTGAAATATTCGACTGGACGATGTAACATCTCAAGCTTGAACGGAGAACTATTTAGATGGAACTAATGAATATCAACTTGAATGGAGAAAATTGTCAACGCCGAAACTGTCAGGTTTGAACTGGGGAATGTAAACTTGGAACCGATAAATGTCAAATTGAACTGTGCCTTAGAAAAATGGAAATGATAAATGTCACATTTGATATGAGAAATATGAATTACAGAACACATCGTTCTACCAGGTTTCCCACATACGTTCGTATTTTAATAATATAAGATTGTTAATTTCCTACGCTTCGTTTAAATATCTTATTTGGGATTTGTACTTTTCTTATTTGTCTAGATCTATTCAATCTCGTAAACTTTAAAATCACACCGTATTTGATGATTTTGTTTTGTGTCGCTTAGTTGCGTATGTAGAAATTTTAGTGATAATTTAAATACAAATATTGTACTTTTGAGCACTGATATGATAGACTTTGTAGTACCTAATAAAGCCAACAACCTGTAATTTGGAAAGCATTTCAATCGAATGTGTACTCAACACGAAAAATGTCAAAGCGACATTCAGACTCATAAGTCGACGAAAAACGAAAAACTGTCAACATCATTCGAAATCAGAAATAACAACGCAAATAGAATAATAATACTACTGGCTAAAGTCGAGGGAAATCTCTAATATTTCGGAAGGATAAACAAATCAAATGTGGCACACATTGTAGGGCTAATGTAGGCACTATTTGGGGTATAAATAAAAAAAGACATTTAAAGCTTTAATGTAATGTTGGATTACTTTAAAAAGTTATGTATACATATACATATGTTGAGTATAACACTGAAATCTTTGTTGTTGAAAAAAATGACATAATATGTAAAGTATACATTCGATAGTGTATTGTCAGGAACAGCTTTCGTTATTGTTACATAACAAATTTGTTTCTTTAAAGTGTCCTTTTCCTCTGTATCTTATATTTATTCGTTTTTTATGAAAACTATTCAATGACATTACAATATCTTTATCATTTTTCTAATACTATTTTGCGTATGTTTGCATAACCATTATTATGCCATGCAGGCCTGTTATCGACACCAGGCCTAGAGTTTTTGGATCAACAGTTTCGTCAAGGCTGTTGACTGAAAAACTATTTAAAATCCTATTGTAAGTTAATGACAAGCATACACTCAAATAAGTCATATCTACCATTCTCTACAAAAAAAAACATCTACACCAGGATCAGGATCATGATAAATGTAATAGTTGTTTTCCCTTTGTTTGAAGTAGGAGGGCTTTTGATTGTGCCATTAGATACGGAATTTCCATTATGAATGGATTTTCTTTACTATTCTATCATCTTAACTGACAAAAAACTACCATTATTTCTTATTTAACTGTAACATGATATCCATTCACATTGTCGTTTGAATTTAAAAGAAAGAAAATGGTGGTTTGATTTTTTTGAGCAAAATAAAACTGAATAAGATATATATAATTTTATGTTGAAATTTGATCACAAAAGTTTTGAGATTTCATTTAAACCTTACAATTGACTTTAAACATAATTCAAAATACGTAATTTGTCAACATTCGAATCTAGCGTAATACAAGGTGTACCTTTAATGTACATCTTCCTAGTGTGCGCTTAAAAACAACAATTTGTAGTTCAGCCTTGATATTCAGTGTGACAAACAAAAGCTGTTTATCTTCTTGTACAGACTGTCGTTTTTTATGTTGACCCATAAAACAAAGTCTTCTCTACCTTATAAGTGTACTGATGATCAATAGTCAATTGAATGCGCACTGATTTGGTGTTTAAAATAGATTGGAAGGAATGTTTCCATAAATGCATAGATTAAAGTATGTTAACAAAGTCGCTTTATGTTTTGTTAACAACTTTAAATAAATTAAGCAATCATGCATTTTAGAATTTTAAAGTTCATCGATAATTGATATGGCGACATGCGATGTTAAACAAAACAATATATAGTGTTTTTGACACAAGACCACTTAGATATTAATTTAGCTCTACATAATGGTAATATATACCGAGAATTCGAAATACTAATAAAACCGAGTCGACACAAAGGTTAAGTGTACTAATGTTATGTAGACAAATTGTTTTTAATTTATGATGACTGGTCATTGCTTCTTTTGTTAGAGTCATGTTTTAAAATAAATAAAACATCAATTCAAAAATAAGTAGATGTGGTATAATAACCAACGAGAAAACATTCCACAAGGGACCAAATTATATAGAAGTTAACCTTCATACGTTGACATTTCCAGTGTGTGGCCTCCTTAACATGTCGTTTCAACTTTAGTTATGGCTCAATGTATCGTTTTAAACATCAGTATGCACTTTAGCTAAGATGAATTGAACTATTTATGTACTTTATACATCAATTGATTAAGCCCCACTCCCACTAGACCACGACCGCACTACGCTCACAGCTATCTAAGATAAATTCAGGTCGTGGTGAGGTCGCGGTATGAGCGGCATGAAAATGTAAATTTAGACAAAAATAAGAGCATAAACTGCTTCTGTTCTGAACAGGATTGTATATGTAGCGACATACTTTTATTACTGAGTATGTACAGATCATCTAATATGAATGTCGATAATTTCATGTCAAATGTATTTACTATTTCTTCATTTGCTGATCTTTATTTTATATATATTTTTTTCTTTTTTGTATCTTTTACGAGTGTGCCATAAGGGTTGCGATTTTTTTTTAAATTTAAAACAAAAATGTAAATGAGGCATTGTGAAACATGTTTGTAAAGTTCTTTATTACTCCCATTTTCCCAAAATCATCCTTTTTATATTCCAGGTTTTCAACTATCAAATCTGCTATTCAAATTCTTAAATAGAAGTACTATCTTTTTCCTAACTTTCCAATTGTAAACAATAAATTAATTTGTGGCTAAAATTAGAACAAATGAGTAATCTAATGACAATCAATTATCAAGAATTAAACAATTTTTCAGTAGTTTATGATTAGATTTAAAATTCAAATAATTATAAAAATATACAAAATATCAAAAAGACGTCTATAAAAACTAGAGCTAATAGGTGATAAGTTAGATAAATTTACTGTTTATAAAACTTTTAAATTTTCGGAAAACTAAGGATTTTCATATCCCAGGCATAGATAACCTTAGACGTATTTGGCACAACTTTTTGGAATTTTGGATTTTAAATGCTCTTCAATTTTGTTCTTGTTTGGCTTTATAAATATTTCGATATGAACGTCACTGATGAGTCTTATGTAGACGAAACGCGCGTCTGGCGTATTAAATTATACTCCTTGTACCTTGTACTTTTGATAATTCATTAAGAATACAAGTACGAATTGCAAATTTGTATAACCAGTTTGTTTTGTTTCCAAAAATGCATCTTAACTACGAAACTGCATTCTACAGTAAAACTCAAGCATCAAACTTGTTTTTATCACATACTTACAGATATGTAAGCATGTGCAACAAATATTAGAAACTTGTAACTTTTACACAACATCATCACTAAGCTACTTTTTCACTTAGACCTATAACACTAGCACTGTATTTTGAATGCGCCAAAACAAATGCCAGGGTACATCAGCGTCTTCTTGTTTAATATGCAGTTTCGCGTAAAATATCTATTTACCTGTTATTTGAAAGTTGTTAATGGAACTGAATCCTTAAAACGTGATTCTGAACACTTAAAATTACTGACAACCTTTAACGAACAGAGGACTACAAGCATGATAAACTCATTTATTGGTTGCAACGGGTTCGTCTTACGTGGTATGCAAGTTTAAAACAGTAATGGCTTCTTCAAAAACAAACGATTGATGAAAATTCAGGAAACCTGTCCTACATCTAATAGTTAAAACGTAATCGAATGAGACATTCCAGCAGACGACTTCATCATCACACTAGTACTCGCTGGCAATCAAGCTATGCTCGCTCTCTCTTAAACTACATCCAAAGTAGGACGAGGAAGTTGGATTCATTTTTCTTAGTCTTGAACTTTACATGAAATTTGTATGTACTTATTTGTCTTCTATTCAATTTCTTTTTTAATGCCAATTTGTGAGTTTGAAATGGTCTTTTGGTATTTGTCGCCTCAATTCTTAATCTAATAGCTTATATATATCTTACATTCCAATAAATGCATTTTTCGAGTTTGTGTTTATCCTATCGGTAGAGCACTGTGTACGTTTAGAATAAACGCTCTAACATATGTACAGAAATATTCTTGCGTACATTGAAATTAATCACAGTTCCA
Source organism: Mytilus edulis (assembly GCF_963676685.1). Lineage (NCBI taxonomy): Eukaryota > Metazoa > Mollusca > Bivalvia > Mytilida > Mytilidae > Mytilus > Mytilus edulis. Next base: position 93,679,350 of record NC_092349.1, on the reverse strand, counting down.
CTGCTTATATAAGTTTCCTCTATTAACCATTTGCAATCGAATCAAACTAGATGGATGGCTTAATCACAGGTGAAGTTAAATATTGTTCAAAACCAAACATAAAACGGCTGACAGTTTTGACACAACCACTTTATTGTCGTAAAGAAGTTACGAATATAGAAAAGTCATATGTACATGTAAGTCGATGCCTTGCTATTTAATAATTTCACTTTTAATGTCAATAACTATCGCAATAGATGTTATTTGCGCACATGGATTGCACACTTGATCAAGATATGTCTTATCACCCAAACACTTAGTTACAGTTACATAAGATAAAAGTCAGTCATGTAATAGAATAAAAGAATACGGAATAAATGTACATTGGACAAAATCGCACACAATAGATAGAAAAAATATCAATGAATAAGGATTTTATTCCCTTTTTACATCTTATAAGTTGATGTAGGGTCTTCAACAATGGACGAAGCATTCATAACATACAACAAGGTCAAGACGGCCCATAGCGTCGACATAAAACGGTACTATTGATAAAAAAGCACAGTTAGACTTAACTATTTGTTTGACACCTTTAAACTTCTTTTCTTAAAGAATAAAATGTAAACATTGCTTCATTTTTTGTTGTTGTGGTTTGTTCTCTTATACGATTAATAAGTTTTGTAAATTGGTAAATTATAACTGCCTGTTAAACTGTATATACTGTATAACCCTAACCCTAACTGTATATTGTGTACTATTGTATAGTCCTCCTTGTGCGAAAATGGAAATTGAATTGACTTGTTGATCCTAATTTTAAATGTTGATATGTGTCACTGAGAGTAAAGAGGTCTTCAGCAAAAAGTATGTATATATATGAACGTAGTTTTCAATTTCGACTCGTTTATATATATTTTTTGTTTGGGCATGTATCATATTTTCCCTCCGGTTTATATGATCCGTTCATCCTATATTGACTCTTAAATTCAAGAGTCAATCTTAAATTGAGAGTAAATTATATGGCCTTCCAAATACCGTTTCGATCCCTAACATCACTGAAGAGACATATATTGTCGAAATCTAGATCTGGTGTACTAAAGAAATATTGACACCGAATGTTTGTGGTGCAACATCGTGGCCACAAGTTAACAAATATTTTTTTTCTGTGACGTATTAAATTTAAATTAAGATCCAGTTTGTTACATCTTGTGATCAATTTTATTTGGCAGTCGCCAATGGCAGTCAGCAGGGTTAAAGAACATCAGTTGTTCGACTTGTTAGTCAAATGCGTTTTGTTTAAATATACTTTTTTCACTTTGTTGGTCTTTTGGAAAATGTTGTTTGTGCTGTTTTTAGACCCTTCTACAACGAAATTTGTTTGACATGCACACGTATAAAAATTGCGGTTTTTATCCAACGCAATCATAGGTTTGAACGTAGTTTTCAATTTAGACTCGTTTAGGTCTTTTTTTTTCTATAAGGAAAGACCTTACTGTATTTTTTCTGAATATTATTATTATTATTATTAGGTCTTTCCACTTTTCTGTGGAAAGACCTATTGTTTTTCTTCTGATTATTTTTTTTTCTTCCGCCTAATTTTGTTCTTGCGATAAACATTTGTTTCGCAATATGTCGCTTAGATATTTTGTATATGATATCGAACAGTTTATGCGCTTTTGAAATTTACCCTGCGTAATCGAATACTTTTCTTTGTAGGAGTTATCTCCCCAAACACTGTTTTCCTTGTTATGGCATCTCCTTCGCAACCGTTAAAGATTATGACAAATTTATTTTACAAAATTGTTCGTTACATCCTCAGTAATTTTTGGCGTATTTGGATCGAAGCGATTCGAAGAAATTTTATAGGAGTTATCTATCTTTTCGGAATAAATTTGTTGGTATGTTTTTTTAACTCATAAACCGTTAACCGTATAACCCTGGAATGTTTTTATTTGAGTCCCCTGATTCCTAACTTAGAAAATTAGGTCAAGGTCAAAGGTCAAGGTCATATTTTAGATTTTCGTATGTCTTTGATTTCCGTATAACTCTTGAACGGTTATAGATACAAAAAAATTAAGCAGTGAAAAATGCTTGGTACTTCAAGGGGCAACTTTTTTTACATTATGACTATATTAATTTTACCATCATGTAAGGGACATAACTCCCATCGATGGTTTTTAAAAGGCCATTTTTAGGCAAAACTCTTAAACAAAAGGTCCTTGACCCAAAGGGTCTTTTGCAATGACCTTGTGGAGCAATGACCTTGACGAAGGTTACAAGGCCAAAGGTCAAGGTCATCAAATTATGTGGTTTTGGCACTATTTAAACAGTTTTATGTGTGTTTGAATTTCAACCAACCAACCAACCAACATACCAACCAACCAACCAACCAATCAATCAATCAATCAATCAATCAATCAATCAATCATGATCATGATCAATCAACCAATAATGATCATGATCAATCAATCAATCATGTTTCCGTCTCATGTGTTTCTTATAGGGTTCAACTAACCAACCAACCAACCAACCAACCAACCAACTAACCAACCGACCAATCAATCAATCAATCAATCATGATCATGATCAACCAATCATGTTTCCGTCTCATGTGTTTAATATAGGATCGAAGATCTTCTTTGTGTCTTTTTCCGTGTTTCAATTGACCCTATCCAATGTGTTTAACCAACCAACCAACCAACCGACCAACCAACTAATCAATCAATCAATCAATCAATCATGATCATGATCAATCAATCATGTTTCCGTCTCATGTGTTTAATATAGGGTCCAAGATCTTCTTTGTTTCTTATTCCGTGTTTCAATTGACCCTATCCAACGTGTTTAACCAACCAACCAACCAACCAACTAATCAATTAATCAATCAATCAACCAATCAATCAATCATGATCATGATCAATCAATCATGTTTCCGTCTCATGTGTTTAATATAGGGTCCAAGATCTTCTTTGTTTCTTTTTCCGTGTTTCAATTGACCCTATCCAACGTGTTTAACCAACCAACCAACTAATCAATTAATCAATCAATCAACTAATCAATCAATCATGATCATGATCAATCAATCATGTTTCCGTCTCATGTGTTTAATATAGGGTCCAAGATCTTCTTTGTTTCTTTTTCCGTGTTTCAATTGACCCTATCCAACGTGTTTAACCAACAAACCAACCAACCAACCAACCAACTAACCAACTTATCAATCAATCAATTAATCAATCAATTAATTAATCAATCTGTATGACTGTTTAATCATGACAGTTTATTGAAGGAACAAACTCTGAATTATTCAAGAAAAATTGAAATTTAATATTGTTCTTACGTCACTTCTGAAAAAAAATCCACATGTTCTCTGAAACTACAAGTACAGTCGACCTCAAAATTTGCAGTCAGCAGGGCATACATGTACTAAACGTTTATAAAAAAACTTGGTGCAGATATCTCTCAAAGCTTTTCCTAGAGAAAAGAAATGGCAATGCCGTAAAAATAGCTTGCTAGGTCCGTAAATCTCAGTAAAAACCTACAATAAAATGTCCGCTCCGAGTTTGAAATACTAATCTGTGTTACAAACAGGTGCTGAAAAATGTACATTATCAGAAAATAATCAATAAATGTGTTTTAAAGTTACACCGGATCAATTAAATCCAAAACATGCACTACTTGTGAACTGTCATCAAAATGTCAATTTCCTACAATGACAAAAGAAATTACATTGTGTACATTCCATCTCTATAGATGTTGTCTGTTTAACGTCCCCACCTAAAAAGAAATAAAAAGACTAAGTTTTCGTTATTATAAACCCGTGTCACGTGATGTGGCGCGCGCGCTGTACCTAAAATAAAAGAAAAACTTTCCAAACTAAACATGAAACTTCTCCGGTAACAATAATATAGACCCCATACAGAAACAAACGAACAAACAAACAAACAAACAAACAAACAAACAAACAAACAAACAAACACCCCCCAATTCAATTAATTTTACAGGGGGAAAGACCCCCTACAATTGCTTTTTTAAAGCAATTGATTTATATTTATTATTATTATTCTTTCCGCCAAACTTTAACGAAATTTCCCAAAAAAAAGTACGCGACATGTTGAAATGATATTAGGTATTTAGTATCGGTTGACCAAAAGCTATCTTGTGGTGAGGGCACGACTTCGTAACATTTCCTTTATAGGAGTTATCTCCCCTAACACCAAAAACCTTGTTATCATTCTAACTCAATAACCATAATAGGTAGAAAAAAAACAAAGGGTGGAATTTGTTCAGGAACAGACCCTTGTGCTTCGTTACATTTGAATTGAAAAGATTCAACAACTCATTGGTAGGGTTATGCCCCTTTGAAAATTAACAAATTTCGGTTGGCCACTGAAACTCAGAAACTATAAATTGTAGCCACCTAGGATCATCACCAATGATCATAAATTGACATGGACATGAAAATTGACCTAAGGTCAAAGGTCAAGGTCATGACCTAGATTTTGACCTTAGCTTGTTATCGGATTTCCTAAATAACCGTAAAAGATGGCTGATAAAATGTAACGGAGGAAATGTGTGTCTTGTTGAGATCTACATTTGTTATGTGGGTTTAAAATCATTGGACCAACTGTTATGGAATTAGGGCACCAAAACTGTTTTTGGGGTCCGAAATGATGATTGTTTGCTAATAACCCAAAAGTGGTTAGAGATAGAAAGAAACTTTGAATTGCAATAATGATCAGCATAATAAGATCTACAAAGTTAGGTCAAGGTCAGAGGTCAAGTCCCTAGCAACGACATGAAACACCTTAGCAACCATATATTTTTGAACTTAGAAGGCTATGGATAATATAAATATGAATTTTTTAATACTGGAAATACTTTTTGTCCCTGGCAACGACATATAAGTCAACAACAATCACTTATTTTTTTAACTTTAAATACTATGAATAGTACATATGACATTTTTAATACTAACAGTAATATTTTTATCCTTATGAATGATTTTTGTCCTTAGCAACCACTTGTTATAAACATAAAAGTCCTTAGAAACCATATATTTTTTAACTAAGAAGGCAATTAATAAAAGAAAAAAGGAAAGACCTATCAATTGTTCATGAACAATTGACTTTTATATTTTATATATATTCTTTGTTTGGGCATGTATCATATTTTCCCTCCGGTTTATATGATCCGTTCATCCTATATTGACTCTTAAATTCAAGAGTCAATCTTAAATTGAGAGTAAATTATATGGCCTTCCAAATACGGTTTCGATCCCTAACATCACTGAAGAGACATATATTGTCGAAATCTAGATCTGGTGTACAAAAGAAATATTGACACCGAATGTTTGTGGTGCAACATCGTGGCCACAAGTTTACAAATATTTTTTTCTGTGACGTATTAAATTTAAATTAAGATCCAGTTTGTTACATCTTGTGATCAATTTTATTTGGCAGTCGCCAATGGCAGTCAGCAGGGTTAAAGAACATCAGTTGTTCGACCTGTTAGTCAAATGCGTTTTGTTTAAATATACTTTTTTCACTTTGTTGGTCTTTTGGAAAATGTTGTTTGTGCTGTTTTTAGACCCTTCTACAACGAAATTTGTTTGACATGCACACGTATAAAAATTGCGGTTTTTATCCAACGCAATCATAGGTTTGAACGTAGTTTTCAATTTAGACTCGTTTATACATATTTTTTGTTTGGGCATTTATCATATTTTCCCTCCGGTTTATATGATCCGTTCATCCTATATTGACTCTTAAATTCAAGAGTCAATCTTAAATTGAGAGTAAATTATATGGCCTTCCAAATACCGTTTCGATCCCTAACATCACTGAAGAGACATATATTGTCGAAATCTAGATCTGGTGTATTAAAGAAATCTTGACACCGAATGTTTGTGGTGCAACATCGTGGCCACAAGTTAACAAATATTTTTTTCTGTGACGTATTAAATTTAAATTAAGATCCAGTTTGTTACATCTTGTGATCAATTTTATTTGGCAGTCGCCAATGGCAGTCAGCAGGGTTAAAGAACATCAGTTGTTCGACCTGTTAGTCAAATGCGTTTTGTTTAAATATACTTTTTTCACTTTGTTGGTCTTTTGGAAAATGTTGTTTGTGCTGTTTTTAGACCCTTCTACAACGAAATTTGTTTGACATGCACACGTATAAAAATTGCGGTTTTTATCCAACGCAATCATAGGTTTGAACGTAGTTTTCAATTTAGACTCGTTTATATGACAGCAGGCTTAAATATCATCAGTTGTTCGACCTGTTAGTCAAATGCGTTTTGTTTGAATATACTTTTTCACTATTTTGGTCTTTTGGAAAATGTTGTTTGTGCTGTTTTTAGACCCTTCTACAACGAAATTTGTTTGACATACACACGTATAAAAATTGCGGTTTTTATCCAACGCAATCATAGGTTTGAACGTAGTTTTCAATTTAGACTCGTATATATATATATATATATATATATATATATATATATAGTTATAAGAGAAATGTATTCTGAACGAAAACCTTACTACGTTAGTTGTTACTTAACGTGAAATAACCTGTTTCGCTAATTATCTATGAAGTACATTATCATGTCTAGGCTGTCTAGAGATCTGTTTACCTAGTTGTGCTTTATCAGGATTGTATGCAAACACTTATATGATACCTTTTTGATAACGTTATATGAAGGTATCTTAAAGTCCATGTAAAGATATCATAAGATACCCCCTGTATTCTCTCGAAAATTTACGACTAATGTATGTTAATGATATCCAAATCTAGATCACCTCGAATAAATTATAAATTTGTTGTCCAAAGATTTCACTGATAATGCTTTATACCTTAATTTTGTTTATTTTTACACAGAGATCAAATTTCAGATATTGACAGCCGCTCTTGTTTGTCGGAGTTTGATTGAGCATGCTTATTGGCCATGAATTGATCACCTCTTCATATTACATTTTACGCCTATGTTTAATCTGGCAATATTTCTCTTTTCTGATCTCAGAGGAAGGGAGATACCTGTTAACATATGTCCGTTCATGACATTTCTGTCTAAACTGTAGTTAGATATTCAGGGCTCCCTTAATTCCATGATTAATATTAATTATATCACACTACATAAAGGCAACAGTAGTATACTGCTGTTCAAAAAATAAAATCGGGGTAACACACTAAAGCTGAGGGAAACGCATTAAATATAAGAGGAGAACAACGAAACAACATTTAAATGTAACACACACAGAAACGGACTAAGCATTAGACTAAATCATGTCATTTGTTCTTAAATCCATCGCTTATCAACTCCGCGTTTATGAAATACATATAAACCCTTACATTCTATGCCCACATGCAAAATTGTCATCTCAATTGTGTATAATTGCCATGATAATTCTAAAATTTCAAAACAGACATGAAAAGTAAACATGTCAAAAATAGAGATATAAAGCTACAGCCAGCATTGCATTATTCATCTTAAAAAATAAAAAAAATGAAAATGAAAAAAAAATGCATGTTGACCATTAAAAGAAAAAAAAAACAATAATTGATGGATAAATAGCGAGCCACGTCAAAAGAATATCACCAAAAATGGACTAAACAGTAAAGGTAAAAAAAATTAAAACAAATTTAAAAAGGAACAATTAAACGCGTAATAAACATGATAAATAACGTCAGTTCTAAGATTCTATACGTAAAGACCATCATGAGTTGTTTGTAATATTTGTACGAATTATGTATAAACAAGGTCTTAATATTTTCCGATGTACTTTTCTAGTTCTTTGACAAAAATGGAAAGGCGGATGGGTAAGAGACAACAAACCGTCCAAAAAGAAGAAAACAACACAATGATACCAATGGTTCATCAACTTTTGTTAAAAAAAACCTTGTGACGTTAAATCCAGTTTAAGTAGCAGCTGAAAGCTCTTTCATATCGAATGAGTTGGTAAATATGTAACCACTATGCAGGTGAAGTTGGAATATTAGTGTTAATGTGGGGACAATTCATAATTTTAATATTAAGGTGGGAACAATTGATAATTCCCAAATTAAGATCCTCTCGTTTTGACATAGATTCTGGTATTGAGATTACTTATTATGTTAAATGCAAGTTAAATTTCTTAAAACAAGGTGGAGGAAGCCGTGTCTATTGTTTCATTAATTTATTTCCACTTTTGGTGATATTTTGTTGAAACCCAATCAGAAAAAATGTGATTGTTAATGAACAGAACAACCGCTGTATGTCAAAATGAGAATTACAATGATCTGACTCTTTGATCTTCTTTTTTTATCTGTGTCTGAACACATTTAGGACAAGTTTTAAGAAATGTGTGATAACAGAATTACTGGCTTAGTACTTTACCAGTTATCAATTTATTACGTTCATTAAAAAAAGAACGACTATAATATATAACGAATTCTAGCTTATCGTATAGCGTTTGTTTTTGAGCATATAACTGAGTCCAGTTAAAAGTATTTATAATAGTAAACTGTTACTTAGGTGTGAAATTGCCTTATATGGCGTAATAAGGGCATAAATAAAATGTTTGAAACAATATAAATACTATGAACAATACTATTTAACTGGACTCCTTATTTATTTGTATGTTTTTAATGAAAATAAGTAAACTTTACCACATCAATTGCGGATATGTTATTTTTGGTTTATCAAAAGAGATAAAAACAGATAATAGACTATTTTTATCAACAATTTTGTTTTTGGCTAGTTTTTTTCTTGGAAACTAGTGTGATTATGTTGATTCAACTCCATGTCATCAGTTTGCAAAGTTTGCACTCATATTCGAAATTTTATTGGATTAAAAAAATAATACTGTTATGAAGACATGTTTTGGTAGGGTAAAATATCTTTTGTTAATATTAGTACATCTATCAATGAAACTCGTGATTACATCAATGGCTACATTATTGGCACACTTATAGTTCGAACCCCAACGAAGTGTTTCAAATTATACGACGTACGATCGATCTATAAACTTGTTTTGCTACTATCATGTTGGAGGCTGTGCTTTACTTTTGTTAGATTATAATATAAGATGGATATATCACTTACCAGATGTTTGTGGAATGGCGATCTATATGTCATTATCTTTGAACAATACCAGTTTATGCATTTTGAGAATATATATTCCTGATTGTTTGAGTAGAATGACAGTAAAAGGATGTGAGTATCTACTATTATTATATTTATAATCAACTTGTGAGAATTCTTGCGTGACATTAAATATGACAAGACAGTCACGTGACTGATTTACGTTTTATCAATTTTTTAACTTGACAGCAATTTCATTCCTCAAAATTCATATAAGTACTTAGTATTTCATTTTGTTATATTTTTAATGATTAAGACGGTTAAGATATGTTGTATCAATCAGAGGGCGTTGTGTTTGCATTTTGTTCATAATTTATTACAGATGTTCACACTTTATATTTTTCTGTAGGTTTGTCAAGTTCTATTCACTTACTTTATTCTTACAAGTTTTTCCTTCTATGGATAAATATTTTTGAAATGTACACAATACTAACGTTTTATAATTAAGTATTCTAACATTTGTGGGTAAATAAACAATCTGTAAAATTTGTCTATGATAAACTCGTATAACCTTTCGAAGAATTATAAATTACACTTCAGTTTGAATATTTTGATTAACGGCAACAACTTTTGTGATCTCTTTTAGTATCTTATATGTATATCAAAAATTGTTCGTAAAAAAAATAATAATAGTCGTTACTTGCATTTACAAACACTGAAATAGTTACATTTAAATTAAAATATGTTAAGCATCTCACTACATTCACCTGGTTCACAACCGCAAAATTTGGAAAGGCTGACAAGAATGCTTACAGAGAAGATATTAAGTTGAAAATTGGGTAAAATGTTTTGATAAAGTACAGTGCGCAATGGGTTATATGACCTTGCTTATTGTTGCATGCCGTACGAGGATCTAAAGGTGTCAATTTCTGTGTTACTGTGGATTCATTTTTTTTCGTGGGTACCAATTTTCTTGGTTTGAGGAAAATTTACATATTCGTGGATATTAAATTTCGTGGTTTTGGCAAAGTCTACACTCATTCTTTAGTAAACTTGTTATTTGTTGAACATTTGGATTCGTGGTTCTCCTATATCCACGAAATCCACGAAAATTGGTATCCAACGAATATTAATGAATCCACAGTATTTGGTCTCTCACAGACTTAATTAGGCACTTGTGTATTATATATTCTGCAACATTAACATTATTAATTAATCTATAGCAAAAACAAATATGCATTTATAAAAATTTCATCTCAGAATATGATAGTATGAATTTGATAATAGAATGTAAAATTATATTCAGATCATTAGGTCCCCACGTGAAGCTTTGTGTTTGTGACGTCAACACTTATTATTCAGTTGTATATAATTGTGGATAAAACATCAAGTTGGGAGTTAATTAAAGATCAACTTGAATCACTTAGTAAATCACAAGTTTTTTACGGGTTCTGTAAATCACATAATTTTGAACAACTAATCTTTTCGGAAACGCGAAGAAATTACTTACATGCACTGGGTTGATGCAACTGCTGGATTTGTTTTTATTCCCAGAGTGTAACCAATTATAAATTATCTGTTTACAAAACTTTGATATTTGTTAATTATTTTCTATCTCAGGAGTAGATTAGCTTAGCTGTATTTAGCAACTTTTTTATATATTTTTGGTTCTCAATGCTCTTCAAATCCCTTTTTTATTTGGCCTTGTTAACTGTTTTGGATTCGAACGTGACTGATGAGTCTTTTGCACACGAAACGCGCGTATGGCGCAACTGAATATCCTAAATCCTGGTATCTATGATGATTTTATTTACAACCACTGGGCCGATGCCACTACTGGTGGAGTTGTTGTTCCCCGGAGGTATCACCAGCCCAGTAGCCAGCACTTCTGTGTTGATCTAATTATCATTGATATTGTAATAATTATAGCATTTATAAAACAACTGTTTACTAAACTTAGACTTTTTGAAAGAATTATGCTTTTCTATCTTAGATATAGATTAGTTGAGCTGTATTTTGCAACCTATTTAGGAGTTTTTTGTTATCGATGCTCTTCAGCTTCGTACTTTATTTCACCTTTTTGACCTTTTTTATTCAAACGTCACTGGTGAGATTATTGTAGACGAAACGCACGTCTGCCGCAAAAGCAAAATTGCAATCTATCTGGTATTTACAACCAATTGGTCGATGCCACTGCTGGTGGAGTTATTGTTTCACAAGGGTATTACCAGACTAGTCGTAAGCACTTCTGTGTGTACCTAATTATCATTGATATTGTAATATTAGTAATTATAACTAAACTGTTTACAATATGACCTAGCGAATAAGACTATTAACTAGGTCTGTAATGACATAAAAATCTACGTGTGCCACATGTGGAATAGGATATGTTTACTGTAAATTCAGAAATTATTACGTGCATTTATTATTGCGATTTTTTCATTTTACACTTGAATGCGATTTTAATTTTTACGATTTTGAGAAAAGTCATGCTTAGTTCAGTTCAAATATTACAAAATGCGCGTTTTAATTATTGCGTTTACAACTCAGTCGCATTATTTGCAATAATAAAAAACTCGCAATAATTTCTGAATTTACAGTATTCTTCCTGGGTTCCTGAGATTAACCCCATTTTATGGTGGGGTTCGTGTTGCTTAGTCTTTAGTTTTCTATGTGGTGTCTTGAGAACTAACACTTGTCTGTTTGTCTTTTTATATTTTAGCCATGGCATTTCATTTTATTTTGTGAGTTTGACTGTCCCTCGTGTATCTTTCGCCCCTTTTATACAAAAATTGAAATTTCGAAAAACTAAGACTCAGGCATAGATTACGATTTTTTGCATTTAACAACACGCTCAGTAATGTTTGGTTCTCAATGCTCCTCAACTTCGTACATTATTTTGGTCAGGATCCCTAATAGACCTTGAGATGAGGATGACGTAATTAAAAAAAAATATAAGTCCGCCATACAATTGTTGATGCTGTGATTTTAAAAATGGATATAAATGAACAATAAGAACTGTTTTATAGAGCTGATGTGATGAGAAATATGTAGATTTGACCTTAAATAAATTATTAGAAAGGACATTTTTTTTATAGAATTTATCAGAATTCTGGGATTATTTCAAGAGGAAAGTGACATTTTTCACCATCTTCCGGGGTCCAGCAATTTGCGAAAAAAGTAATCTCACTTGCCACCCCGAAAATAATATAAATGTATCAGATTCAATTCGAGCCATCATACGTGTTCAAGTAAACGATATGGACTGAGCCTCGGAGGAAAACGTTAACCATTTGGTCCTTGTAACTGTTTTCGATTTCATAGTCACTAGCGAGTCTTTTGGAGACGAAATGCGTGTCCATTAGGAATACAAAATTTCAATCTTGGTATACGTATCTATGATGAGCTTATTTATACATTTAGGCCAACGAAAGACTTTAGTCGTGCCTTTGTTTTGTGAACTTAGCTGGGTGACGGAACTGCATTATGTATATTTACAATATTTTAATTTTGAATCACATTTAATTTTTTTCTTAAACATTGTTTAAGCATGTCAGTTAACTGCTAGTAGTCTGTTGTTATTTATGTATTATTGTCATTTTATTTATTTTATTTTGTTACATCTTTTGACATCGGACTCGGACTTCTCTTGAACTGAATTTTAATGTGCGTATTGTTATTCTTTTACTTTTCTACATTGGCTATAGGTATACGGGGAGGGTTGAGATCTCATAAACATGTTTAACCCCGCCGCAATTTTGCGCCTGTCCCAAGTCAGGAGCCTCTGGCCTTTGTTAGTCTTGTATGATTTTAAATTTTAGTTTCTTGTGTATAATTCGGAGTTTAGTATGACGTCCATTATCACTGTACTATTATGCATATTTTAGGGGTCAGCTGAAGGACACCTACGGGTGCGGGAATTCTCGCTACATTGAAGACCCATTGGTTGCCTTCGGCTGTTGTTTGCTCTATGGTCGGGTGGTTGTCGCTTTGACATATTCACCATTTCCTTTCTCAATTTTATTTGAAAAAGATTTCCAATGATCATGAACTTATTTGTGAAATAACGGTTGGAAACCACAAACAATTTCCGTTTAAAGGCGGTCATCGTCAATTGTAAAATAGAACAATAAAGTACTAATATCACACATAACTTGATTTGTCAATTTTTTGTTGTTGTTAAAAGTGGTAAATTTAGATATTACAGTATTGATGCTATATATAGCTGTTAAAAAATTGATAATAGAGAAATTCTAAGTTATCAACAATAATACAAGTTGGTTGATACTGATACACAACTTATTCAAGGAATCCAATATGAGCTTAATTGTATACAATGCACCAAAATCTAAGTCATTAGCACTTTTTCCAACCTTGTCCAATGATTGATTCAATTAGAAACGCAAGACTTCAAGTTTTGACGAATATTTTCAACTGAAATATTAGCAATTTAGGCTGTGTTATGCTGAAAATGTATCAATAAGTTATTTCCAAAGACTTAATCTATTGACATCTTAAACAGTCTCTTTTCAGGACTATTTTTTTGGAAATGCTTACTCCCATGGGCCTCAATTCAGCTTTAATAGATGAATATAGGAACAAAAGGCAACTTTAGTCCGTCACTTATGAAATTTAATTATATGAGTGTCCAACATCGTTGTCTCTCTAATCACTAAAAAAAAAATTCATTGTATAACAAGCTCTGACAGCTCTGCAATTTTTTACCAAAAAATATATCATATACTTAATCATCGGATGGCTATTAGTATCGACAATCTTAGTTTTTTGTGGTTGTAAACGGTCAATAAAATTAATTTAATTTAAAAGAACTGTCTTTTTATCAATGACACTGTTCATCATTATGTACAATATGTAGAGAATATAGCGTATTGTGATTCAGAATCAATATTCCATTGGAAACTAAGCTCAAGGGAAAAAACTCCAGTTCTTTTTAATGCAAGATAAGGAGAGTATTGGTGTCTATTTCTCCGACTTCACACATCGATGCAATATGCAACGTTCATTTAATAGATACAGCGTTTTCATTGAATGACAGAGCATAGAATTAAAGTTGAAAACTGCATAAACGATTGCTTAGATGTTCCCATTGATAGGATTAAAAATATGTTTAAAATATAATGAAACAGTATTTTAAGATATTCATCATTTATTTTGTTATTTCTTACTCTTTTAAGCTTTACATTATGTATCAAACATACGCCTTTAAAATCAGTCTAAATAATAACCACGCATACATCTTGATCTTCCTTCAAACGATACGGACGTATCAAAATTACTTAGTCCGATTTGTATTTTCATGAGCTACAATACGCATTTTATTTGAGTATGGTGAACTACATTATTTTACCAGAGTGTCATCCATTAACCATTTCCATTACTTATTCTGTAAATTTTTTTCATTTTTGTTGGTTTATTTTAACCGTTTCGTTTATTTTATATTTTATTTAGTTTTTTCATTTTTTCGATTTATGATCTGCAATACCTCGATAAAGTCTTTTTCTTTTCTGTTATGCGCGAGCATAGCATCCAAACTTAATTGACTTTAAAAGTCCTTAATTGTGTACGAAACTTCTCGATAATAAAGTTTGCACAGTTTTGACCGTAAATCTAATCCGGTGCACTTTGTATATTACTTGAACAACACACATGTATATACATTACAAATAGAGACATAATGATTTTACAAAATGACAAAAGGCCGTATGACTACTTGCAAATACTGACCACCAACAGCAAAAAAGACACAAACAGAAGTAAAAAAATCGTGAGACAAATAACAAATAAGATAACGAAAAAGTACAATTACAAAACAAATATTTCAACTTGAGGGTCCTTAATAGAAATCACCAGAGGTTCACATACTGTTAACACCGCGCATAAATGTATATTAGCAATGACAAGATGATGGTCAACAGACAGATAATCATGTGGCAAAGGCACTTAGATTGGTGAAACGGATATTGCGTATCTTGTAGAGAATAAAATAAGCTTTGAGTCGTCAAAATCTTTCTAAATGATAATGACCAAAACAAATTCACTTCTTTTTATAGGATTATTAAAAGGAATCGCAACAATAAAAAAATACCTCAATAAATTGTCAGACAAACATAATAATGACTGTATTATTATTGCAGAATAACTTGTTGACATTGACAATTTATCTGCATCAAGTCAAGCTCATAATACAGATTAAATCTGGGTTTTGAATAACATTGAATTATATGGCAGTTAAACTTATTAAGTTACACAATTATTTCTTATAAACAGGGAAGAAGCTCTACGTGAATGTTTAATTATACAAATCCATATTAAAAAAACAACTTTTTAGTTTTATAGACGGAGATGACTTTGCATTCCATTGTTCGTTACGTTATAAATAGAATCGTCCTTTCAGAGAAAATTGTTGAGAATGTGGTAATAAGATATGTTTTATGTGCAAATGATCACGTTAGCAACACATTATATTTGAATTATGTTATATATAAATAGTAGTCAATTTCAATGGTGTGACAATTTTGAAGAAAGGTATATTTTGTTTCATTTATGAAAACGAAATTCGATGTATTGAATTCAACTTAACAATTGACCATTCTTATGAGTGTATCAATTTCCTACTTTTATTGCTATGTTTTGTCCGATAAGATATGCAATAGTTGCGATTTTGTACATGTTATAACAATATCAATTGTGTCTTTGAACACACTCAGTTAAGTTTAGTGAGAAATTTTCGTAACAACCTTTTCACCAAAATCATTAACATAATAAATGCCATTTCTTGAAAAGTAAATATCCGATATAAAAAAATTAGTATAATCAACGACTAATAAAGATTGAAATAAATCAAAGCATTTGTCTTTGAAACCTAATATCTTGTTGAATTAATTTCATCTTTATATAATATATTCTAATGTAATTTGGATGTAACAACTTTTTTCATTGGCTAAAACTTGCCGTCAAATCCACAGTTGACCAGGCGTAACTAAGGAGGGACCCGCCATTTTGAATTGATTGCATCAACAAATGTTCGATTACTACAACATAATCGAAAATAAAACAACACCAACCTCGAATTCGCCGTTTTCATGTAATTTTATCCCAATTGGAAGCGTACAGGTAACGTAATAACCTCCAGTTTGTAAGTTTTCATTTGTATGACGTCAAGTTTAACCATGACGTCTTTGTGCCAAAATCGTTCATGAAGTTTCGCCGATTTTTTTCTTTTTGTCAAAGGAGTAAGGTCGGTAAGTGCCAGATATGGCCCCAATTATTAAGTTCATGGTTACAAGACAATAATTGTTTTACATTGCCTTCAAGACATGTGAGAAAGTTAAAGGGAAAATACGATTTTTTACTTATGGTTTAAATATGTTCATTATGACATAATATATATATTCACAAAGTTTTATCGCTATATGTGCAGTAATAAAGGAGAAATTCAATATCTAATGAAAAAATATTAACTACTTCCTGTAGGTCGTGACGTTTTCTCCTGGTTTTTGCATGCCGGGATTTAAAATACAATCATTAAAAGTCTTGGTTTTTAATCATATTTTAACGTAATCGTAAGCGCGCCGATGACTTATGCTTTATCTAATAACCATTCGATAATAAGAAGATAAAACGCACATACATTCAATTGTACATATTCATGAGATAAATTTTCTATGTTAAACGTATATATTCGAATTATTTTTGTAGACAACACAAAAAGTTATAACTTTATATTTAATTAATGTATTTTCGGACTGATAAGGTGAATAAAGTAAAGTACAATAATCTGTAAAGACAATATGTTGGTGTACTCTTATTGACCTTTTACTATCTCTGCTATGACTTGGTTGATACGATGTGTGTATTCACGGTTCTGTGGCAATACTCGTAGATGGCTTGTTGAAAGGTAAATTGTTATTTGCACTTCGGTATTTAACCACGCCTCTCGGGCACACATTGCCAGGTGTGACTGTCTATTCGGATCAGTGAATTATAAGACAAGGGAGCATTCAATACACATATTTAAAATATATATTCAAGTTGGTGACAAATAAAAATTGATCGCCGTGGAATTATTTAATTATGTTTGGTGCTATTATTTATTTGAATTCAAATAAGTTAATTTACTAAGAAACACACAATTTTCGGTTAAAGACGGGAAGCTTAATTCATATGTCCGATTGAAATGATTTACACCTTTTGTCCTTGTTTGATGTCTAATAAAAAGGAGAACTTAGAAATTAAAATTAGCTTTACCAAAGTGTTGTTTTTTGTCTTTATTGAGCAAATAAATGAATGAGAACAATTAAATTTAGACTTTTTAAAAGCCACGTACAAAGTAATAACTGGAACTCACTGAAGATAACTCTACCGAAGCGGAATATAATATGAACGAATAAAGAAAAAAAAATTGTACTTGAGAAGTTTAAAAAAAAATGACAGCAAATTTAAGGTCTTCTTGGTATGGAATCGAAAAATTACGAATAGATATTCTTTATCAAGTGTGAAAAACGTCAACCAAATTTAATCATAATCGGGGACATCCTTATTAAAATAGTCTTCGTCTCACAACGTATAATACTTTTAAATAACTATTTGACCAAAGATGTTTAAAAACAAAAGACAACGAATTTAATGTCATCTTTCCCTATTTTTTAATGTAATTATAAGTCTGTTCAACTGGCAAGAATACCCCTAAAGCGGACAAATATCTGACAAGCAGTTTATTCTTTAAATTTTCTGTCATTGAATATCAAGAAAGAAAGAAATCCCGAAAATGATTTGAAACTTTAATACTCAATAGCTTTCCTAGAAAATATTCACATCCCTCGGGGATTATTAGTGTACGTCCAGTTGCATATGTCGGAACAATTGTGGTGATGACGAATTTCTTTCTTTATTCGAGAACAATCTAATTGATATATAAATCGGTGATTTTACTATGTTCATAACTTCGATGAACCAAAGCAAGTTATACACTGCTAATTTTGCATAGGTACTTTTTCTGTACAAAAAATCTGTAGTACTGGAAAGTTACTTTTAAAATATAGTACTTTTTTAGTACTTTAAATTTATTGTAATATTTAGGTACCTGTTTTTTACAGTACTTGATTTGTACTTTAAATTTTAAGAACTCAATTTGTACTTTAATTGTGTGGTACTAAATGTGTACCTCAAATATTAGGTACTCATTTTGTACCTTTATTTTGAAGTGCTTGATATGTACTTAAATTTTAAGTAAAAATCAAGTACTAAAAAAAACAGGTACCTAAATATTACAATAAATTTAAAGTACTAAAAAAGTACTATATTTTAAAAGTAATTTTCCAGTACCACAGATTTTTTGTACAGAAAAAAGTACCTATGCAAAAATAGCAGTGTAGGAAGCGATTTTTACGGCATTGTCATTTCTTTTCTCTAGGAAAAGTCTTGAGAGATATCTGCACCACGTTGTTTTATGAACCTTTAGTACATGTATGCCCTGCTGACTGCAAATTTTGGGGTCGATTAGACTTGTAGTTTCAGAGTATAACTGATAACAAGGATGTGGATTTTTTTTTCAGAAGAGATGTAAGAACAATATTGAAATTCAATTCTTCTTGAATAATTGATCATAGGTCTTTCCTTCCATATTGTTTTAATGAAACTGTCATAAATAAACGGTCATACATATTGATTGATTGCTTGGTTGGTTGGTTGGTTGGTTGGTTGGTTTGTGTATTAATTAAACACTTGGGATAGGGTCTCTTGAAGCAAACGGAAAAAACTGAGATCTTGGACCCCGTATTGAACACACGAGACGGAAACATGCACTGATTATTTGATTGATTGATTGGTTGGTTGGTTGGTTGGTTAGTTGGTTGGTTGGTTAAACATGTTGATTGGTTGATTAAACACGTTGGTTGGTTGGTTAAACACGTTGGATAGTGTTTCTTGAAACAATCGAGAAAGAAACAAATGAGATCTTGGACTCCATATTAAACACATGAGACGGAAACATGCACTGATTGATTGATTGATTGGTTGGCTAAACATGTTGATTGGCTGATTAAACATGTTGGTTGGTTGATTAAACATGTTGGTTGGTTGATTAAACATGTTGGTTGGTTGATTAAACACGTTGGTTGGTTGGTTAAACACGTTGGGTAGTGTTTCTTCAAACAAGCGAGAAAGAAACAAATGAGATCGTGGACTCCATATTAAACACATGAGACGGAAACATGCACTGATTGATTGATTGATAGGTTGGCTAAACATGTTGATTGGTTGATTAAACATGTTGGTTGGTTGATTAAACACGTTGGATAGTGTTTCTTGAAACAAGCGAGAAAGAAACAAGTGAGATCGTGGACTCCATATTAAACACGTGAGACGGAAACATGCACTGATTGATTGATTGATTGATTGATTGATTGGTTGGCTAAACATGTTGATTGGTTGATTAAACATGTTGGTTGGTTGATTAAACATGTTGGTTGGTTGATTAAACACGTTGGTTGGTTGGTTAAACACGTTTGATAGTGTTTCTTGAAACAAGCGAGAAAGAAACAAATGAGATCGTGGACTCCATATTAAACACATGAGACGGAAACATGCACTGATTGATTGATTGATTGGTTGGTTGGCTAAACATGTTGGTTGGTTGATTAAACACGTTGGTTGGTTGGTTAAACACGTTTGATAGTGTTTCTTGAAACCAGCGAGAAAGAAACAAATGAGATCGTGGAC
Source organism: Mytilus edulis (assembly GCF_963676685.1). Lineage (NCBI taxonomy): Eukaryota > Metazoa > Mollusca > Bivalvia > Mytilida > Mytilidae > Mytilus > Mytilus edulis. The sequence continues at coordinate 93,659,579 of NC_092349.1, read as the reverse complement.
TCCATATTAAACACATGAGACGGAAACATGCACTGATTGATTGATTGATTGGTTGGTTGGCTAAACATGTTGATTGGTTGATTAAACACGTTGGTTGGTTGGTTAAACACGTTGTTAAAATGATACACAACATCAGTACGCACTTATTTTTGGGGCCATGCAGTGATTTAAAAGTAAATTCTAAATTAACATGAATGTTAATTATCAAAAATCAAATTTTAATATTTCTGATACATTATTTGCAATAAACTACAGCTCTAAACACACTCTTGTTGTTGTTCTGTATCGAACTAAGACATTGGTGCAACTGAACCAAACAAATTTGTAACCATTCAGCTATTGCTAGTTATGATTTAAAAAAATGAAAGTGAAAGAATAACCAATATCGATCTTTTGACTTAGCCTATCGTTTCTGAACACATTAGGTTATTATTTGATGCAAATTGTGCATCCTTATTTCAATTTATTGATTTAATTTTCACGACTTATAAGCCAAAATGCAGACATCCGTCATTGTCCTTTTTTGCTATGGTATCTTTTTGTATTCTTGTCTTTCGTTTCTGTTAATGGGCTTTGTCTGTTTGCTTTGTCATATGTATTGATAAAGATTATAACACAAAGTTAAGGTTCTACTTACGTCAAAATATAGGACACTTCATAAATATATAAACTTTGCTTGTATGTATCAACCTATAATGAATACAGTCAAAAACTATGAGAACATATGTTCATTTAAACATACTTAACATAAACACACATTATAAATTGTAAATAAACTTGAAATTGTTACGTTGTGGCCAAACAGGTTCTTGGGGTGAACACTAAATTTTCAAAAAAATCTGGAGGCCTGCTAGACGACTTAATTTGTTTAGAATTGGTATGGACGAATACTGTTATATATAACAAGCTCATGTTGATGTTCCATAAAATGTATTGATTTTCGAGTTTCAGTCAATTTCATGTATCTAAGTGAACGAATATCGAAGGTACAATACAGAAGTTGTACAAATATACCATTAAAACATATGTATGTGACAAATCAACATGAGCTTGCCTTGCATTACATGTAACAGTATTCGTCCATACCAATTTTAAGCAAATTACGTCGTCTCGCAGGCCTATAGATTTTTTTGAAAATTTGGTGTTCACCCCAAAAACCGGTTTGGCCACAACGTAACAATTTCAAGTTTATTTACAATTTACATAGTGTGTATATGTTAAGTATGTTTAAATGAACATATGTTCTTATAGTTTTTGACTTTATTCATTATAGGTTGACAAATACAGGCAAATAAAATTGAGAATGGAAATGGGGAATGTGTCAAAGAGACAACAACCCGACCAAATAAAAAACAACAGCAGAAGGTCACCAACAGGTCTTCAATGTAGCGAGAAATTCCCGCACCCGGAGGCGTCCTTCAGCTGGCCCCTAAACAAATATATAATAGTTCAGTGATAATGAAAGCCATACTAATTTCCAAATTTTACACAAGAAACTAATATAAAAATAATACAAGACTAACAAAGGCCAGAGGCTCCTGACTTGGGACAGGCGCAAAAATGCGGCGGGGTTAAACATGTTTGTGAGATCTCAACCCTCCCCCTATACCTCTAACCAATGTAGAAAAATAAACGCATAACAATACGCACATTAAAATTCAGTTCAAGAGAAGTCCGAGTCTGATGTCAGAAGATGTAACCAAAGAAAATAAACAAAATGACAATAATACATAAATAACGACAGACTACTAGCAGTTAACTGACATGCCAGCTCCAGACTTCAATTAAACTGACTGAAAGATTATGATTTCATCATATGAACATCAGGCACAATCCTTCCCGTTAGGGGTTTAGTATCATACCATCATAACATATATGAGAAGAACATAACCATAAGAAAAGTTTAGATGTTTATGAAGTGTCCTATATTTTGACTTCAGTGGAACCTTAACTGATGTACACCTTTTTCGTTATACTTCTAAATCGTATGTCTGTTTGTTTTGTTCGCACATCGTAGTCTAAATTATGTAATTTCATTCGACTGTTAGACAAGTTAGAGGTTTAGCTAGCTATGAAACCAGGTTTAATCAACTACAGGAAAATATAAGAACCAAGTCAGGAATATGATAGTTGATATTAATTCGTTTGATGCGTTTAAGTTTTGTATTTTCCCATTTGATCATGGACTTTTCGTATTGAACTTTCCTCGGATTACGGAATATTTGTAAATAATATCATAAAAAACATCTAAATTTTAACAATACATATTTACGTGTAGCCTTTTAAAAAGTCTACATTCTAAGTATTACACGCAGATCAGTTAACCGGAAATATACAAATTCTTGGTAACGTTAGGTTATATTTAAACTTTAAGAACACTTTAGTAAACTCAACTTAGGTACCAGAATTGAAATTTTATATTTTGATATTCAATATTTTATATTTTATATTTTATATTTTAATATTTGATATTTTAATATTTTAATATTTGATGTTTTAACATAAAATCTAAAGAATACGCAGCACGAACCCAAAAAATTGTACAGCAGTTACATTTCTTGATATTTGTATTTTATCATCCCTTCATTGTGTGTTGTCATCTTGTCAATTTTTGGATTCTTGTCTTCCATGTTCTTTTTTGACTATAGATTGTCTGCATGTCATTGTGTTTTTTTCTAGATTTAATTAGGTTTTATCTGTTTATTCTGAAAGAAATTGTAATTTAATGTTGACCTTTGTACCTCAGAATTTTTAACATCCGTATCTATTATATCTGTTTGTTTTTCTCACAAATTGTTGTCAATATCATAAAATATTTTGTAACTGCTATACAAGTGATAGGTTTAGCCTGTCATGATAAAGGGTTAATCCACCATTTTCTACATAAGGAAATGACTGTACGTAGTCAGAAGTATGACAGTTGTTATTCAATTGTATGCGATATTCGAACTTTTCTACTTTACATTTGTTATCTGTTAAGGAACTTTCTGTTTCGGATTTTCATTGAAGTTCGATGTTTTCGGTATTTTACTTAAACATCAGACTATTAAGATATATGTGTTTAAAAAAAGCAGACAAATATCAAAAAATTAATACAGGTTAGTTGAATATGTAATTATACAAATCCATATTTAAAGAACCTTTTCCTTTACCTATATTGATAGACTTAGACTGTTTTGCATTCCACCGTTTATAACGTTATGAATATGATTGGACTTGTATTGATAATAAAAAAAGTTTTGTATATATGATTACGTCGGCTCCACGCAATACTCGTCTTTATTTGATTTTGATATATGTGAATGCATGGTTTTCAAAAGGTGTGATATTACAAAATGAAAGCCATCCAATTGCTTTCAAGGGGACATTCGTGGGTTCTTGTAAATTAAAAAAAAACTAATACTAATAGTGTATTCTTACTATGAAACATGCGTTATCTTGTCTAGTGTAGCCTCGACATGTCAATCAACTTTTATTATTTATCGTTCTAGGAAGCGTTTGTTTTTCAATTAGTTCAAATATATCAAAAAGTATAGCTAACAAGTTTCCAACAGCTATGCGACTAATAGTTATCAAAGGTACCAGTATAATAATTTGATACGCCAAACGTGCATTTCGTCTACATAAAACTGTTTAGTGACGCTCAAATTAAAATAGGTTCAAAGCCACACAAGTACAAAGATAAAGAGCATTATTGGCCCAAAATTCCTAAGTGAGCATGTGTACTTGGCGAATTTGGAGAAATTGTGTTGTTATTGTTCATAAATAAACAGCTTTTAGTCGAATTTCCGTCAATTGGGTAGTCACTCTTGTTTCTAGATTTATAAAAAAAAAAAAGTAAAAGTGGTATGATTGCCAATGAGACAACACTTCTCAAGAGACAAAATGACACAAATAATATTCGGAATAAGTTATTTATACAATAACCAAGTCTCTTATAAGAACACAAATAACTCACATGTTCAAACTATAAGGTTTTCAATTTTTTTACGCAAATCAAAGTATTGCAAATTTTCTGATTTTCTGATTTTTATTCATATAATGTAGATTTGCAGGGTTGTGCTAATTCAGTCGAGTAATCATTTTCAAATCGCGTAATGTTTTGTAACTACAGCATGTAAACATTTAAATCACGTAACTGTTTAGGTAATATGATTTATAGGTTTACACTAATTGTTGTGTCAGTCCGTCCATAATAGAGTGGTGTTAAACCTTTGTTAATGCTTAACGTCGAAAAGTAAATAAAACACTTACCTGGTATCAGTGGCAATTGTTCAGTTTACTTCAATTAAGATGATAAATAATAATTGAAGTTAATACATCCCATTGTTACATGTGTTAATGTGTTCCTTGTTTAAACCTTAAGAGCGAGTTACACATGGATAGTTTAAATGGCAGGTTCTTAAATTTATTCGAATGTTGTTTCGGTTGCATGCATTGGAAAAGACTATAAATAGCAAAGTCATGTGATGTTTTATGTTGACCGATAAAACAATTCGATTAACTTTGATTTTCAAATTTTAATAGATATAGGAAGATGTGGTGTGAGTGCCAATGAGACAACTCTCCATCCAAATAACAATTTAAAAATTAAACCATTATAGGTTAAAGTACGGCCTTCAACACGGAGCCTTGGCTCACACGGAACAACAAGCTATAAAGGGCTCCAAAATTACTAGTGTAAAACCATTCAAACGGGACAACCAACGGTCTAATCTATATAAACAAAACGAGAAACGAGAAACACGAATATATTACATAAACAAACGACAACCACTGTACATCAGATTCCTGACTTAGGACAGGTGCAACCATTTGCAGCGGGATTAAACGTTTTAATGGTATGTTTCTGCACCAAGTCAAAATAGGACAGTTGTTATTTATTCGATTGATGTGTTTGAGCTTTCAATTTGCCATTTGATAAGGGTATCACCAGCCCAGTAGTCAGCACTTCGGTGTTGACATGAATATCAATTATATGGTCATTTTCATAAATTTTCCGTTTACAAAACTTTGAATTTTTTGAAAAACTAAGGATTTTCTTACGCCCAGGAGTAGGTTACCTTAGCCGTATTTGGCACAACTTTTTGGAATTTTGGGTCCTCAATGCTCTTCATCTTTGTATTTGTTTGACTTTTCAATTGTTTTGATCTGAGCGTCACCGATGAGTCTTATGTAGACGAAACGCGCGTCTGGCGTATTAAATTATAATCCTGGTACCTTTGATAACTATTAGGGACTCTCCGTTTTTGAGTTTTCTTCGGCGTTCAGTATTCTTGTGATTTTACTTTTTACAAATTAAATATGTTAATACTATGTTATCAGAGATCTGTGGTTGTGTGCTCTTGAACTAGTGATGGTTATGCAGTTACTTTAATGTAGTTCATTGTATAACTATAAAAAAAAAGAAGATGTGGTATGATTGCCAATGAGATAACTATCCACAAAAGACTAAAATGACACAGACAACTATAGGTAACAGTACGGCCTTCAACAATGAGCAAAGCCAATACCAGCATAGTCAGCTATAAAAGGCCCCGATATGGTTCTGCTTACCCAAAACTGTACGTGTTTTGTCATCAATAATGGGGTATTTATTTTAAAATTAAATATAAAGTGACGTACGTTACGTTTAGAATCATATGTGCCATTACGCTATTTGTATCTACATACCGATTGAAGATTGTGTAGAATTTACAATAAGTAAACAAAATAAAACAAGTAAAGAAAGTACAAAAAGTTATGATCAAACTCGTTTTTCGAAAACATTTACGACCAAAGAACAAAACACAGCATAATAAGAATATTGACCAACAAATACTCAACCAAATTACAACGTGATCCTGACATATATGCAGAACCTGCTCCATTAAGGGAATTGGTCGTGTTGCTTATGTAAATGCCATCCCGGTGAAAAAGTCTAATTTGGTTGGTAACACTCGCGGAAAAGAAGACGGCGTTATAGTAATGATAGTTACAGCACATCAGTTTTATTTCAACATTTCATAACGCTCAACCTTCTCGTGATGAAGTGTATAAAATGTTCGGGAATATGATTCTATTTCACCACTTCGAATTCCGTGTTTAATAGATTACTTGTTAGCTGTCAATCGTTTACAAGGAAGTTTTGACACGAAATGCATGCTCTAGTTATCGTATCAACTTTTATAAATTAAAAAGCTTAAAATATCTTTTTGTCGTAAAGTCTTATTCTCAACCGATCCTCATTTATATGTGATGAAGTAAATGCATATATGAGACAGACTTTAAATGATCTATTATAGTAGTTTTCAACAAATTATTTTAAATACTATTATGAACCAGTTGCCATGGAACATGATTTACGGTGTGCATAATAATGATAGTTGTCCACAGTATCAAGTTATACATGTTATATTGCTATATTGATCGACTGTTATATAAGACTTAATATGCTACATGGAAAATAATTTTTAACACACTTACAAATTTATGATTTCAAAATCGACTCAGAACCATCTTGTCAACACTGCAGTCTATTTTTATTGGAAATTATTTATTTCAATTCAGAATGTTCAAAAGATATGCGCACCAAAACATTAGTGTTAACAATGATTGAATTGACTTGGTCAAGTGATGACCTATTCTCGTTTGTTTAGGTAAAGTGCTAAAGTAAGTAATAACTAAAGTAATTTTTCGACAAATATGACTGCCATTTGGAAATAAATATGCTCATTAAATGACCGATATCATATTCTTTTTTTTTGTATGACGAAGACGTTTTACAGATGTTATTCGTCCAGAATGGAAAAAAAGATAGCAATAGGTCTACTTTTTTGTGTATTACATTTGTTGAAGGTCTATATGTCTGTCTGACAGCTTCTGTCCAGAGTTTTGGTGCTGCTTTTATTAAAACTTTTTTTCATATTTAAGACTATAAACATAAAGTCAATTGTCAGTAAAGTATAAGAGGCATGTAAACGAGAGCTCTTTTGTTTTGAGTATATAATGACTCATATAGCAGTTTTTCATAACATGGATACATACAAGACAATAATGATGACAATTTATGAGACATACGTTAAGTACAATTTTGTTGTGGTTAAAATCAATAGATTGTACGTCAAAAAAAAAAGAATTTTGATATTCCCTTTACCATTAACACAATACTGTCTTACCATTCAATACCGATTTAAATGGAAATGTTTAGACAATATTCTTTTATCCTCCCACTATCATTTACCATACGTTGTTGGTATTAGCAGTTTGACATTCATCATAAGTGTTTGCACGATTCTTCTCTGAAACTTTTAAAATAGAACCTTGGTTTTAATCTGGATTTATTTATCTGATTGTAATATTCATCAAATAACTGAAAATGAAAAGTAACGTCTGCTTGTCAATCAAAAATTAAATATCGGTTATGTCTCGGGAGGGGTGGTCCTTTCCTATATATACAGGTGTACATAGGCGTGTCGCTAGTATAAGTACCTTGTATAGGTAATTTTTTGAAATTTCAGATATATCAATGGAGGTAATGTTCAAGAAACCAGGTGGAAACTGATTTGTTAATGGTTCATACAAGTTCATCTTCTGATAAGATGTATGTAAAAACTATGTTCTCATCTTTTCATCTGATAATTTAATTCACTGATACATTTAAAAATATGTCATGATAGTTTGAAAATAAAAATGAATTTGTTATGATTTTCTGATGAAATAAATGAATGGGTTGCATGCATATACTTAAATGTGTTGTTGGAAATCATGGATACTATCAACTTTATCATTAATATCTCAAAAAATGTATCTCTGTTGGGTGACTAGATGTATATTTAAGAAAATAAAGGAATAATGCATTTTTGTCTTTGTCTTTTTCCCCCTAGAATTTCTGTGACGGACCAACCACATCAATTGTGCCATTGTTAAATATTATTTTGTAGAGCTTCATATAGCAAAGCAAAATAACAAAAATAACAAACTCCGAGGAAAATTCTATAAACGGAAAGGCAGAATGTGAGGGTACCAAAATTGCTTTCGATAGTTTTTCGCCTACGTTTTTTTGTTATTATCTGGACAAAATTTTCCATTCTATGTTTATTTTGCAGATGAATCCTCATTCGTTATAAAATCCAATCAATTTCATTTTGAATTCACATTAAAACCTACAAAACCAGATGCTCTGCAGGGCGCAGCTTTATACGACCGCAGAGGTTGAACCCTGAATGGTTGGGGCAAGTATGGACACAACATTCAAGCTGGATACAGCTCTAAATTTGGATTGTGATTAAATAGTTGACACAGCATAGGTTTCTGACACAGAATGAATGTGGTCTAATGACCTTAAAAATTTTGTTTTGCCTAAGAGCAATTCACTATGCTGTTGAATATTAATCCTCTCAAAAAAAAAATTGTAGAATTTTTTTTATATTTATGAAATTTCAAATGAGAAAAATTGACCCCATTTTTTTTTCACATCCCCCTATCCTTTATTCCAAAACTGATCTCAATTCAAATTTTAATGGAGTTTGCAACAATAAATACTCATTTAAATACATCATAAAATATCAAAATGTAAAAATGTGCTTGTTATCACTGAATGGTAAAGATTAGATCCTGGTTTGGACCAACTTGAAAACTGGGCCCATAATCAAAAATCTAAGTACATGTTTGGATTCAGCATATCAAAGAACCCCAAGAATTCATTTTTTGTTAAAATCAAACTAAGTTTAATTTTGGACCCTTTGAATTTAATGTAGACCAATTTGAAAACAGGACCAAAAATTAAGAACCTACATACACTGTTAGATTTGGCACATCAAAGAACCCCATTTATTCAATTTTTGATGAAATCAAACAAAGTTTGATTTTGGACCCTAATTTGGACCAACTTGAAAACTGGGCCAATAATACAAAATCTAAGTACTTTTTTAGATTCAGCATATCAAAGAACCCCAAGGATTCAATTTTTGTCAAAATCAAACAAAGTTAAATTTTGGACCCTTTGGACCTTAATGTAGACCAATTTGAAAACGAGACCAAAAATTAAAAATCTACATACACAGTTAGATTCGGCATATCAAAGAACCCCAATTATTCAATTTTTGATGAAATCAAACAAAGTTTAATTTTGGACCCTTTGGGCCCCTTATTCCTAAACTGTTAGGACCAAAACTCCCAAAAGCAATACCAACCTTCCTTTTATTGTCATAAACCTTGTGTTTGAATTTTATAGATTTCTATTTACTTATATTAAAGTTATGGTGCTAAAACCAAAAAAAAATGCTTATTTGGACCCCTTTTTGGCCCCTAATTCCTAAACTATAAGGACCAAAACTCCCAAAATCAATACCAATCTTCCTTTTGTGGTCATACACCTTCTGATTTAATTTCATAGATTTCCATTCACTTATACTAAAGTTATGGTGCAAAAAAGTTGATTCAACTACTATTCTATACAAAGAAAGATAACTCCAATTGATTTCTAATTACTTAAAAACCAAGAAAAATGCTTCCTTTTGTGGTTATAAACCTTGTGTCAAAATTTCATAGATTTCTATTTACTTAAACTAAAGTTACTGTGCGAAAAAAAAGAATATGCTTATTTGGGCCCTATTTGGCCTCTTATTCCTAAAATGTTGGGATCAAAACTCCCAAATCAATCCCAACCTTCCTTTTGTGGTCATAAACCTTGTGTTAAAATTTCATAGATTTCTATTCACTTTTACTAAAGTTAGAGTGCGAAAACTAAAAGTATTCGGACGACGACGACGACGACGACACAGACGACGACGCCAACGTGATAGCAATATATGACGAAAATTTTTCAAATTTTGCGGTCGTATAAAAATGGTTTGAATTGACCTCGAAACGATCTATGATTTGGTAATGAGGAGTACCCAATTGCAGCCATGCTTCAAATCACGTCCATAAATATCGAAAACTAAATAAATGATGTTTTGTTTTATTTTTTTCAACTTTTTAAGAACAATTTCACAATAGTCTATGCTTAATTTTGGGTTTTTTAGAAGGATGCCTGCAACATATTGTATTTGCTCAATTTTTACCTTTTTATGGACGACGCTTGGTGCCGTTTTCGTTCATTTGACTTTTCAAGTAAACACTCCATCGATTGATATAAACTGTGAACGTTTTGTGAATATTTAATTATATCTACATATTTGAAAAACAAGCATAATTTTAAACAAATGATTATATTCCTGACTTAGTACAAGCAATTCTTATGTAGGTATGTAACTGTTCCTAAGCCGGTGTGTTTGTCATATATAACTGCCATTTCTAATTTCAATTGTCAAGATGCAATCCCGACATGTTTTTCATGAATGTGACCTACCGAATTAGACTTATCTCCGAGGTTGTTCTTACAATTAAATTGCACTATTATGAGTTCAAATATATAGAAAAAAATAACAGGTTCAAGCTTTAATACACAGCCATATATAATCTCGCATGTGAGTAAAATGTGTAGCGTGGTTGTCTATATAAAATAACCAATGTCTTATTTTCTTCGTCTGATCGACTTTGTTTCAATTATTTACAGTTCGTATGAACTCAGAACTAATAAAGGTAGGCACACAGCCAATAGCTACGAATTGTTTATTGTATGTTATTCTATCCAAATACATGACTACCTATTTGTCTGTTATACACAACGATATTTCCATTTCATTGTGTATTGCCGGTGCATGTCGTGCAGATGGTTTTATCTGAAATGACAAACAATACATCAGGACGTAGCAGGCTGTGAACCAATTGATATTTTTAGCATTGTTGTCAATAGTATCTGTTTAAAAAATCTTGTTTAAACAAGACAAAATAAGGTGTAGCAAAACACAAAGGTCTTCATTCTGGGTATGACATGCAGATCAGTTAACAAGAAATAGGAAATATACAAATTCTTGGTAACGTTAGGTTATATTTAAATATTTAGGTTAAGGTTAAACTACACTTGAACGCGATTTTAACTGTATGCATTGAAGTAGAACTTGTTTTCATTTACAATTTACCTGCTTGAAGTCAACCAAATGATACAAATTTACTCATACATTTGAATCAAATTTAATTATACGGCAGTTACAATCCTTATGCTATAAACATGATAAAGTTGCACTAGTTTCGCATACTTTATTTTGCCTTTTTTACTTTTTTGGATTCGAGCGTCACTGATGAGTCTTTTGTAGACGAAACGAGCGTCTGGCGTATATACTAAGTTTAGTTCTGGTATCTATGATGAGTTTATATACCGTATATATAACTGTGATAAGATCTGAGGAAAACAGAATATTCGTATCTACAACATGATTTATACATTCCACTTTTGTATTTTTTTGGTCAGTGTAATTTTTGTGTTTTTGTTTTTCATTTTTACTTGTTTACTTGTTTATAGAGTGTCTACATGCCATATAGTATTTCTTTGTCGACATCATTATATGGTAGTTTATCATAGGGAAGATGTATTCAGACTTTTAAACTTTAACGTTTGTTTATGAACTTTTCCTTTTGAATTTTCCTCGAAGTTCGGTATTTTAGTTATTTTACTATTTTTCATAAAACAGCAGATTATTAAGAAATAAATTTCAGAAAAAAGACACATATCAAATAAATAATACAGGTTAGTTGAATATGTAATTATACAAATCCATATTTTTACTTTCCTATATTGGTGGACCGAGATGGTTTTGTACTCATAGTTTATTACGTTTTTGATATGATCGGCCTTTAAAGATAATGGTTGTGTATGTGGTAAGAGTTTTGTGTATATGATCACGTCAGCTCCACATAATACTCGTTTGGGTTTTCCTAACATATGTGAATGTATGGTTTTCAATTGCATTGGTATTACAAAATGAAGGTGTTTTTTTTTTATTTATCAAAATAAATTCATCGAATTGTTTTCAAATGGAATTTGATAACTTTCTTACAAGGTTCCTGTGTATCAGTTACATCTTATAGACCCATGTTTGAAAAATGACAATATAGAGGAAAATACAGTAGATGCAGGTTAATTCTATTTCGGTACCAAATTTGCTTGAAATCTTGATGAAAATTGACATTTTGGACAATTTGTCTCTGTTGTGTCGTAGTTTGGTACGTTTCCCTCAGTTAAAAATCCGGCTTTGTTTTTTTCTCTATCGATTGATGAATTTTGAACAGCGGTATACTCCGAAGCTTTTCGATCATGTATTCAGAATTGCATTCGTAAACTATGATACAATAAGCAAAAGAGTTACTAACCCTTTCAAGGATCCGGACATCATTTACCAAAGTTGAAATTTTACAAAATCACAAATCTTTCCTTCATCAAACATCCAACATAAAAAAAAACGAAGAAAATTTACCGTCATTATACAGGGTACTAAAACCTCATCAAATGTTCGACTAAACATTTTTCCAAAGTACTGACTACTATTCTTTCTACAGTTAAAGATGGGCTTCAAAAATATTGTGATGAGATATATTCTACCAGTGGTGTTAACCAGGTGTTTTTTCTAAACAAATCGAAGATCTACTGCTTAATCTTCGATCACAATTCCGGCAATTTTGCAGTAACATACAGATTTTTCTTTTTTCTACGCTTTACACTACTATTCCCCATGCTGAGTTGAAAGATCGACTTTTCCATTTCATGAAATAGAGCCTTTTCAATACAAATGGGAATCGAAGATAAAAAATTCTTGTTTTGGGTTACAAAAATGCATATTTCGTGAAGAACAACACTGAATCTACCAAAACAACATACTGAATATGATACTGTCAAAATGCGGGACTTTATGATCGTCAATATATATGTTGATTTTTGAGGATTTATATTTCAACAGACAGTCGGTATTCCAACTAATTGTGCACCCCTACTGGCTGATTTGTTTTAGTACTCGTATGAAGCAGAATTCCTCAAAACCTACTGAATGACAAAAAGAAAAAATAGCTTGCTAAATTCTTGAAGTTTATTTTCCGATATATTGATAATGTCCTTTCATTGACTAACCCATATTTTAGCCAATACTTACATCTCATATATCCCAGTGAACTGGAGATTAATTGGATACTACTGATACTAGAAAGACTGATTCATACCTTGATTTTTCCTCAATATTCTACATATGGACGACTTCACACGAGAATCTAATAAACGTGACGATTTCAACTTCCCAATTATCAATTTCCAATTTCTCAGCATTCCTGTGGTGTTTATATATCTCAATTGATACGTTATTTTCGTGCAGCATGTTCACACTATACGGACTTCATATACAGGAGTATTCTCCTTACGCAGAAACTGCTCCAACAAAGTTATGAGAGGACAGACTGTTTTGCTGAGTGTGAATTGGTCAATTTAATTTAAACGATACATTTGGTTTACAGTTTGATAAGAAACACAGACATAGCTAGATAATACAATTAATTAACTAAATAGACATGTTACGAAAAGGTATATTCACGACGCTGAGGTTGACAAATTACACTTTAAATGTGGGAACTGTTTCACAACACCAAAGAGATTACCTGTGTATATATCGGATTTCATTTAAAAACTGCATTGATCCTTTCGCAGGCAATTCCGTACGGAACAAATATTCAATAACATTTATACGATAAAAAATATAAGATATAGATATTAATAATTCCCATTATATTTTTAAGAAACTATAATAATACTGCAAAAAATGGGGGGACGTTCATGTAAATGCAGTAAATTTGAGGGGCAACGGAGACACGGGGCACATACGTGTGTGAATTCTTTGGCGAGCCCTTTATATATCTTGCAAATAATCTTAAGTATTATAATCTGTTGTATAACTACTCGTGAATATATATGTAAAGATCATTTTTATTTAGTTTAAAAAAACAAACACTCAAGCCTCGGTCACACATTACCGAATAGCTCGAACGGACGACTAAACGGATAATAAAAAGTTATCCGTTGACAAAATTTTTATCCGTTGTGAGTCCGTTGGTGAACTAACGGACATGTAACGAATGCCTAACGGACAAACAAAGGGACATTGAACGTACGTGAAACGGATACGTACCGGACAGAACGGACGTCGAACGTACATCCAACGGACGAGTACCGTCCGGATAAAACGGACACCTAACGGAAGCGTAACGGATAAAACGGATGAACAAAATATTCTGAAAATTAAAGGCAATAAACCATCTAAAAATTAAAGGCAATAAACTATGAAAAATTTCAATTGGCATTTGTCCGTTTTACATCCGGTAGGCATCCGTTTTATCCGTTATCCTTCCGTTAATGTCCGTTTCACATCCGTTTTATCCGTTAGGCGTCCGGTAGACGTCCGTTTGTGAATTGGTCTACCGGATCTCCAACGGATGCATAACGGACACGTAACGGATACAAAACGGACGAGTACCGTACAAAACGGACGCCTAACGGACGTTCAACGGACATTTTATCCGTTGGACGTCCGTTCAAAGTTTTGAACATGCTCAAAACTTTCCACCGGACAGAACGGTCGTCAACGGATAAATTGGACGTTTAACGGACGCCTAACGGATATGGACGGACGTCTAACGGATAAGAACGGACGTCTAACGGACATGAACGGATTGAAAAAAAAGTTATCCGTTAGGCGTCCGTTCGAGCTATCCGATAAGGTGTGACCGAGGCTTTATGCTTGTATGTATTTTGATCCACTTGTTTGCCACCTAAATTTTTATCTAACGGGGTCTGTTTTAAAACAACTAAAACACGATTTCAACTTGAGGCATTTCTCACTATATAGTTTAAGAAAATTTTCGCCCGGTCATATAGCTTCGAAGGCATGTATTTTCTTTCTTTATTTCCTTCAAACTTTGTCTCAATTTCAAAAGTGACAGCTCATTTTATATTTTTTGTATAATATTTTTTGTGATTGATTGCTGCTTCCTTAACGTTCATTGGCAAATATTTCATGTATGTTCAGAACGAGAAGAGGTTTATGTGAAATATGACTCGCTACTCATCGGTTTAACAATCCTGCAGAGTTTCAAAGGCATTGCATAATGACTTATTAGATATAGGCAGATGTGGTGTGAGTGCCAATGAGACAACTCTCCATCCAAATAACAATTTAAAAAAGTAAACCATAATAGGTCAATGTACGGCCTTCAACACGGATCCTTGGCTCACACCGAATAATAAGCTATAAAAGGCCCCAAAATTTCTAGTGTTAAACCATTAAGTTTGCATTTACATCTTAAAACCACCTTGTGCAGATATCTTGTATTTCATAAATTCCTGAAACATTTGTGGAAACTCGCCAACCGTTTCATAAGAAAATGAGAATATGAAAAAAGTGACACCGATGACCAATGGGTCTTCCCTGCTAGGAGTTTTTTAAAAAGAAATATGTATTTTTTTAATAAAATCTGTTGGATGGGTACCTATTGCTACCCTACGGAGGTACCAGGTTTTTTTTCCAGGGAGATAGGGGGACTAGGATTAAATTTGAAATAGGCAGGACGGGAGTTTTGAGTTGAAAAAGGCAGAATGAGTTACTTGGCAAAAAAATCCTAAAACTTAACTTGCTTACTATGTATAATATATGATAATCAATCTAGATTTGGATGAACTTGTATAACCCTCAGCCCCCCCCCCCCCTTTCTAGACCACCCACTCACAAGCGCGTACACCTTGTATGTCTCATGCAAGGTTTTAGCCAGCAATGATATCACAAAAGCAATTGTCGTTTAAGATGTTACATACATAATGATGTTCTAGGTAAATGTAGATCTAATTTAAATTAACCAAGACGCACAGGATTTAAATTTTATCTGTTTAAATCTATAATCAATGTTTTGACACCGTCCCCAAATTAAAGTGTAATTTGTCAACCTCAGCGTCGAGAATATACCTTTTCGTAACATGTCTATTAATTTGTAGGATCCTTTACTATAGATAATTTAGCTGATCTGTAACAATAACATCTTCATGCCTTATATATCATGTACCATGGCCACATGGCCAGCGAAAGCTCTTTATTTGAGAGCCCAGGTGGTCGTGTGGTCTAGCGGGACGGCTGCAGTGCAGGCGATTTGGTATCACGATATCACAGTAGCATGGGTTCGAACCCCGGCGAGGGAAGAACCAAAAATTTGCGAAAGCAAATTTACAGATCTAACATTGTTGGGTTGATGTTTATACGAGTTGTATATATATATACATACAACTCGCACATATATCAGTCTAAATATTTGCACAACGGTACTGATATAAGGTGTTATTAAACGAAAATGTTGTTATTAAATCGTGTTGACAAATATTTCGGCTCAACAAATGGCCTTCTTCTGTGTCACAAGTTTTAACAAAACTCAGTATATATATATAAATATATATTTAACTTTGATTGTACATGGCAAAATAGACAAAGAAAGAATCGGGAGAAATTTTTGTTGTCCTCCATCCAGATGGAATCAATAGAAATAAATAATTAAATTTACAGTCTAGTGTTTATATTATGATATTCAGGATTTTGGATTGAAATCAATCGACTAAAACGTAAATGTATTATCACTGATCTATGTTTACACCTTATACATTATATATCAGTATTGTTAAATCTGCTATATAGATGACGTTCTTTCACTAAACAATTCAAAATTTGGTGACTATGTGGATCGCATCTATCCCATCGAATTGGAGATAAAGGATACTACATATACAGTTAAGTCGGCTTCATATCTTGACTTACATCTAGAAATTGAAAATGAAGGTCGATTGAAGACAAAACTTTACGACAAAAGAGATGATTTCAGCTTTCCAATTGTGAACTTTCCATTTCTAAGTAGCAACATTCCAGCAGCACTTGCATACGGGGTATATCTCCCAATTGATACGATATTCCCGTGCTTGCATTTCCTATAATGATTTTCTTGATAGAGGGTTACTGCTCACAAGGAAGCTATTAAACCAAGAGTTCCAAATGGTGAAGTTGAAATCATCCCTTCGTAAATTTTACGGACGCCATCACGAGTTGGTTGACCGTTATGGAATAACCGTTTCACAAATGATATCGGATATGTTCCGTACGTCGTAACTGCAATCCCCTTCCCTTTCATGAATTTGACCTATCGAATTTGACTATTTACCGGATTTGTAATCACATAAGCAACACGACGGGTGTCGCATGTGGAGCAGGATCTGCTTACCCTTCCGGAGCACCTGAGATCACCCCTAGTTTTTGGTGGTGTTCGTGTTGTTTATTCTTTAGTTTTCTATGTTGTGTCATGTGTGCTATTGTTTTTCTATTTGTCTTTTTCATTTTTAGCCATGGCGTTGTCAGTTTGTTTTAGATTTATGAGTTTGACTGTCCCTTTGGTATCTCTCGTCCCTCTTAAAACTTATGTCACCAAAGAAGGCCATTTGTTGAGCCGAAATATTTGCAATTTTTGTATAATTTAGATCATCTGTTCAGTTTTTCCATCTTTGTACGATGATATTCAGCACTTTTTAGTGTTTTGTTTTCCATCTATTTATCGGTATTGTAACACAATCTTTCAGACTCGTATATATTTAACTTTAATATAGATCATAAATTATTTATAACAATTTAAACAAACACACTTAATCTAACATGACAGTATGTCTCGTTTTGAAATAAAGTCGGAAATCTGTTTGTCTATAACATGTGTTCATAAAATATAAAAATCATTCGAAACGTTAAGATATACATAAATGATCATCTTTCATCAGAACTAAACAATTTAAAACAGCAATGATTTATTGATGAACATGTATTTTATTCATATGGTTATTTTACAAAGTGAAATCACCATGGGCAAAAATAATTCGGTTCAGATCTTTAGAACAAAATTGGGCAGTGATTTCCCTGATTGTTTTCAAGAACTGCCAAAAAAACTAATTGAGTATCTGAACTTTTCAGCGGAACAACCCCATCTGGTAGTTAACTTGTTCCAGAACTGTCAATAAGCTATCTAAGTACGTGAATGTTGAATAGTAACAATACAGGTGAAATATGTGCGAGGAGTTCCAGAAATGTCTAAATGTACCTAAATTTATGTTTGACAACAAAGCTGTCACGTGCAGCCATTATTGGGTCACTTTATTTGACGGTTTATAGAGTTATTTGAAATCCTCTCCAGGAAGAATTACGAGTTCGCCTGTATTACAATCAAAATGAAGATGAAATCAGTCTGAAGGCTCAAGAATCCACGAAAAAACGGGTCATAATGACATTTTCAGAATTCAAGCGCTATTTCACGACCGGGTGAGGGGTGAAATTCTGGGGTGTCACCCACAGGATACGGGTCAGTTGTCAGGAATGACCTACACTTCTGAAACCTGGAATGGAACAATAAAGGATAGTATTGAACCAGATGTAGAAAAAAGGGGCGAAAGATACAAGAGGAACAGTCAAACTCATAAATCGAAAATAAACTTACAACGCCTGGCTAAAAATGAAAAAAGACAAACAGACAAATACATGAAATAATAATACACAAGAGTCAACATAGAAAACTAAAGACTGAGAAACACAAACCACACCAAACACTGTGGGTGTAGAGTTAATGAACGGCCTGTAACCTTCTAATCTGAACCCAGGAATGAAACAATAAAGGATGTAAGTGAACCAGGTGTAGATTAAATGAACATTCTGTAATCTCTCTTCCTGGAATGGAACAATGAAGACTTGAAGAATGAACTGCCTGTAACCTACAATTCTGAACCCTGGAATGGAACGATAACGACTTGTAGTGAACCAGGTTTGTTGTTAATAATCTACCTGAGTATCTGAATACTGGTCAGCAACAAAAAAAGGTTGGTATTAAAACAAGTATAAGGTGTTTCAGGACCGCCAAGCACCTACAGTATAACACACAAAACACTATTCTACCACATAAACATCAACAGTACAATTTCACTGCAATATGTCGGAAAATATGCTGTATAACTTGATTTATTTGAACCACTAGTATAGTTAAAGTAGTTCAGGGGTATAGAAAAAAATAACTGAATTTTCTTATACTTTGTGAAATTTAACTTTGAAGTATTGTAAATGAAAAAATGCAAAACCGGCCATCTACGAGATATTTTGACCTCTGAAAATGAGTGCAAATAGGTTATATGTTTTTTTTGTTTTTGACCATGGATTTATGAGTTTTGAACAGCGGTATACTACTGTTGCGTTTATTTATATGGAAATATAGGGAAAATGGACAAAAAACACTTTGATTGAATTTTCAAATCAAAATAAATGACAGAAGTTGCTCATTATTTCAAACTGTAAAACTTGTTGTCTCTATTTTATAAAATTGAAATAAAATTTGGCGGTCACCGGTCATCCAAGAGATGTTTTGACCTCTGAAAATGAGTGCAAATAGGCTAAATATAGGGAAAACAGACATAAAATCTTTTTGGTTGAATTTTCAGAGCAAAATAAGTGACAGAAGCACTGGTTGTCAAAACAGTGGGGATTCTTACCCTTTTTGACTGGTTTGCCACATTATGTCTCTGTTTAATGCTACATGTACATGCTCAAATTGGCTTTCTTTTTTCAAGTTAAACATAAATTCATTGTCTATAAAATAAGAATTTTTTATACCAAATAACATAATGCTATAAACGATATGCATGTAGGGAAAAATATAACTTTTATTGTACAAGATTACTGAAAAGTGAACTATACTATAGTAAAACATGTACAGTTAAATGTATAACTTCGTCAATTTTGATTTATTCTTCAAAGTGAATACAATCATGACGAACATTTGAATACGACTGCAAAATTTTTGCGGTCATATATTGGTATCACGTCATCGTCAGTGTCTTCCGAAGACGGATGGTTTCCGGATAATAACTTAAGTATTAGTGAATATAAATCAATAAAATTTTAACACAATGTTAATAACAACAAACAGAAGCTTGGGATTGATTTTGGGGGTTATGGTCCCTCAGATTTAGGAATTAGGGGTCCAAAACAAGCATTTATCTAGTGTCAGTACAAGTTGTGTATAGGTATTTCAATTATTCTGAAATTGTACCACAATGTTTAATATCATAAGTAGAAGGTTGGGAAATATTTTGTGGATTATGGGGCAAACAGTCTAGGAATAAAGGGCCAAAAACAAGCATGTTTGTAGTTTCAAGACAATAAATTGGAGTTATCTTTCTTTGTCCAGAATGGTTGTTAAAATACCTAAAACCAATGCTTTACGAAATCTTTGAAAAATGGAGTTATCTTTCTTTGTCAATGAAAGTAGTTGAATCAACTTAAATCAACGCTACATATACAATATACAATGCAATATTCACTTTACTACGAACTGATAAATTAAAGCTGTCTTTACCATTCAGTGATTACAAGCACTTTGATTACCATTCTAGGGTTATGCCCCTTTACAAATGGAAAAATTGAAGATTATTTTAGTTTCTGTCCTCTTAACTTAGGTTGTCTCAACTAACTTTAAAGGGAAAATTCACGATTTTTTACTTATGGTTTAAATATGTTCATTATGACATAATATATATATTCACAAAGTTTTATCGCTATATGTGCAGTAATAAAGGAGAAATTCAATATTTAATGAAAAAATATTAACTACTTCCTGTAGGTCGTGACGTTTTCTCCTGGTTTTTGCATGCCGGGATTTAAAATACAATCATTAAAAGTCTTGGTTTTTAATCATATTTTAACGTAATCGTAAGCGCGCCGATGACTTATGCTTTATCTAATAACCATTCGATAATAAGAAGATAAAACGCACATACGTTCAATTGTACATATTCATGAGATAAATTTTCTATGTTAAACGTATATATTCGAATTATTTTTGTAGACAACACAAAAAGTTATAACTTTATATTTAATTAAAGTATTTTCGGACTGATAAGGTGAATAAAGTAAAGTACAATAATCTGTAAAGACAATATGTTGGTGTACTCTTATTGACCTTTTACTATCTCTGCTATGACTTGGTTGATACGATGTGTGTATTCACGATTCTGTGGCAATACTCGTAGATGGCTTGTTGAAAGGTAAATTGTTATTTGCTCTTCGGTATTTAACCACGCCTCTCGGGCACACCTTGCCAGGTGTGACTGTCTATTCGGATCAGTGAATTATAAGACAAGGGAGCATTCAATACACATATTTAAAAAATATATTCAAGTTGGTGACAAATAAAAATTGATCGCCGTGGAATTATTTAATTATGTTTGGTGCTATTATTTATTTGAATTCAAATAAGTTAATTTACTAAGAAATACACAATTTTCGGTTAAAGACGGGAAACTTAAATCATATGTCCGATTGAAATGATTTACACCTTTTGTCCTTGATTGATGTCTAATAAAAAGGAGAACTTAGAAATTATAAATAGCTTTACCAAAGTATTTTTATTTGTCTTTATTAGGCAAATAAATGAATGAGAACACTTAGATTTAGACTTTTTAAAAGCCACGTATAAATTAATAACTGGAACTCACTGAAGATAACTCTACCGAAGCGGAATATAATATGAACGAATAAAGAAAAAATATTTTTCTACTTGAGAAGTTTTAAAAATTGACAGCAAATTTAAGGTCTTCTTGGAATGGAATCGAAAAATTACGAATAGACCTTCTTTATCAAGTGTGAAAAACGTCAACCAAAAATCATAATCGGGGACGTATTAAAATAGTCTTCGTCTCACAACGTATAATACTTAATAACTATTTGACAAAAGATGTTTAAAAACAAAAGACAACGAATTTAATGTCATCTTTCCCTATTTTTGAATGTAATTATAAGTCTGTTCAACTGGCAAGAATACCCCTAAAGCGGACAAATATCTGACAAGCAGTTTATTCTTTAAATTTGCTGTCATTGAATATCAAGAAAGAAAATAAATCCCGAAAATGATTTGAAACTTTAATACTCAATAGCTTTCCTAGAAAATATTCACATCCCTCGGGGATTATTAGTGTACGTCCAGTTGCATATGTCGGAACAATTGTGGTGATGACGAATTTCATTCTTTATTCGAGAACAATCTAATTGATATATAAATCTGTGATTTTACTATGTTCATAACTTCGATGAACCAAAGCAAGTTATAGATCGACCTGTATTTAAATCAAATTGGTCCTCTTCTTCTTCTTCTTTTGGTATACAATAGTCTATCGAATTGGATGATTACATACTGTTGGCATACGTGGACTAGTCTATTTACAAAACTGTTACCCCAATTTGCACAAAATGTATGTTTCTTTCTTATGTTCAATGTATACATGTATATATTTTAAATTGCGCTGTAGTTCCGTAACTTTCTATCCGGGCGTATAAACTAATCGTCGACCAGTGCCCACATTTTTTTAATCAACATTTCTGAATGATCCAACTATGTCCTTTACTATTGACAACGAGTAAATATATCATTTTCCCAGAGACATATAATACAATTATATGTCTCTGATTTTCCCAAATTAACCCTTGGAAAAAATACGTATATTTGTATATCTTCAATTTTTATTTTTTTATTTTTTTTTTGGTATCATTTTTTTTTTTATAAATAATATTCTTTACACCAGAAATTTTATTTATAAACAAGCGTATGAGTTAAGTAATGACTAGTATATTATATCACTTTCGGACACGCAAGACAGAGATGTATATTATACATGCACCTGATAGTTCAAAATGGAAAGTTATAAGTTATCGGCCGTGTACACTGATCAATACCTACAGAAGTGAAATGATGCATGAACTTGCAAGCCCGACAGGAAATCGCTTGAATACCTGGACGTGTCACCTTACACCCCTCACAATACCTTTGGGAGTAATACCTTAAGCCATGCGGGTGATCAGTGGAGCGAAGATCCTAATTTATTTGAATAAAGTATATTACTTTAAAGAATTATGAACGAATTAGATTTTCGAAAACAATATTCACGGAACACTTATTTATGATTTGAACTTTGACTTTTTAACTAATTCCAATATTAACAATTTAAAAATAACAGACTATATGGTTATTAAAAAAATAAGAACATTTTCCGTATCAAGTTAGTTAGTCAGATAAAACAACCGTACGATTGACAAGATATCGACACGTAATTAAGACTACATCGGTTACTGTAGTTTTGTTTCTTTGTGGTTTATAGACATATCGTGATTTTTATTTGGACAAGATAACAAAATGGCGGAAGGCAGAGAACTGATACTCAAAATTTAAAATCGATGGTGATCTCTTATCTAGCGGAAAAAAACTTTAATATTTATAAATTTGAGCATTTTTATACAGAATGAACATAATATCAATTTTTGATTTTTTTGCGAAGTTTCCCTTTAATGAAATGTGTATAATATAATGCTTATTATCTCTAAACTCAGTATAAGTTAAATTTTTGGCTGCTTCACTTTAACAGTTCTTGAGTTATGTCTTTTTATAACGTTAAGTGCTAGCGGGGGCATCATCTGTGTCCCTTTGCAATTTTTCTCATTTCATATTTTCATATTTCAGAAATTAAACCTGAATTTCTTGAAATATATTCTATTTTTGAGAGGATTAATATTCAACGGCGGCCAAAGTGAATTGCTCAATTTTAAGCCAAAAAAAATATTTTAAGTTTGATCACATTGATTCTGTGTCAGAAACCTATGATGTGTCAACTATTTAATCACAGTCCAAATTCAGAGCTGTATCCAGCTTGAATGATGTGTCCATACTAGCCCCAACCGTTTAAGGTAGCAATACACAGTTAGGGGTTTAGTTTCGCATTATGGCCCCTGTGGATTTTTCAAATAGGAAAGTTATTGTGTAATAAAATTCATTTTTAAACAGATGAGTGCTAATTTAGCCTTCAAAGATGGTTAAAAAGAGCATCAAGATTATGTTTTACATGTTTTATGGGCTGTTTTCTGTTTGACAGTCCGTATTTTCATAGCTAGACCGGCCATTGGTCCAGAAATTAATGTACTGTTTACAAACACTCTTTTTCTACACGAAGATTTTGACGCAATTTTACAAAAAAATGAGATGAAAGACATATGATTTTCATTGGATTTGCTGAATGATATATGTACACAGTTTCAGAAAAGGTATTACTTCAAGCGATTGAAATTCTACTTTTAGCCAAATTTTGGGGAATAATGTGACATCTCCCCCCCCCCCCCCCCCCCCCCCCTTTTTGCAATATTTTATAACAAATAAATGCAGATTGTTGCCATGGATA
This sequence comes from Mytilus edulis, assembly GCF_963676685.1. NCBI lineage: Eukaryota > Metazoa > Mollusca > Bivalvia > Mytilida > Mytilidae > Mytilus > Mytilus edulis. The sequence continues at coordinate 93,635,404 of NC_092349.1, read as the reverse complement.
CACCAAAAAGAAATTATATTTTACCATTTTATATACTGGAAATAAAATCTATGGAAGATTCTGATTACATACATATGCCCATATATGACACAAACAGTAAGCTTGATATTGCAAGCAACCAATGAAAAGGGAATGGTAAAATTCATGAGGGCAAATTTCAGTATTTTTACCTAACTGTTTATTGCTACCTCAGGGTTTGACCTCTGCAGTTGTATAAAGCTGCGCCCTGCCGAGCATTTGGTTATCATTGTGCTTAAACCATGATTGTGACAACATATGAAAAGGGTGAGATGACAGTCTGGTAAGTTTTTATCCATAAGTCTCATTCTGACTTTCTATCTGACAGTTTTTTATGTGTCAATATTTGTGTTTCAATATAAAAGGAAGATGTGGTATGATAATTGATTGTTAATGAGGCACCTCTCCGCAATAGACCAAATGACAAAAAGGTTAACAGCTACATATGTACAGGTCAAAAGCCATTATCGCATAGTTAGCTGTAAATAAAGGCAACAGTAGTATACCGCTGTATAAATCCATGGACAAAAAACAAAATCGGGGTAACAAACTAAAGCATTTTAGCAGAATAAACAATCCATATAAAAGTTTACTGTCTCCTAGGAGGTTTCAATAAGTCCTTACGTAAAAATTAAATTTACGCCGCTTTCCAAAGAGGGACATAAAAGGCTTCTCTTTTAGTGAATAACTTGTCGTAACAACATTAAAAATAATTTCATCTGCTTATAACTTTATATTTATTTAAGCATTACCTAGGAAAATGTTATATCATAGGAAAATATAAGAAATAAGGAGAAAAAGCCCACCCCCTCCAAAAAAATAAAAATATGCACTTAGTATGGTTTGTTCTGTCAACTCTTTCTCAATGTATTTGAATAATAAAGATTATTTTATTGTTATGGAAAATTACGACAATGTACATGACTTACGATAGCAATGCGCAACTTTATGCGCAGACGGCCCGAAAATTTAAACCCCCTAACTACCTAAAATGTGTTTTGTAATCATAACATCTTTGAAAGGGGAACAAAAGATACCAAAGGGACAGTCAAACTCATACATCTAAAACAAACTGACAACGCCATTGCTAAAAATGAAAAAGACAAACAGAAAAACAATAGTACACATGACACAACATAGAAAACTAAAGAATAAACAACACGAACCCCACCATAAACTAGAGGTGATATCAGGTGCTCCGGAAGGGTAAGCAGATCCTGCTCCACATGTGACACCCGTCGTGTTGCTTATGTGATTACAAATCCGGTAAATAGTGTAATTCGGTAGGTCACATTCATGAAAGGGAAGGGGATTGTATTTACGACGTAAGGAACATATCCGATATCATTTGTGAAACGGTTATTCCATAACGGTCAACCAACTCGTGATGGCGTCCGTAAAATTTACGAAGGGATGATTTCAACTTCACCATTTGGAACTCTTGTTTTAATAGCTTCCTTGTAGCAGTAACCCTATATCAAGAAAATCATGATAGGAAATGCAAGCACGGGAATATCGTATCAATTGGGAGATACACACCCCGTATGCAGGTGCTGCTGGAATTTTGCTACTTAGAAATAGAAAGTTTACAATTGGAAAGCTGAAATCATCTCTTTTGTCGTAACGTTTTGTCTTCAACCGACCCTCATTGACTGAGGCTCCACAACATTTAGTCAGTTTATTTTCGATTTATGAGTTTGACTGTCCCTCTGGTATCTTTCGTCCCTCTTTTAGTGGTACCTTGACAAGGATATGGACCCAAAGCTGAAATCAATTCATGATGAGCACCGAGGAGCCGTTAAAGTCCAAAAAACATAGTTTAAATCTATCATCAATACTGAAGTTGATGAATTGAAAGATCTTGATGTTGATGCCACACAGAAACAGAAACCACTGATTGATTTGAAAAGCAGGCTCCCGGATCACACATTGGAGTGCAGGAAATCACTGTCTCAAATGCGTACGGTATATGCTTGAACTAGATTGCAAGTTTTAAAAAAATAAGAAAATTCAACCAGTCATTGAAAACAAACACTAAACTGAACATGATAGTGTAGATCCTTTGACAAGCAGACTTATCACAAACATATTTTGATTTTCACACCCAAGGTCAGAGTTGATAAGAGGCCATGCGACTGAAATTCCTATTACTTTACTACTAAGCTTACCTGGTATACAGAGCTACCACTAGACGAGTTCATGTGACTGCCAATTCTATTACATTAGTACTCAGCTTACCTTGTATACATATCTACCAGTAGGTGAGGTCATGTGGCTGATATTTCTATTATATTACTATTGAGCTTATCTTGTATACAGACCTACCACTAGGTCAGGTCATGGGACTGACCATTCTATGACATTATTACTGAGCTTACCTGGTATACAGACCTACCACTTGGTGAGGTCATGTGACTGACATGTCTAGTACATTCCTACTAAACTAACCTGGTATGCAGACCTACAAGTAGGTGAGGCCATGTGACTGACATTTCTTTTACATTCCTACTGAGCTTTCCTGGTATACAGACCTACAAGTAGGTGAGGTCATGTGACTGACAATTCTTTTACATTCCTACTGAGCTTTCCTGGTATACAGACCTACAAGTAGGTGAGGTCATGTGACTGACATTTCTTTTACATTCCTACTGAGCTTTCCTGGTATACAGACCTACAAGTAGGTGAGGTCATGTGACTGACATTTCTTTTACATTCCTACTGAGCTTTCCAGGTATACAGACCTACAAGTAGGTGAGGTCATGTGACTGACATTTCTTTTACATTCCTACTGAGCTTTCCTGGTATACAGACCTACAAGTAGGTGAGGCCATGTGACTGACATTTCTTTTACATTCCTACTGAGCTTTCCTGGTATACAGACCTACAAGTAGGTGAGGCCATGTGACTGACATTTCTTTTACATTCCTACTGAGCTTTCCTGGTATACAGACCTACAAGTAGGTGAGGTCATATGACTGACATTTCTTTTACATTCCTAATGAGATTTCCTGGTATACAGACCTACAAGTAGGTGAGGCCATGTGACTGACATTTCTTTTACATTCCTACTGAGATTTCCTGGTATACAGACCTACCACTAGGTGAAGTCATGCGACTGACACATCTATGCATTACCTACTAAGCTTATCTGATATACAAACCTACTACTAATGTGGCGAAATCAGACGAACACGGAATCCTTTGAATAATTTTTATAAAATAACTTAATGTTATTTTCAGTATGTACAGTATGTCAATTCAACAAATACCACATTAGAATTTAACTGGTAAATAATCAATCTTTTCATTTCGTATTGAACTGATATAACTTCTATACTAATCGCAATATTATTTTTACAATGATTTGTATTTCTAAAAACCTTTTGCTTATATAACATGCATAAGAACATTCTTAATCTAGAACCAACTATAAATAACTAGAGAAATGATAGATAGTCTATGTTTAGTAACAGAGTAAATTCTGGATTTTGCTAATAGTTACCAGGATTATAAGCTAACACTTTCTAAAACATAAAAAATCACAATGGACTTTCACTATATATCTGGAATATTCTATTGTGTTTCATTTACTATAATTAAAATAACAATTCAGTTTGTATAAACAATGTCAAATAAAAGTCAAATGTCCTTATAATTTCGTACTATTCACAACACTCTCGAAACCAAATTGTGTGGCGTTCTAAACTATATTCTATAAAGTGTAAATGTTTTTATAACATATTTACATTAGCTGGGATGTAAAATAGTTAACCCATTCGGACTTGGTATGTCAGTGTAATATCACCCTCTGGACTCCACCCATCGGGATGATTTCACACTGACACACCGCATCAACTATGGATAACTATTACTTCAACACTTAGTCGTTATGGTCCTGTAAGGACCCATCCTAGCTAAGGGCCAAGTAGATAATGCCTTTGGTGAATTTCTTTTGTCTGTGCCATAGACTTCGATGATGACCTTTTTTCTGTTTGCAATGTTTTTCAAAACTACAGTCACTACTAATATGTCCTGGTTTCAATCAACAACTACCTTTGATTTTTGTTTTCTGTCCTCAATTGTACTGAACTTTCTACACTCATCAATCAATAGGGTCCATCACAATATCTGCTTACCATAGAATTTCCACTGCCTGATTTTTCCCAAATGGCTTTAATGTCACTAGAGCGTCTGCAGAAAGTGTTTTCTCGGTTGAAAATTTCTGTTGTTTGACTGAATTTTAGACTGTTGTTCTTCTTCTGAACTGGAACCAGTGTGTGTTTCTTTAAATTGACTTTTTGCAGCTGCTGATGAGGTTATGTAGAAGAAATGCGCGTCAATCTTACTAAATTATAATCCTTGGTAACTATTTAAAGCACTGGGTCGATGCCACGATTGGTTGATGTTTCGTTCCCGAGGGTATCACTAGTCCAGTAGTCGGGTGTTGACATGAATATAAATTATATGGTCATTTCTATAAAATTCCTGTTTACAAAAGTATGAAATTTTCTGAACTGTTTTTGGCACAACTTTTTGGAATTATGGGTTCTAAATGCTCTTCAACTTTGGACTTGTATAGCTCTATCACTTTTTTTTATCTGAGCGTCAGATGTAGACGAAACCAAATTATAATCATGGTACCTTTGATAACTATTTACACCACTGGGTCGATGCCACTGTTGGTGGACGTTACTATCACTATTACTATTACTATTACCTAAGCCGTATTTGCCACAACTTTTTATAATTTTTAGGTCCTATATGCTTTTGAACTACGTACTTGTTTAGCTTTATAACTTTTTTTACCTGAATAAAAGCGTCACTGATGAGTCTTATGTAGACGAAACGCGCGTCTGGTGCATTTAGTTATAAGCCTGGTACCTTCGATAACTATTTACAGCACTGGTTCGATGCCACTGCTTGTGGACGTTTCGTCCCCGAGGGTATCAACAGCCCAGTAGTCAGGACTTCGGTGTTGACATGAATATCAAATATGGTCATTTTTATATATTTCCTGTTTACAAAAGTATGAATATTTCAAAATACTAAGGATTTTTTTTTTTTATCCCAGTCATATATTACCTTAGCCGTATTTGGCACAGGTTTTTTTATAATTTTGGGTCCTTAATGCTCTTCAACGTTGTACTTTTTTGGCTTAATAAGATGAAACGCGCGTCTGGCGTACTAAATTATAACCTTGGTATCTTTGATGAATATTCCCTAGCAGGAATGTAAATGTAGAAAATCTGTCTTACTTTTCCTACAGCCCATCTTTAATTGTTACCCTTTCTGTATTTCAAGTTGAATAAGGACTTTCTTTTGTAGATTAGATGTTTATCATAGAGATGAATACATCCGCGGTCACACCTTGACGCAGTGCATGCGTCCAAACTACTTTTAAGTGTCGTTCCAAATCATCATAAAGTCTAAGAAGATTTGTAGTTTGATTTGAAGCTGGCTGAAGGTTTATTGGATCTGGAAAGTGCTTGTCGACAACAGATAGAACATTTCCATTTTTTTCTTTTAGTATTGATATTGCTACATTGTAATTTTCATGTGAGAGCGTTAAGCCAGATATCGCAGAACTAGCTGTGCCAAACAGTTTGCTTTTTAAATTATTCAATTTCTCTATTTCTTTCAAACTTCGATTTGTGTGCACTGCTACTTCAAATGAATCCTAAAATTCTGTCCATTTTTACTCATCTCCATTGTACGAAACTAGGTCTAATTTAGGAAGTTGAACTGCACTTACTATTGAAGGTTCATTTTTCCTATGACTGTTATTCTTGTAGTTGTAACTGTTGAAACTGTAATATCTGCTTTTGCATTTGTGTCTGTAATTGTAACAAATGCTACACTTTGTGGTCCGTGGTCGAGGCATGTCCAAGACACAATGATGTGTCGATATCGATTCGATATCTATACACGACTTTTCGTTTGTATGTTGTTATGTCCACATGGCCTGAATCCTCTGTCTTGAATGTTGATATCGAATCGATATCGACAAGCATTCCATATCCCTAATTCTCTGTCTTTGTTGTCGATATCGACGATATCGACTATCTCGAATCGATATCGAGAAACATCCAATAACTTGAACAACGACATAAAACCTCTCTCTTGGTTGTCGATATCGACGATATCTAATCGATGTCGTCATACATACCTTAACTTGAACAACGGCCTGAAATCTCTGTCTTGGTTGTCAATATCGACGATTTAAAATCGATAACGACAAACATCCAATAGGTTGAACAACGACCTAAAAACTTTTTTACATAATTTACATTTTGTCTATGATGTTGTTTTATGTAAATTTCTATGTTGATTATTAAGTTATAAAACTATATCGTATAAGATATTTAACACTTTGAAAATCTTCATTTAACAACGCATTAGGGTAATTTGATTTTTGATTGTATCATTCAAAATGGAGACTATGGAGTTTATATTTTGCTATCCTCCGGTTGTTTTCTTTTTAAAACCCGTTAGTATACGATTTTTGTCTATGTTGGTAATGCATTTAAGAGATCGTGTTAAATGTCGTATCTTGACATTCATCCATGCATAGATGTTAATGCAATAAGAATTTATGGTATAGTCGCCGCAGTATTTCGGGGTCAACGTTTTTCATTTGTTTTTTGTTTCAATGTCAAATGTTGTTGTTTGTCCTTGTATGTCTTATTTGTTACCGGGTTTGTCTTTTTTTCTCCATTAATGTATATCCATATACCATATATCAACGGGGAGACGTTTAAGTTTTTCTATGTCGATATCGAATCGAAATCGTATCGCTGTTGTCGATATCGATGATATCGACGTCTTGTTTGTTCAAACATTTTACAATTCATACATTTTCGATATCGATTCGATATCGTGTTGTTATTGTCGATATCGACGATATCGAAAGTATGTATTTTCATGCTATCTTCATTCGTAAATATCGATTCGATATCGTACCGAAATTTTCGATATCGACAGTGTGTTTTGTCACGGTGTAATCGTATGTCGATATCGACATCGTGTTTGGTCTTGGACGTGGTCGACACTACTTTCTTCATATCTGCTGTTTTATCCTGTATTGCTTCCTCGGATGTCATTATTTAATGGACATTGCAGTTTTTACATACAAAATCCCATTGAAAAGCTGGAAGACAAATTTATTATTTTTCAGTTACTTTTATCCGATAAAGAAATTACGATAATCAATTTAAACAAGAAAATGCCATCGAATTACAATTATCACCCGAATTTTTCGACGGCAATTTGCTTAGCGCTTAGACAATTATAGTGCACCGCAATGTATCTTTTGACTACAACAGGCTTCAATTGAGAACACTGACAGAAAAGATTTTACCAATTACTTTCGTTGCCATATTGAGATCGTCGTAATTCCAAAGTTGGTCCTCAATACTTTTCAACATCGTACTTTATTTGGCCTTTTGAACATTTTTTTATTCTAGCGTCGCTGGTGAGTCTTTTGTAGACGAAACGCGAGTCTGGCGTAAATATAAAATTCCAATCCTGGTATCTATGATGAGTTTATTTTCAGTATTTAATACCTATAAGTAAAGGTTTCAAATGGCCTATATCTGTTCTCGACTGTACTGAGTTTTACTCGGCCAGTCTGTATTGGTCTGAAATTTATTTAATATTACTCGACTATAGTCCGAACCATACTTAACAGTCTGAACCTGTACTCAACCTTTACTCGGCCAGTACTTAACATTTTTTTATGTGTCTGAACCACATTCCAAATAGTCTGAACCATGCCCGACCTTGTCTGAACTATAGTAGACATTTTCTGAACCATAATCGACCAAGTCTCAACATACCTTGACCTATTATTTTTTGTGTATCTATCTATTGGTATTCGTCAATTTAGGCTCCGAACTGTTTTTAACAACAGCTATTTCCCCTTGCTAGATATATAAGAACAACAATTTGACATCCAAAATGTAATTGCTATAGCATTGTAACAAAATTTCAAAATAGATATAATGTAATAGTCAACACCATATTCATCGACTCATACATACATCACCTTTAAAATTAAAATAAAAAGGTGATCAAAGGCAGTACGTTCTGTTCCGATTAAATAAGTTAGAAAAAATTGTGTAATAAATTTAGTTCATTTAAAGAATTTTCATATATTAACAAGATATCATATTCACATTTGCCTGATGTGCATAAAAAATTCTAGAACTTTGGACAATTATTCAAATATCCAAAATGATATTTACAATTTTTTGAATGCCACAGATATATTTTATGGTTATTTGACAAATTTACCATTAGATTAAGCCTGGTATAATATAAATGGTGTCATTCGAGTTTAAATTAGCATGCAGTGAACATCGTTGTGTTATTTAAATATAAATAAAAGTTATCAAAGGTACCAGGATTATAATTTAGAACGCCAGACGCGCGTTTCGTCTACATAAGACTTATCAGTGACGCTCATATCAAAATAATCATAAAGCCAAACAAAAGTACAAATTGAAGAGCATTGAGGACCAAAATTCCTAAAAGTTGTGCCAAATACGGCTAAGGTTATCTATGCCTGGGATAAAAAATTCTAAATTTTGTAAACAGTAAATTTATAAAACTGACCACATTATTGATATTCATGTCAACACCGAAGTGTTGACTACTGGGCTGGTGATACCCTTGGGGACGAAACGTCCACCAGCAGTAGCATCGACCCAGTGGTGTTAATCACTTAGCAATCACTTAAGCAACACGATGGGTGCCACATGTGGAGCAGGATCTGCTTACCTTTCCGGAGCACCTGAGATCACCCCTAGTTTTTGGTGGGGTTCGTGTTGTTTATTCTTTAGTTTTCTATGTTGTGTGGTGTGTACTATTGTTTTTCTGTTTGTCTTTTTTATTTTTAGCCATGGCGTTGTCAGTTTGTTTTAGATTTATGAGTTTGACTGTCCCTTTGGTATCTTTCGTCCCTCTTTTAATAGTTATCAAAGGTACCAGGATTATAATTTAGTCCGCCAGACGCGCGTCTCGTCTACATAAGACTCATTAGTGACGCTCATATCAAAATATTCATAAAGCCAAACAAGTACATAAATGAAGAGCATTGAGGACCTTAAATTCCAAAAAGTTGTGCCAAATACGGCTATGGTTATCTATGCCTGGGATAAGAAAATCCTTAGTTTTTCGAAAAATTCTAACTTTTGTAAACAGGAAATTTATAAAAATTACCACATTATTGATATTCATGTCAACACCGAAGTGTTGACTACTGGGCGGGTGATACCCTCTGGGGAAAAGAGTATAGAAAGCAACTTGATAGATTAAACAAAAATATTCAAACCTTTGTTTTGTAAAACCAAATATTTAGTAGTTTTTAGAATAATAGAGCCTCCATAACAATCCTTGATATACTTTTGATAACAGAAATGTGTTTCAAAGTAGCAATAAAACTTAAATTTAAATAAGTTTTGTCAAAATTAAAGACATGGCATACAAAAAGTACTTTAAAAAGGTAATCAGTGCACGTGAGGTTTAGCTAGCTACAAAACTAGGTTTAATCCATCATTTTTACATAAGATTTGACAGTAGTTATTCATTTGTTTGATGTGATTGGTTTTTGATTTTGCCATTTCATTAGGGACTTTCCATTTTGAATTTTCCTCTGAGTTCAGAACTGAAAAAAAAATCGTCATCTGGTTGAGTACAGGTCGAGAATGAATTTATAGGTATCAGACTTATAATCTAATACGCCAGACGCGACTTTCGTCTTTATAAGAATCAGCAGTGATGCTCAGATCAAAATAGTTTAAAGCTAAATCATTACAAAGTTGACGAGCATTGAGGACCCAAATGTCCAACAAGTTGTGCAAAATACCGCGAAGGTAAGTAGACAATAACAATAAATACCAAGGAGTAAACAAAGACTCACAAAATCAAAAGACATTAACATTAACAGTTATAAAAAATAAATAAGAAACAACACGAACTCTACTAAAAACCGGGTGTGAAATCAGGTGCTCAGAAAGGGTAAGCATTGCCTGCACCGTATACGGCACCCGTCGTGTTATTTCTTTGTTCATTTCGGTAAGGATGGAAGGTTATAATGACTGAGGAAGAATATCAGATACGATTTCTGACACACTTTTGTCATAATGGCCAATCAGCTCATAATGGCGATCGTAATATTTCTTGAGTGATTACCTTAATTTGATTGATTCAAAGCCCTGTCTTAACAACATTTGAGAAAGCAGTATTCCTCCGAGTCGTTCAACAAAATCAACGTACTTTGAGCAAGCTCTAGAGTAACGTATCAATAGACACATATACTCCATATGCTGGTAATGCTCGGATGTTACTACACAGAAATGGAAAGTTGACTATAGGAAAATTAAATCATCGAGTTTGTCATAAATTTGGTATTTAACCTACCATCAGTAGTCATTGCGAGAAAAAGGTCTAGATATGGATCAGATATATCTGTGTCGGTAGTATCTTTACTTTCAAGTTCACTTGGATATATTAAATGTAAATGACTGAATATATTATTATTAAGAGACAGTACATAATCAAAATACCGAAAGGTGAAATTAAAAGATTGGGCTAATTTCTTTTCTTTTTTATGTACAAGCCCTTGGCAAAATTCTGGCCCATAGGAATACAAAAACAAATCTGTAAGTAGAGATGCAATTGGTACCCATAGAGATTCCAATAGTCTGTTGGAAGACCAAACCTCCAAATTCAACAAATATGTTGTCAATCTTACAAAATATGTATCAGAAAATCTATAGTACGGTAATGGGTTAAGACTGTTTCAGACTGGTCGAGTACTTGCTAGTTCAGACTGTTTTTAATTACAAAGATCAGGGTATAGTACTGATCAGTACAGTCGAGTATAGATAAGACTGGGGTCGTGTAAAATCAAGTAAAATTAGATCAATTCAGACTGGTCGAGTTAAAATCAGTACATCGATTACAGATGTATGCCATTTCAGACTTTATTGGTTTGTAGTGACAGCTGCTACTCAGTCAATTTGAAACGACACTAGTGTCCAAGCAGAAAGTTGATGAAGTCCTTTTTTCTATAATGTTCATCGAATATACAAAGAACTTGGTGAAAAATATTCCATATCAACAGCATAAATAAAACACGTGCCATTTTGATTTTCTTAATTGACATTTTTGTTTATTTTTATAGTGATTAAGATTATCTGCTGTTCCCCTTTTTTTGACATTTTGATGTATTACGTCTGTTTTTGTTCACATACTGTTGTCAATATAATGGAATTCTATGCGAATGTCATACAAGTAACAGGTTCAATCCACCATTTTCTACATAAGCAAATGCCCGTACAAAAATGTTATGACATTTAATGTGTTTGAGGTTGTTGATTTTGCCACTTGATAAAGGACTTTGCGATTTGAATTTTCTTGCAGTTTGGTATTTTGTTATTTTACTTTTTTTATTTTCTTTTAATAAAATAAGTTTTTTTTGCAAAAAATGTATGTTATTGAGGTCAAACTATCTAAGAAAGGGCGTATCTTATTGAGTTCAGACGTACCAACAAAGAGTGAATCTTATTAAGTTCAAACTTTCTATCAAAGAGCGTATCTTATTGAGTTAATGTGTTCTAACAAAGACCATATCTTATTGAGTACAGAAGTTCTAATACAGAGTGTGTCTCATCGAGTTCAGACGTTCTAACAAAGGGCCTACCGTATTGAGTTCATGTGTTCTAACAAAGAGCGTATTTACAGAGTTCATGTGTTCTAACAAAGAGTGTATCTAACAAAGAAAGTTGTAAGTGTCCGATCCAGAGTGATGTTTCCTTAACAGCAAATGAGCAAGGTTTTTTTTCAGACTGTTAGTCATTGAATGTCTTACAACAAAGTAGCACAAAAGTCATGAGAAAATACTATATATAATTCATGTGCTAATACTCTGAAGGCAAAAGTATGAAATCAAATTTTAAGAAAAGTAATAAAAACACACACTGATATAATTCAATTTTATTCGTTAGGTCCCTTGACATTTAAATTGGAATGGTAAAAAAGTGTACAGTAAATGACTATCATATAGTTTAATGTTTTTTCTTTGAAACTATAAATAACCTATTTGTATGAAGGTTGAACTTATAAACTCCTTGACCCTCATTAAGATTAAAAGCACAACAATTATAGCCAGAATTAGATTTTGCATTTAAAAATCAATACCACTATTGGAATTTCACAGACAAAATCTCGCCAAATGATATTATCATTAATTTACCTTACAAATACTAACATAGGCCAAATGTCTAATTCTAGTATGTTTCCAACCAATAAAATCATTGGGTGTTTACCATAAAAAAAAGGCATTTGCTGAACAGCTACTTACAGATAGTTACCAACCAATCATTTCACTGTCTTTTCTACAAAACACAAATGCGGCTGAATGGTGCTTAACTTTTTATATTCAGAAAAAATCACTTCCAAAAAAATTGAAATTTAAGACATGTTTGAGCATTTCGAACTAAATAAGTAACGACTGGCAGTATAAAAAACCTTGATAAAAGCATATGCACCTAACATGATATATTTGTCTATTAGGCATGCAATTCAAAATGGACCAATAAAAAAGGTTAACCTGTCAACGCAGGTTATATCTTCAACAACATATACAAAGGCAAATAGGCAAAACAAAAAAAAATAATATGGGATCCTCAATTCTTATAATATACCATACAGAAGGATGGCAAAACAAAATTATCCTGACAAAGATTATCATTCTGACCAAAATAAAAGCAAAATTTCAAAAGTATATGCAATCTAAGGGTAAAATGTTTCTTACACGGAGAGTCGTGAGAAAAATCAAGTTAAACCAGATGCTCCGCAGGGTGTAGCTTTATACGACCCCATAGGTTGAACCCTGAACAGTTGGGGCAAGTATGGACACAACATTCAAGCTGGATTCAGCTCTAAATTTGGATTGTGATTAAATAGTTGACACAGCATAGGTTTCTGACACAGAATGAATGTGTTCTAATGAACTTAAAATTTTTGTTTTCTTATAGAGCAATTCACTATGCTGTTGAATATTATTCCTCTCAAAAAAATGTTTGAAGAAATTTTCTTTTTATTTATGAAATTTCAAATGAGAAAAATTGAACCCAATTTTTTAATCACATCCCCCTTTCCCTTATTCCAAAACTAATCTCAATTAAAATTTTCTAATGGAGTTTGCAACAATAACTACTCATTTAAATACATCATAAAATATTAAGATGTAAAAAAAACTGCTTGTTATCACTGAATGGTAAAGATTATTTAAATGTATCGGTTGGTAGTAAAAAGTGAATATACATTGTATATTGTATATAACAAAGATTTAAGTTGATTCTGGACAAAGAAAGATAACTCCAATTAAAAAAAAATCTTGCAGATATTTCTTGCTTACTATACTGGACAAAGAAAGATAACTCTTAATTAAAAAAAAATTTGCTATTTCACAATATTGTGAAATTAGATATTTCTTGCCATTGCACAATATTGTGCAATTGAAAAGACTTGCTATTGCACAATACTTAATATAATAATTTTAGATCCTGATTTGGACCAACTTGAAAACTGGGCCCATAATCAAAAATCTAAGTACATGTTTAGATTCAGCATATCAAAGAGGCCCAAGAATTTAATTTTTGTTAAAATCAAACTTAGTTTAATTATGGACCCTTTAGACCTTAATGTAGGCCAATTTGAAAACGGGACCAAAAATGAAGAATCTACATACACAGTTAGATTTGGCATATCAAAGAACCCCATTTATTAAATTTTTGATGAAATCAAATAAAGTTTAATTTTGGATCCAGATTTGGACCAACTTGAAAACTGGGCCAATAATCAAGAATCTAAGTACATTTTTAGATTCAACATATCAAAGAGGCCCAAGAATTTAATTTTTGTTAAAATAAAACTAAGTTTAATTTTGGACCTTTGGACCTTAATGTAGACCAATTTGAAAACATGACCAAAAGTTAAGAATCTACATACACAGTTAGATTTGGCATATCAAAGAACCCCAATTATTCAATTTTGATGAAATCAAACAAAGTTTAATTTTGGACCCTTTGGGCCCCTTTTTCCTAAACTGTTGGGACCAAAACTCCCAAAATCAATACCAACCTTCCTTTTATGGTCATAAACCTTGTGTTTAAATTTCATAGATTTCTATTAACGTTATGTTGCGAAAACCAAGAAAAATGCTTATTTGGGTCCCTTTTTGGCCCCTAATTCCTAAACTGTTGGGACCTAAACTCCCAAAATCAATACCAATCTTCCTTTTGTGGTAATAAACATTGTGTTTAAATTTCATTGATTTCTATTAACTTAAACTAAAGTTATTGTGCGAAAACCAAGAATAATGCTTATTTGGGCCCTTTTTTGGCCCCTAATTCCTAAACTGTTGAAACCAAAACTCCCAAAATCAATCCCAACCTTTCTTTTGTGGTCATAAACCTTGTGTCAAAATTTCATAGATTTCTATTAACTTAAACTAAAGTTATAGTGCGAAAACCAAGAAAATGCTTATTTGGGCCCTTTTTGGCCCCTATTTCCTAAAATTTTGGGACCAAAACTCCCAAAATCATTACCAACCTTCCTTTTATGGTCATATACCTTGTGTTAAAATTTCATAGATTTCTATTCACTTTTACTAAAGTTAGAGTGCGAAAACTAAAAGTATTCGAACGACGACAACGACGACGACGACGCCAATGTGATAGCAATATACGACGAAATTTTTTTCAAAATTTGCAGTCGTATACAAAGAAAGTTCACAGACCAAGATATGAAATCTCATAATTTAAATATTGTTGCCTTTAACAAATCAAATTAAATCAAACAAGAAAAAATAACAATAAAAATTACATTATAATTATTGAAGACTTGTACAAATAGCACTGATATCAATAAACATCCATCCATAATCCATACATCAAAAACATACATCCATCTAATATATCAACATATTATATACAGAAACAAAATGTATGAACTAGATTATCAGTGTATCATAGCCATAAAATGTTTTCAATGTTTTCCTGAAGAAATAAGATAGTCAAATTAAACAGTTCATTTATGTCATATTAAATTGATGCTTTTGTTAACCATAAGATACAGATATAAAGAAAATTGTTGACTAAATATATTCCTTATGTTTCTGTCTGGCTAGTCCAACAATTACAAAGACTGACTGCCCACGTTTTTTCTAAAGCATACACAATGCTTATACATGATACAGAAAAGAGAAATTCACCTACAAAATCAAAACTTACCACTGAAATGGGATTTTGATCAGTTAAGGCTCTTTTTTATAAAATCAGAAGTTATTTTGTGAATTTATTATTGTTTTTGAAAGAAGGGACAAAAATGCCAGACTAATTATTTTGATTTCAGGGGAAATGTATATACAGATAAAAGGATCATATATCAATACACAAGTTCTTATTAGTGTGATACTGACCCAAACGTATTATACCATAATTGGCCAATGTTAGTATTTGTAAGGAATTCATTATAAACCCCACAATAATTTTTGAATTTTCAATGGTAAACAAGTTAAAGTTGTGCAATTCAGCTTATTGTTTGAAGTATATAATTGAAAATCATAACACAGTTGTATCAATTACCGATCAATCTAGCAACAATTTGAAGTAAAATTGATATCATTTTCAATCTTTCATTTGTAAATATTCTGTTTTCATCTTTTCTTTAAAATATTCTATCTGATTTATGTATCATTATTTAAATATGAGACACACTTGACTGAAACATCTTTCATGTTGTATATCAAAAGTTACAAGCAAATAAGTAGTTATTGCACACCAAGATTTTTTTGTTTTTGTTAATACTAATCCTTTTCATGTATTAGTACCAGCAGAATATAACTTTAGTGGCTACAACTCACTGACAAGTCCCTTTATCAATAAGTACCAACAGAATATAACTTTAGTGGCTACAATACACTGACAACTAAGTAATTTTCTAATAAAAGCACCATTTAAAATGAGACAAACATGACTGATTATATATATTAAAATGAAATATCACAGTTCAAGTTGTGTTACCATAGTAACATAATAACAATGGAACACAAAAATACATGGACAATAAAATGATCAGAGTTTTAGGAAATGTACACTAAACCAACAGACCAGCCTTTTACCTGAGGTAACATGAGTAACTCTAAAATCCTATTTATTAGTAAACATATTATACAGCTAGTGTAGGTCTCAATTATCTCAATCATTTATACTTGATTTAAGCAGCCTGAAAGAGTAGGAATTACATACATAACTTATAATAGCACTAACCTTAAACATTTATAACAGATTTCTGTGATAAATTTATTTGTTTCCACGAAAAACAATAAATATTCAATAACTGCAGATAAATATTCGTTAAGTTAAGGAACATAGCTAATACCCCTCATATCTTCTGCATCTCTTCTTTTTATTTTAGATCAATTGGAAGCTTGTGTCAAATTTATATATCAGCTTGTATGAAACAAAAAGTATCCTACTTCTTTTCAAATGAATCTTTAAAAGACATTTTCAAAGAACGTAGAACTTACAATAGCTACATTTAAGGCTGACATAAAGGGGTTAATTTTTGCGACCCAATTCAAAAGAAACCCAAGCTTCAATTATAAAGGAATTAGTATTAAAAAAAAAAAAGACTTCTACCAAAAACATCCACTGAACTCGACTGGCTAAAAAATTGTGAAAGGGTTAAACATGATTTTGAAACAGTCCATAAATTTTTTCTACATCTATTCTACTATCAAAGGTATAAAAATCTAAATAATATAGATTCAAAGATATAAGTAACTGCTTCTTAGTATGATCTGTTACTATGGTAACAGAGTACATAAAAAAAACAAAATTGAATAAAATATCATTCTGAAGAACCATACTTGTAACCATGAACACAATATCTATAACAATATTAAGGAGATCATTTAACACATAACATTGGTCAAAATTGTAATAATTGGGGAAACACTGTAAAATGGGAAACTTATAGACACACTATAACAAATGTTGTTTTTATAGATAATCATTGACAGTACCAGAGCAGAACAGTAATAACTGACAAAAAAAAGTTACAAAAAATGTTTCCCCTTTAGTGGAAGTGCTGTACACTTTTAAGCACTTGACAAACCATAACAATCTTAATATAAATAATGCATGCCCATGAAGCTGAAAGAATATAATCCCTCTGTCTCTATGTCAAACATACTGGTACTTTCATTACATTATTACAAGGCATGCTCCAATAAACATGTGCTAACCAACTTAATGTCTACTGATGGAAAGCTGTATAACAGACAATCATACATCTACATTTTCATGTTATGATTTAGAAACAGAGATAACAAACTTACCTTAATCAGCTTATGAGCTAATTCCTTTATAAAAACAGACAATTGCATTGCAATATCATGTTTAGTTTATCTGATGTTGATGTTTTACTTACCATTAAAACCGTTATGGAGTTTTTCTGTACATTTAAGTGTTATTTAAAGTATGACAGTAAAGGTCTGTTTTCCACTGTGCACAGGTTGTGTATATAATACATTCTATCTTTAAGAAAACAACACAATTTCTCTCTCAGGACAGGTGTGTTATGTAAGTACCGTAATATAGAAGAAGCTCTACAGGCTATTTCAACATTGTAACTTATGCTATGACTGATGCCAAAAACTATTTTCAAATGCATAAATAAATAATCATTTAAGTACAAAGCCTAAATTACAAAACAATTTCATCCAATAATATCATTACCCTATATACCAACATGTCACATGACATAGGTCATATGACATAGGCTGTGATCACATGTCTTTCATGTGTACCTCTTGATTCATTATTTATGTCACATGGCTTGTGACCATTGTTAATTGACATTGTGATCACATGACATTTGACTATGGTTTACGCCAATCAAATGCCTTGTATTTTGTTGTGTGTTGATCACATGACCTTTGACTAAAGTTTACGCCAATCAAATGCCTTATATTTTGTTGATCATATGATTTCTTATTGAGTCTTATCTATGTTTATGTCTGCCTGGTTTATCTCCATTTAATTCTTTTGTCTTTTGTCTCCGTTGTATTTGTTTTTGATGCTCCTTTTCCATATCTCTTTCTGTTATATTGAGCCGTAATGACTGAAAGGAAACCATCATAAATGTGCTTTACAAATATTACTCATTAGAATTTCACTGATATTTGTCAATTATATATCTAAATTAGTCTTTAAGTAAAAGTAACAATAAACAATGGTCTGCTACTAAACTAATCTAATAAATCAAATCAAATTAACAATTAAACATGTTTTTGCACTGAAGTTATAACTATTTAATCAAAAGATGTTTTTGTTCTTACATTATCACAATTTAATCATAAATGTTATAAACTTCACTTTATACACCATATTCATGTTATAAAGCTTTTAAAGTCATTGAAACAAACAAAAGGATAACATTTGATGATTGTAATTTCATATTATAAAGGTTATGAAATTCATTAAAAATCTAGTTTGATCTGAAGTAAAATGTTGAGGAACAAATCATCAACTTAAAAACAAATAAGTTCAAAATCTACATGTCTGGATTAAAATGTTGATAAATGATAATGCTACCATACACATACCTCTTGCACTAAATATTCTTCTTCCAATGTCTGTATAGGTAGTCGTCTTAATTTTTCCAGGGTTTCATACATTGTAGGGCATTGAGATAAACACCCTGGCTCTCCAAGTGCTATTCTGAACAGTACTAAAGCTACCCTGAATACAACCTTGACACCTGTAAAATAACAATGTTCTAATTGTAGGACATTGAGATAAACACCCTGGTTCTCCAAGTGCTATTCTGAACAGTACTAAAGCTACCCTGAATACAACCTTGACACCTGAAAAATAACAATGTTCTAATTGTAGGACATTGAGATAAACACCCTGGTTCTCCAAGTGCTATTCTGAACAGTACTAAAGCTACCCTGAATACAACCTTCACACCTGAAAAATAACAATGTTCTAATTGTAGGACATTGAGATAAACACCCTGGTTCTCCAAGTGCTATTCTGAACAGTACTAAAGCTACTCTGAATACAACCTTGACACCTGAAAAATAACAATGTTCTAATTGTAGGACATTGAGATAAACACCCTGGTTCTCCAAGTGCTATTCTGAACAGTACTAAAGCTACCCTGAATACAACCTTCACACCTGAAAAATAACAATGTTCTAATTGTAGGACATTGAGATAAACACCCTGGTTCTCCAAGTGCTATTCTGAACAGTACTAAAGCTACTCTGAATACAACCTTGACACCTGAAAAATAACAATGTTCTAATTGTAGGACATTGAGATAAACACCCTGGTTCTCCAAGTGCTATTCTGAACAGTACTAAAGCTACTCTGAATACAACCTTGACACCTGAAAAATAACAATGTTCTAATTGTAGGACATTGAGATAAACACCCTGGTTCTCCAAGTGCTATTCTGAACAGTACTAAAGCTACTCTGAATACAACCTTGACACCTGAAAAATAACAATGTTCTAATTGTAGGACATTGAGATAAACACCCTGGTTCTCCAAGTGCTATTCTGAACAGTACTAAAGCTACCCTGAATACAACCTTCACACCTGAAAAATAACAATGTTCTAATTGTAGGACATTGAGATAAACACCCTGGTTCTCCAAGTGCTATTCTGAACAGTACTAAAGCTACTCTGAATACAACCTTGACACCTGAAAAATAACAATGTTCTAATTGTAGGACATTGAGATAAACACCCTGGTTCTCCAAGTGCTATTCTGAACAGTACTAAAGCTACTCTGAATACAACCTTGACACCTGAAAAATAACAATGTTCTAATTGTAGGACATTGAGATAAACACCCTGGTTCTCCAAGTGCTATTCTGAACAGTACTAAAGCTACTCTGAATACAACCTTGACACCTGAAATATAACAATGTTCTAATTGTAGGACATTGAGATAAACACCCTGGCTCTCCAAGTGCTATTCTGAACAGTACTAAAGCTACTCTGAATACAACCTTGACACCTGAAAAATAACAATGTTCTAATTGTAGGACATTGTGATAAACACCCTGGTTCTCCAAGTGCTATTCTGAACAGTACTAAAGCTACTCTGAATACAACCTTAACAACTGAAAAATAACAATGTTCTAATACATTACCTTGACATCTAGAAATAACAATGTTCTCTTGCAACTATTCTATATATATAACCTTGACATCTAGAAATAACAATGTTCTCTTGCAACTATTCTATATATATAACCTTGACATCTAGAAATAACGATGTTCTCTTGCAACTATTCTATATATATAACCTTGACATCTAGAAATAACAATGTTCTCTTGCAACTATTCTATATATATAACCTTGACATCTAGAAATAACAATGTGTTCTTGAAACTATTCTGAATATATAACCTTGCACGCTAGAAATAACAATGTTCACTTGAAACTATTCTAAATATATATTCTTGACCTCTAGAAATAACAATGTGTTCTTGAACCATTCTGAAAATATAACTTTGACCTCTAGAAATAACAATGTGTTCTTGAACCATTCTGAAAATATAACTTTGACCTCTAGAAATAACAATTTGTTCTTGAAACTATTCTGAATATATAACTTTGACCTCTAGAAATAAGAATGTTCTCTAGAAACTATTCTGAATATATAACCTTGACCTCTAGAAATAAGAATGTTCTCTAGAAACTTTTCTGAATATATAATCTTGACCTCTAGAAATAAGAATGTTCTCTAGAAACTTTTCTGAATATATAATCTTGACCTCTAGAAATAATGATGTTCTCTTGAGTTACTCTGAATAAATTTAATGCTACTTTGATTATGATTTGACATAAGCAATGAAAAGCACTTCTCTCTGACCTTTTCTGAATAGCACAAAGGCTACAAGAATATACTTGACACATACATCATGTACATGTAGATAATAAATAATGTGAAGAACTATTCTAAATTCAACCAACACTTTGAGTATAACCAGACCTTGTATGGTCCAACTTGCAAAATTCTAAGTTATAAAAATGAAAACAAAGCAATATTTGATGATAACGTAGAACTAATTCTTCCAAAAAATTAACACAAGGATGTATAAGACTACCATTAAACCCTAGAACATAAAGATTATTCTCAAAAACAAAAAAACTAACTTTTTCTCAAATTTTTTCTTATTTAAATTTTCACTTACAATTATAAGATCTGTATATTCCCTATTAGTACAAAACCTATTTGGCCTCAGAAATCAAAAAAAAAAATACTCACTTGTGGAAAACTACCACTTTAATTCAAGACATTTCTAGTTGTGTGTTTTAGTTTTATGTATTTTTTATGGAAAACCTGTTTCTTTTATCAAGTTGAAGTTGAAAATATTTGTAAATGATTATAGACACTTCACCAGTATAAAATAAGCCAAAATAACAAATGGAAAAGTTGAGTTCGTCATTTACCCAAAAAAAGGTATTGTAAATTGTAATAAACATGTTGAGAGTGTGTGGAAATGCCATACTTCAAAGATATTACAAAAAAAATACCTAGATGAAAAGTAAAAACATATGTGTCAGTTGCTGAAAAAATAGTTAGGTAAAAAGCAGGTTTTGATGAGCATGTTGCACCAAACTGAGTTGAAACCCTGTAGTTTTGTTTACGTTGAGATACATTTTGCACTGAACTGAGTTTGAAACCCTGTAATTTTGTTTACGTTGATGGACATTTTACACCAATGTGAGTTTGAAACCCTGTAGTTTTGATTACGTTGACGGACATTTTGCACTGAACTGAGTTTTGATTATGTTGGTAAATATATACTAACCTTCACACAGAAACATGTCCCATACACGTAATACACATCCCCATGGCAACGTTCTAGTAAACACACACATAAACCACTCAGTCATATATAATATTGGCTCCATTTTCTGCTTTTTCTGAAAAAAAATAGGCATTTGAAATTTGAACTAATGCATCTAAAAAGGACTTTGAAATTTAAATGCATCTAAAAAGGACTAACTGTGTAAAATATCCTTAATGCAGTCAGTGATACTACATGGTACAAGTTATTTTTATTTTCTTGAAGAAGTAAACATTGATATACTTATATCAGTAAATTTTTAAGATACTTATAAGTGTATTTTATATATGGCTTAAAAGTGTCCCTTAGACATTCATACCTTTTTACTTCAAGTAAACAAGTCATACTATCTTCTTTTCTTGAATTTCAAATGACTTCTTTGCTCTAATAGAATTTTAAATAGTCTGTCCTTTGCAGTTGTCTTTACTAATCATGTAAATGTAATTTAATGGACAATTAAAATCTCATTTGTCTGTTAGCTTCAAAAACACTGCTCATTTCATTTGATGTGTTTTATCATTTGATTTTGCCATTTGATTAGGGACTTTCAGTTTTGAATTTTACTCGGAGTTCAGTATTTTTGTGATTTTACTTTTTAAAAGCCTCCAAGGGACAATTTTTTAAAGGGGCTACTTCAATACTTAACTGATAGGGGGTGCCACTGGGGTTGTTACCCCACCCTTTTCATATAATTTAGGTTTTAATAAATGTATACCTTTTCATATATTGCGTAGGTAAAAATGTAACCTCTTCCCGTATTGTTTGGGTTTTATGTAATGTTTATTGTAACAGTGGAATACCAAAGTATCAAAAGAGAAAAAATGTTTGATAAAAACATATACAGGAAGACCAATAAAGATGACAGTTGAAAAAATTCTTGGAACTTTATTTACCTTATAATATATTTTGGATGATTTTCCAAACCTATTCACATATTTTAAAGTTTCAAAAGGAGACCTATTCCAACAACAAATCCTATCACCTTGTGTATAGGAAGTGACCCCCTTGAAGTGCAATTAGCTTCTTCATTGTTCTTTGTTGAATTAATGAGATGAAACATCGTTTTCTAATAATTTTTATGAGCTAACCAGAAAACAATCATCTAAGGCAATTTTTTACATCTCAAAACATGAAAAGTTAAGAGATTGTAAAATAAATTACTTAAAAGTAAACCATATAAGAAAATATGAAAATAAAAAAATTACATAATATCTATACTACTTCAAGTTCATAAAAATAACTTGTATAAGTAGAACCCTTGACTGTAATGTTTACAAATTTGATGAAATACAAAGAACCTATCAACTAGATGTCTGTCATGTTCACATGATGTTTCTGGTATCTCTATATCCTTTATATCCCTGCTAGCTTTATATCCTTTATAAATCAGGTAATTATATTTCTTAATTTGGCATTTTATTTTTACATATATGCCTAGCGTGATTCGGTTTTCTTGCATATGATCATATACATATATATATATATATATTCAAAAAAGCAAATTTACAGATCTAACATTGTTGGGTTGATGTTTAGACGAGTTGAGTATATACATTATGTACACAGCCATGTATCACCATCATTGATGGCGATCCGATGGATACATCTGTTGTAGGGTTGTCACTGACTCAGACGTACTTATGAATATAATTATTTTCTGTGACTGTATCTTACATTAATTTGTAGGATCCTTTACTATAGATAATTTAGCTGATCTGTAACAATAACATCTTCATGCCTTATATATCATGTACTGTAGTACGCCGCTAGATTAAAACTGACGTGGAAAGGTAACACATGGCCAGCGAAAGCTCTTTTTTTTAGAGCCCAGGTGGTCGTGTGGTCTAGCGGGACGGCTGCAGTGCAGGCGATTTGGTGTCACAATATCACAGAAGCATGGGTTCGAATCCCGGCGAGGGAAGAACCAAAAATTTGCGAAAGCAAATTTACAGATCTAACATTGTTGGGTTGATGTTTAGACGAGTTGTATATATATATTCAATTTAAAATACAGACTTTTCTCTCAAAAAATCACTAATCATGTGATCTATAATTACTTACCAGATATTTCAATCAATATCATCTTTTTTCTTAGTTACTAATAAATGTCTGCTTATCAACTTTTTTGTGTTTCTATGGTTACTAGCCAGATGTTTGTGAACTGTTACTATGGTTACTTTCCAGATAACATGCATTGACTTTTTCCTGTTTATTTCCTGTTGCTATAGTCACTTAACAGATGTATGATTATCTTTTTCCTGTGTCCATGGTTACTAACCATATGGTTGTGTTTTGACTAGTTATGTTTCTATGATTACTAACCATATAGTTGTGTTTTGACTAGTTATGTTTCTATGATTACTAACCATATGGTTGTGTTTTGACTAATTATGTTTCTATGGTAACTTACTAGATGTTTGTGTATTGGTAGAGAAGTCTTTTTCAGTAAACCAAACAGAACATCTCCATCTACTTGTACAGCTTCCTGAAATAATAAACATGATTGAAATGGAAAGTTATCTACTATTCTAATATGACATGCTTCATTCCCTTTATAAATAAACCCATGCTCTAAATCCAATAAAATTAGTTTGCATATGCGTATATTGACTACTGCAGAATAATGAATTTTATCAAATTAGCATGCATTTAATAAATTTGATTAAACTTAAAACACTTCCAACCTCTTAAATGATGCACATGTTGTTATCATGACTGTTCCATTCGAAACTGACATATTTGACCTAGATACAAAAAATGTTCATGCTGGCTGTTCAAAACTTCAAACTTCTCCTTCTGAAAAATCACATTGCCAGTTGTCATGATTGTTTGCTTGTTTACAAAAAAAAATGGGAGGTTAATGGAAGAGCCTTCACAAATGCTCAACACTTATACAAATCAAATATAGAAATTACCTTAATTGTCCTAATCAGAATCAAAATAACTGATCTATCGCTCCGGCAAAAATAATCACGAATATAATGCCTACCCATGATAAAACTGCACTAAAGTATAGCTTGCATCAATTATTTCTTAATTGCCAGGGCTCTAATAACCAGGCAGTTATTTCACACTGATTGATACTCAATATCTAGATATATAAACCTACCAAATCAGGGCTATATAAACCTCGTAACCTAGACATAGCTTCCTACCATACCAGATGTGAGATAACAACAAAACTCTATTTCTAGACATGTTCCATGTAAATACCTACCAAACCAGGGCTGTAATACCCAGGCAGATACTTCTCACAGATAGATACTAGACACCAGAAAGCTTGCTCAGCTGGCATATGCATCAGTAAGATAGCTGCTATTGGTCCCTGAGCTTGGCAGTACCCATCATGTGGATTGTGTATTGTGTAAGCTTTCAAGATCCAGAATAAATCTTCTTGGCTGAAATGTACCAAACATAAAACTGTAAATTGTCTTAGCTGAAAGAAACCATATATGAAACTATAAATCCTATAAGCTGAAATAAAACATACATAAAACTACAAATCATATTGTCTGAAATAAAACATACACAAAAGTATAAATACACTTGGCTAAAGAAAAAAATAATTAAAAAATATACTATTTGTGTCTGAAAGGCTGATATAAGCAAAAGGTATGTAAACATATTTTGACAACTTTATATAATATATCTGTTTGCTTTGTTCATGCATCCTTGTAATATAATGGAATTTGATGCGACTATTATACAATTGAGAGGTTTAGCGATATAAAACCAGGTTCAATCCACCATTTTCTACATTTGAAAATGTCTGATCCAAGTCAGGAATATGACAGTAGTGGTAAATTTGTTTGATGTGTTTTATACTTTGAGTTTGCCATTTCATTAGGGACTTTCGGTTTTGAATTTTCCTTGAAGTTCAGTATTTTTGTGATTTTACTTTTTCCTTAAAAGTGTTTAATCCTATAGTATTACACCCATAACCTGCTCTGGAAGTAAAGGCATTATTAGATTGGATTGTCAGAGTTTGACTGTTACTAGGGTCAAAGGTTATGGTACATACCCGTGTCCTCCTCGAGCTGTAAACATTTCATGAGCTGGGAATTGTCTGTGTAAATCTTTTTTGATATCATCTTCCCACTGAGGTTTAATAGGTCTTTTCAAATACTCCTGTAAAATATTTCAAAATTAAGATGTAACTTTGTCTGTCAGTATATTCACGTAGTTGCATTAACAGGGGCGGATGCAGGAATTTTCCAAAGGGGGGGTGCTATCCCAGGGCAAAGGGGGGGTGCAAAACATATGTCCAGATACAAATGCATTGATCGGCCAAAATAAAGGGGGGGGTGCGAACCCCCGGAACCCCCCTCTGGATCCGCCACTGATTAAGTTAAGATGCTTTTTTTTTACATTTCACAAAATATCATTTGTGTTTGGTAGCCATGTCCAAACCAATTCCTCATGAACAATAGGGGCTCTTATCATTTTTCAAACTTATCATCGCATGTATCAAATATCACTTTATGTCTTCCTGCATTCTGTTCCATTAATAATTTACTACCACATAAATACTGCCATGCCCTTGACCTCAGGGAAGGGGGGATACCTTTACCTGATATCTTCCTGCATTCTGTTCCATTAGGAATTTACTACCACATAAATACTGCCATGCCCTTGACCTCAGGGAAGGGGGAATACCTTTACCTGATATCTCCCTGCATTCTGTTCCATTAGGAATTTACTACCACATAAATACTGCCATGCCCTTGACCTCAGAGAGGGGGGAATACCTTTACCTGATATCTCCCTGCATTCTGTTCCATTAGGAATTTACTACCACATAAATACTGCCATGCCCTTGACCTCAGGGAAGGGGGAATACCTTTACCTGATATCTCCCTGCATTCTGTTCCATTAGGAATTTACTACCACATAAATACTCCCATGCCCTTGACCTCAGAGAGGGGGGAATACCTTTACCTGATATCTCCCTGCATTCTGTTCCATTAGGAATTTACTACCACATAAATACTGCCATGCCCTTGACCTCAGGGAAGGGGGAATACCTTTACGACATCTTTCTCTTATCTGAAAAATAAATAGACATCTGACTAAAAACATACTATTGCATCATATTGTATCGGACTAAAAACATACTATTGCATCATATTGTATCGGACTAAAAACATACTATTGCATCATATTGTATCGGACTAAAAACATACTATTGCATCATATTGTATCGGACTAAAAACATATTATTGCATCATATTGTATCGTACTAAAAACATATTATTGCACTATATTGTAACAGGCATGACAAGGAAATATTTATTCTAATTGCAAGTAATTTCTTTATACATGTTATATATCGTGTATATTTTCCACACCAATTTACATGATTAAGATATATTTTACATGTTCATTTGTTATAGACAACTTGTTGAAGGCTTCGTGTTTCTCTTTATGCATGTTATGTCTCTCTTGGTTATTTTAGTCCTTGGCTTGATGTCATGTTGACTTTTACTACACATCTCTTTTAATTCATATTCCAGTTTAATAAACACTTCTTATATAATTACAACATGTTTAGATGTAGTGAAATTTTTATCATTGGTTTTATGATATGTCTAGTTCTTCAATTATGAATTCTGGTCCATCTTAAATCTGGGGGAATGAGATAGATTCAGTTTGGCTGGATGAGTAGAATAATTACAATATAATTTTCAAACGTAATATAAAATAAATTAAACGTAGGTTAAAGAAAGTTCATAATATGATTGATTTAATTGATTAATCATGTTAATATTAAATATCAAAGTAAACATGTAAATAAAGTAAGAAATTTGTATTAATAAAAATATAAAATATATTTGTTTTACCTTTTTAAATCTTTTACTCATACATTTTTTACCTTTTTAAATCTTCTACTCATATATTTTTAACTTTTTAAATCTTTTACTCATACATTTTTACCTTTTTAAATCTTTTACTCATACATTTTTACCTTTTCAAATCTTTTATCCATACATGTACATGTTTTACCTTTTTAAATCTTTTACTCATACATTTTTTACCTTTTTAAATCTTTTACTCATAAATTTTTACCTTTTTAAATCTTTTATTCATAGATGTTTTATCTTTTTAAATTTTTTACTCATACATTTTTCACCTTTTTAAATCTTTTACTCATACATTTTTACCTTTTCAAATCTTTTATCCATACATGTACATGTTTTACCTTTTTAAATCTTTTACTCATACATTTTTTACCTTTTTAAATCTTTTACTCATAAATTTTTACCTTTTTAAATCTTTTATTCATACATGTTTTATCTTTTTAAATTTTTTACTAATACATTTTTCACCTTTTTAAAATCTTTTACTCATACATTTTTTACCTTTTTAAAAATTTTACTCATACATATTTACCTTTTTAAATCTTTTACTCATACATGTTTTACCTTTTTAAATCTTTTACTCATACATATTTACCTTTTTAAATCTTTTACTCATACATGTTTTATCTTTTTAAATCTTTTACTCATGGTCCGAGACCACAATTGTCGTCCCTTGATTTTCGTTGTTCACAAATATAGTCTCTAGTGTTAACAGTGGGTTACTTGCCATTAATTTTAATACCCCTTCCAAATTAATTTCTCCATGTTTAATGCCTCAAATTGTGAGTAAGGGGGTGAAATTACACTGTAAAAAAATTTGGGTCCAGAATTTTAAAGGAAAGTAGTGATTTGGTCCAGGTGAAAAAGGTTGAAATATAGCACTTCGGAAGCTGTCAAAAGATTTCAAGTCGCCCTAAAGATAAAATTGTCCATATTTTGAGTTAGAGACGATGAAGTTTAAATTTGTCCCAAAAGTAGTACAACACACTAAAAGTTTCATTGAGAAAGCGCAGGTGGGATTTTTTTAATTTTCATTTATGTTCTAAAAGAAATGCACTACAAATTAATTGTGTTCTCGGACCTCATACATTTTTAACTTTTTAAATCTTTTACTCATACATTTTTTTACCTTTTTAAATCTTTTACTCATACATTTTTTACCTTTATTAAATCTTCTACTCATATATTTTTTACTTTTTAAATCTTTTATTCATACATGATTTACCTTTTTAAATCTTTTACTCATACATTTTTCCCAATTTTCAAACATTTCCAGCCATTTCATCTCTCTTTTCCTTAATTTCTCAAAAGAGATCCTGTGTTCACTGAAAATAGACAGTACAACCATTCACAGTATATATATACATGTAGCATTGTCATGATTGTAGAGAGTTTAAACACATTTTATTTCACCATCATGACCATGTTCACAAAGTAAAATTGATTGGACAGCAGTAAATCATACTTTCAAACTCCTCTAGAGGCCCTGAATGCTGTGTTATCATGGTTATACATGTTATAATATACATGTACAAATGTATGTATCAAATTTAACGAAGGCATACACAGACGTCCTGCTGGTATAGGTTACCATTTCATATCTTAAGTATGGTTTATATACATGAATACACAGAATTTTACTGAGGTCAAATATCAATGGGTCAGTAATTTTCATCCTTCGAATTATATTAGATAAATTTCAGCAGTGTTCCAGCTAGGCCATTTTCAGAGGGCGCAGCGCCCGCCCTTTCCCAAGTGCCACCCTGTGCCCTTTTTACAGTTTCCAGTGCGCCCTGCCTTTTTGAAGATCGATTGTATATTAATTTGTTCATATTGATATGATATGCTAATTACTAAATTTTACCTGGGGAAAAGTTTATGACTTTGTTTACGACCCCAAGCTAATTTACAGTTATAACTGGTGTCATAATCTGTCGTTATAGGTAATCTGTTTATCGGATGGGTCATTAATGATCATCAACTTTAATTTCGGCAATTACCTTTGAAGAAATGTGCTTGGGCACAATTTGAAATGTTTACTGCATGTAGTTTCATGGAGAAAACGTAATGACAGAAATTTGAAAACCATAAAAAACTAGTTGAAAACATTGTTTTACTTGTTTTCCATGAAATAAACAGAAAATTCAGACGTATTTGTCATTGACTGCCCTCATTTATGATACGAAAATAACAAAATCGGCCGCCATATTGTTTTCTATTTACATTATATTTACGTACTGTTTATAATCCTCCAAAGAAGGAGCACATCCAAATAAAGAAAGATAACTCAATTTTTTCCTAGCATTGAGTAACTCATTTACGAGGGGGGATAGGAGGGGTCCTGATCCCGAAATCCCCGGCTTAAAAAAACGAAATCCTGAGGTCCCGAATTTAAATCAAGTAAATCCTGACGTCCCGAAATTCGAAAAGAAGGATTCTCAGATCCGGAAAGGGTCAATCCAGAAATCCCGAGCTTAAAAACACCCGATCCCTGAGTCCCGATAAAGGTCCTATCCCCCCTCATTTACCTTACATATTCTAAAATATTACATACTTCCTGCTTAAGAATATATATGTTTAGGTATTTTGAGTTATGGGAAAAGTTAAAGAGAGTCTTAGTAGCAGTGTTGGTAGGATGCCTTGGTCATCTTTTTCTGTATTTTTTATTTTTGATACAATTTTCCCCTGTTGCTGTTTATCCTGGGCTGTATATATTACTGGGCACAGCTGTTTTGTGCTGTATTGCCATTAAGCACAGCAGGGGTAGAAACTGTGAAACTGGTAAAATGTGCCAGACCATAGAAACAGAAAGAAACCAGGCCCGTAGCCAGGAATTTCCAAAGGTGGGTTCGTTGGACTCACAAACTCGACTTTAACAGTCACAATTCGAACAGAACATTGACTTTAACAGTGCTTATTTGTTTTCAGAGGGGGGTTCGTCCGAACCCCCCGAACCCCCTCTGGCTACGGGTATGGAAACAGGTCACCTTTCAAAACATACTGCATATAAAGCTCAACTGTGCCAAGCAATGATCTAAAAACTTGTGCGACAAGCTGCTTGATAAGTTTTTTAGCCTTCAAAGTAGAAAGATAGAGTTATATATGGGCTAATGATGTTGTTTTTGTATAACCTGTGATTCAACGAATAAACACAATGTTTGATTAATATCTTTTATTAAAACATGCCCTTTTCATATTATCATATCACACGGTAAATGCCCTTTTTCAGGATTGGCACCCTGCCCTTTTGAAATCCTAGCTGGAACACTGTTCAGTGATAATGGACCCTCATACTAAACTCTGAATTATACACAAGAAACTGTAAATGCTGTTGTATCTTTTTACTCAAATAAAGATATGAAAACTTGTACTTTGATGGAGAGTTGCCTCATTGGCACCCATACTGATCTTCTTCATTTGTTCTTGTGTGTATCTTTGTATTGATATATAATTATGTGACTATTTTCTTGCATTCTATTTAGAATTTGTTGTAGTTTTAGCCATAGTGGTTACTTCTGATGGAAATTCAGATGACAGAAGTCTGAATTTTATATTTAATTTCATCATGTTCATGTTTCTCAAAATTTCATCATTTACAAATTCATTTTCTAGAAATGAAAAAAAAAAATCTAGGGGAGGTGGCTTTAAACTAGGGTTGGTTGGGTAACTGGCACCACCCATAAACAAGAGGGTAGTAATAAATGACTTATGATGGTAAAAATTCTTGCCAAATGACGTTTAAGGTAATTTTTAGTACATGACGATAAAATGTACACTTTCTTCATGTTCTTTTAGACGATAAAAAATCAGCTGAATTTCACAAATCAAGCTATTTTTTTCAAAAAAAACCGGTAATAATTATTTGAGACATCTGACCAATCACAATAAGGATATTTTGACGAATGATGCTAAATTTTTAAACAATTTGACGCTTAACGTAGTGAAAATGACTGTTTGACACCTGACGGTAAAGAGCATTACCATCCTCATACAATGTATGATTTCAGAATGAGATTTTACTATTAAACCTTATCATTAGTTGGCTACCATTACTGGACATCACACAAGTTCCAGTAAAATTTTGACGTCATAATAGAAAATATCTGATGCCACAATGGAACAGTTATTGTTGTATATATTAAATGTCAAAAGTTCAAGAGGGAATAGCTACAAAGTACAAGATGTATCAAGGTTCCTATGTCATTTCCTAAAAGATTTAAAAATTGATAAACTACGGTTACCTTAACTGACTCATTAATTGATGCATATTGTTTGGGATATAAACTTACTCGTCTGGGTCAGTATATTGGTCACCACCCATGAAACCAAATCTATCGACATGAGCCATAGCACTCCCATTTTGCATTTCCCTTCCTTTCTCAATCTCCTTCGTGTCTCTCGGACTATCATCTGGAATTGCATTTGCCATGTTTTAGAATGAGATGTCTATCATGTACATATTATTTTAGATGTTAAGTCATGCTTTGCCTTGCATTACTAAATTATTTTTTTTATAGATTGTTGATGTTAGAGGTGTCTTGGGCTGGTTAAAAGATTGGAAACTGTCCTCTCGAACAATGACAGCTTGTTTTATTTTATCTACGAACAACAGCACTTAAATAATTTGTTTTCAGGACTGATCGACGAAGGGTGTCAACTGTTATAACCCAGAATTTATTTGCTTGATGATCTTCAGGAAGTGGTGTCTACCGGAAGTTTACAATTTTATGACACATGCTCATTGAACCATGACGAAATAATTATCGGACTTTCTTTCACATTTCTTTTCGCTTTAAATAAACTTAACCATGCAAAATCTTCACACAAATAGTGTAATGACTGGTCTTATTTCAATAGACTGTCTAGTTGTTTTCAAATAATTTCATTGGGGTCAAATCGAGAGAGACCGACATTGGTTTTTTCACACAACTCACTACTTCTTGGAACAACCGAAATAGTCCGCATTCATGTATTCATTTATCTGATATCACAGCTATGGGGATACTGTAAATAATAATAAAAATAGTAATAAAAAGATGTTAATAAATGGTTTAGCATCAAATCTGCAAAAAAGAGGCAATAGTTATAAAATTTAATATAAGAAAAGTAGTGCGTCCTCCATAGCAGAAATATATTCTACCGCGTAGCAGCCTGTGGCAGAATAAATCAACTTTGATTGAACAAACCAACACTTAACATATATTGCATTGATTTGCTTTTAGTGACATTATATTTAAACTATAATATTTGCGGAAGAGATCGGTACATATTTTGTACCGATATGAACTCCTGATTTGGAGAGGATCACATTCTAAACACGACCTGACAGGACCTCCATGATGAACAGTCAAAAGAGAAACAGAACCCATCGACCCAACACAAATACTGGAAACAGGTGCTTTTATTCGGTGTCTCACAACAATTTACCCCTCATCATCATGTCATTTTAGACAATTTCATTGTCAGTGAGCCAACAGCCTTTGTTTACTTTTTTTATCCTCAAGTCAGTCTCAGTATCTCGATGTTACACGTTGTTCATCATTCAATGCGGTCATGATTTCGGTCTGGCGAATAATTTACATTATATTTAACTGTAATTAAACCAGATTGTAAAATAAACGTTTAAATTATTTTTAAAGATAAAATGTCCAAAAGTTATTTCAGTTGACACATTTCTTGATTATCATGACAATATGAAGAATTTCAATACACCTTAAGTCCTTATCGCTAATCCCGGCTGACCCGGCCGCTTGAACTTGTGACACATACAACAATCACTTTTTCATTGTGGCGTCAGATATTTTGTAGTATGACGTCAAAATTTTATGGGAACCTGTGTGATATCCAGCTATGACGGACAAATAGCGATAAGGTGTATTAAATGCGGAGGGTGGTAAAGGGGGATACTGAACACGGAAACATGTGAAATAAAAATTTCAAAAACATTGCACGAAAAATTAAAAAATTGAGGACAACGAAGCACGAGAAATAAAGGGGTAAATATTAAGGAAAAAGTACCATAAGTTTTTACTCAGTCGTTCTTGGTGATCATACAGCCTTATTAATGGACATGGAGACTTTCCGGTCCACTTTAAGTGTCCGCTACTTGCATCTTTTATGAAGAAAAAAATATTCACAGTAATTTGATGGACTTCAATGATACCATACATAATGCAAAAGTAGAATGAAAACAACATACACCAATTACTATTAGATTTCATAAATTTCAGAAGGTATGCAGTATAACAAATTGCGGGACATGCACAAGATATAAAGAGCACAGTCACGAAACACGGAAAATAGAATAAGGGGAAACACGAAGCACTCAAATTGAGCCAAACACGAGAAAACGAGAAATAAAATGTCAAAACACGAAAATATGGGAAATAAAAAGGCTGAAAACATTGCACGAAAATAACCCTTTACCACCCTCAATGAGAAATTACATATTTTTACAGGAGCACTAAGATAAAAATCCTGAAGAAATTTAGTTATTTTGTACCATTGAAAACTGGTACATGTATCAATGTAAACATATACATGGCATTCTTATTCTGCAGTACCTCATGTATATACCATTATGAACAAGATTTGCAAACTCACCAACTTACAAACCCACAAGCATGATAAGTTATATTATTTGCTTTAAATTACCTAAATAATTCTGCTTTCCCCCTTAATACACTTTTATCACTATTTTCTCCATTTCTGGACATAAGTTCCCTAAAATTTTGACGTCATAATAGAAAATATCTGACACCACAGCAGGACATTCCAAATAGCGATAAGGTGTACATAAACACAATGAAAGTCCCAACTATGTACTGGCTTCCGAAGCTGCACAAAAAACCTTACAAATATAGATTTATTTCATCTTCCAGCCATTGTTCAACTACTAAATTGTCTGTTTTACTTACTAGTACACTTGGTACAATAAAAAACCTGATAATAAATTGTTCAAATAAGGCCTTTGAAAATAGTGGAATTAATTACCTTTGGAGTGTCAAAAACTCATTGGAAGTACTTGATAAATTGCATGCATATATTGGTGATTTTGAATCTGTTCAAAGTTTTGATTTTTCTACCCTATATACCACTTTGCCTCATATTCTTATTAAGAAAAAATTCACATCCCTAATTAACTGGGCATTTAAAAAGTCGGAATGCGAGTACATATGTTCTAACTCTTTTAGATCATTTTTTAGTAGCAATAAACAAAAGAACTATGTCAATTGGACATGCTTTGATACTATTTATGCACTTGAATTTTTACTTGATAACATTTTTGTTCGCTTTGGAGATTCCGTATATCGTCAAGTTATTGGAATTCCAATGGGGACTAACTGTGCACCACTTATTGCGGACCTGTTTTTGTATTGTTATGAGTTACAATTTATGACTAAAATTAGCAAAGACCCATCAAAACAACATTTGATACAAAAATTTAACAATACTTTTAGATATTTGGATGATATATTGGCTCTAAATAATGACGACTTCAGTATGTATACTAAAGAAATTTATCCTGTAGAACTTACTTTAAATAAAGCTAATGATAACAATGACCACTGCCCTTTCCTCGATCTTGATATCTATATCATAAACGGGAAGCTTAATACAAAAATTTATGATAAAAGAGATGATTTTTCATTTCCTATTGTTAATTATCCATTTTTAGATGGTGACGTTCCCTTGTCACCATCTTATGGTGTTTATATATCTCAACTTGTACGATTCGCTCGTGTATGTAACAATGTATTAGATTTTAGCGAGAGAAATTTATGTATTACTGAAAAATTATTACACCAGGGTTTTCGATATCACAAACTGGTCAAAACATTTACTAAATTTTATCACCGGTATAAGGAAATAATTCGTAAATATAACTCAACATGCAGACATCTTATACGTTCAGGTATTTCACATCCAAAATTTTATGGAAATATTCTTTATAAAGCACAAAAATGTCAGTATTCTCCTCAGAAACTAACAAAACCTTTAAATAGACTTATTAAAAGGGGATATAGTTACGATACTGTTGTCAGGTCATTAAAGATTGCATATTTTGGCTTTAACATTGATTCACTGATAGGGTCTTTGCATCGGAACTAAACACATTTATTTCTAAAAAAACAGTTGTTGGCATGACACGGGTTATGTTCTTCTCATATATTTTATGATAGTATGATACTAAACCCCTAACGGGAGGGATTGTACCTGATATTCATACAGTACGCCCAAGGAGTTTGTAATCCCAAACTCCATACTCCGATATTTTTCCTGGTGTAACACCAGGAAACTCCGACATCCCTCCCAAAATTCTCGGAGAAATTTGGGAGTATTCCCTCCGACTTCCGCGTAAATCCGCTACCTTTTGTTTATTGTATTAGCGACATCTCTCTCAGTCTGGTGTGACGCGGTGTGACACCAGGTAATTAATTGCCCTAATCCGTCTGATCTATGCCGGCACGCGACAGTCAAGGTATGTGAGATTTCTAATGTAATTAAACAATTGTATTTCCTGTCTATTGATTATCAGGTTATATCTGATTGCTTGAAACAAATGAAAGATTAAAATAAAAAGCAAAACGTTGTTGTTAATTCTTTCAATTACTCTGTACATTTTAATCAAGTTTTTAAACAACTATATTTGATTTTGACTTCCGTTTTTTTATCAGTAAATAAATATTTAATTTACTAAAAGAGATATAATTGTGCAACAATAAACGGAGACTAACGCTGAATAAATGAGGGCAGTTTAAAGAAAAATTACACGTCTCAAAGTTTTTTATACTACAAGTAAAAAAGAAAATATTATTCCTTATCTGTTATGCTAATAATTCTACGCCATTTCCATTTTACGATTACAAAATAAAAGTTTTAAAATCCAAAACGTTGTTGTTAATGCTTTCAATTGCATTAAAGTTTTATAAAAAAAATCTATACTTGATTATGACCTCGTTTTTTATTTATCGGTAATTGATATAACTTACGAAAAGAGACATACTTGCGTGAAAATAAACGGAAACTAACGCTGAAGGTATAAAATGTGAGCAGTGAGTTTAAAGAAAATTACGTGTCTTAAAACTTGTAATTGTATATGCAAGTAAAAAAGAAAATACTATTCACCATTCGTTATGCTTAATAAGTCTACGGCATTTTCTCTTCACGATTAGCATTACTTTAGGATATAATACATTTCGGCTACAACAGGAATACTTCTATAGCTGCATCAACTCGTCGTTGCATAATATTCATTTACGCACAATGAATGTAAACCTTTGTGTTGTATTTAGAACAGTTATCTTTAAATATTTTTAAAACAATTAATTGCCGTGGGAAGACGACACGCATCTCAGTGATCAACAGTGCGTGGTTGAACTTGAACTTGACATCGCTCACAATATTGAATGCTAAAAATAGTGACATCAATTTTGTCCACGAGATTTTTATTTGGCGGGAAATAGTATCATGTAACAGTAAACTCAGGTGACCTTTCTGGATAACCGTGGGAAAATTCATGTAATGATTGACATTTGTGTGCGTTAAGATTGAGGCTCTAGAAGGTCCTTTTACAATTGATTAACCGGATTCTAAATTTTATTCCTTTTCTGAATAAACGAACATCAGCCTTTCATTTATACGTTTCTCAGTCAACAGAGGACATAAACCTGGACATTATTTATACTTCCATAGTCAACACTATACATTAATGGTAGATGAAAACAGGATGCATGTCGTTCAGTTCCTGATGGGCGTTGGTAGAGATCCTCTGTGAAAATGTGTCGATCGTAAAAATCCGATCCACATTTTTTTTTACATATTTCTTTCTTGTACGATATAATTTCATTTTAATATTCTATAGTATAAATTGTTGAAATACTTCTTTTTATATTTCGCTGAGGACTTTTAACAGCAGTAAAATACGGATTGCGGCAATCCAATTTTATTTTAAATAATAAAAGATCAATAACAGATCATAACAGATAAAAAACACATGATTTTATTTCTTCATATAATTAAATAAGGTTGTGATTATTGTGTTGTGTCTGGGCGGGGAATTATCTCAGTATTTATGAATATAGGGCTACCACATTGCATACAAAACTATTTGTCACTTTACAGTTTCTTTTTTAAATTCAAATATTTCAAGTCGGTAATCTACCGAGGTAGTGAAACATAATATTTTACATTTCAAAATAAATTGAAAGTAACAGAGTTCACTTGTTGGTCCGATAAATTAACTCTAGGGTTTGATTTAGATTGGACAAATTACCGTAAAAACAACATTTTGTTTTAAGCCAGTTGATATTAATTATATAATATTGAACTATTAATGAACCGGATATTCACTGAGTAGGTCATAAAAGGTTCTAATTGTGGTAAAATCATCTTTGTTGAAACTTTGTTGAAAAAACAAAAATTATGACCTGATCGGACTATAATGAAAATACTAAATAAGTGTTTTATTCGTATTTTTATACGTTTTTACGTTTTATTTAATATGACAATGACATGGGCATATACATACAAGAATAATTATCTTATTTTAAATAAAAATGTCACACTTTTATCTGACAATGAATGGACATTTAAATAACGTATTTTAAAGCACACAGGTGCAATCAAGATCGATTAAATGTACAAAGGTAATAAATCTGGCTAATCCGATTATGTTGTCACGCGTCATTAATTTTCAGTTCATCCGATGGGCAATAAACCAATTAACAGCCACGCGGTGTTGGGAGAGAATCTTTGGAGGAAATTGGGAGTAGAATCTGTGATTCGCGGTGTCACACCGCTACACTCGGAAATCGGTGATAAAAGTTCGCGATTACAAACTCTCTGGGCGTACTGTATGATGAAGACATAATCTTTCAATCAGTTTAATTGAGGTCTGGAGCTGGCATGTCAGTTAACTGCTAGTAGTCTGTTGTTATTTATGTATTATTGTCATTTTATTTATTTTCTTTTGTTACATCTTTTGACATCAGACTCGGACTTCTCTTGAACTGAATTTTAATGTGCGTATTGTTATTCTTTTACTTTTCTACATTGGCTAGAGGTATAGGGGGAGGGTTGAGATCTCATAAACATGTTTAACCCCGCCGCAATTTTGCGCCTGTCCCAAGTCAGGAGCCTCTGGCCTTTGTTAGTCTTGTATGATTTTAAATTTTAGTTTCTTGTGTATAATTCGGAGTTTAGTATGACGTCCATTATCACTGTACTATTATGCATATTTTAGGGGCCAGCTGAAGGACACCTACGGGTGCGGGAATTCTCGCTACATTGAAGACCCATTGGTTGCCTTCGGCTGTTGTTTGCTCTATGGTCGGGTGGTTGTCGCTTTGACATATTCACCATTTCCTTTCTCAATTTTATGTACATATTTCCAAAAATGTGATGGCATCCTTTATAATCATGATAATTGAAAAAATAATTTACGTTAATTTTGTATAATATTCATACTATAATTTTGATATAATGAGTTTGTATTGTTATAAAAATAAAACTGTTGATATATATTTACTTGTTGTTTTAGGGTGACAAAAGCAAGAGGAAGCTTTGACAAGAATGTTATTGTAAGTAAGATTTGGCTGTAAAAAGATATGTAATAATAATCAGTCACAGCTCTATAAACTTAAAACTTATAAGTTACTTCCAAGAATAACTGAAACTTTGTCTCTTGTGAAACTTTGTACTTCATTAAAGACCTCACATAGTGCATACTAGAACAATAAATTTAACCACAAATATGATTAGGGACGACATCAAAAGTTCAATGAAGGATAAAAAACTTAATTCACATAGTATCTTTCTGCATGTCTTTCTGCAGTTCTAAAAATTCTATACTTTTAATTGATACATTGTGTAAATGGACTTTGACTCACTGCATTGCACTTTCTATGTCAACATTTCACTTCTACCATGTCTACACTGACAGCAGTAATCATAGGCAAAACATAGGGTTCTGTGGAACCTTTTACTAACTTTACAAACTAAATTGCTTTATTTTAGATGGATAGAAACTTAAATATCAGAAACTTAAAACTACAAAAAAAGTATCAGCAATACAAGATTTACAACTGAGTCAACAAGACCAAAATAGTCTCTTTATATACATGTACATACATTATTTGAGTTTGCAGTGATAAGTTTTACCAATGTTTTTTTCGATATCTAGATCTTAAAATAATTAATACCTTAAAATCATGAATGGCTAGATAGAAACTTTTTAAAGCAAAAGTTATCAGAAAGACAGTCCTGCAAGATCTACAAACATAATTGGTTTATAGTTTTATCATGACAAGTTACAGTTCTAGTTTGAAATTTGTTCCAGTCTGAGGATTTTGTGCAGAGATATGGTCCTTTGACTTAACAATCACTGAAACAATCAGTTTCGACACACTGTTTTTCATGCTTGAAGATATTGACATGACATTGGTTATTTTGTTTACACCATGACAAGTTAAAGATCTTGTTAGAATCTGGTTCCATTACAATGAGTTTTAAACCAGCATGGGACTTAGAATTGCCATGCCATAATATAAATATGTTTTATTTACAGAGTGAAGGAATTTTTACCAATCCCAGATTTACCTATATTGCAACTAGTCTTGTTGTAAGTATTATATCTCTGAGCTGCTACAGTCCTAATTCTCAATCTTATTCTAGGGAGTCCACATTATAAATATCTAATAATTATAACGGACAATATCATTTCATCTAACACCATGAACACTGAGACTTATATAATATGAAATATGCACTCTTATGTACATGATGTAATACATGTATTAAACAGTGGTAATTTTACATATTTTTGTCTGTACTATGTGAAATAAATATTAAAAGTGTAAAAATCAGAGAACTTACTTTCAACTTTATCTTCAACATCACTTCTACAGAACAGACCAACACAACAAACCCACCGAGGAAAACTCAATTATTTTTACCAGTAACAAAACGTAGGCATCAGACAAGTAGTATCAACATATTAGTTGTCCAAGATATATATTAGTTGGACAGTGTGCTAGTGACATTATACTGTTCTAACATAATAAGATATGTATGAGGTCAGTAAATTCTAATTAAGTGAGATGGAAGCTCAAACCCTACATGGATTTGAATATTATACCACATCTTTTTTATATACATGATTAAGTACAGTTGGGTTTATGATGCTACAATGTATACCGCTTTACATCTTTATATGAATATAAGAAGATAAGGTATAATTGCAAATGAGACAACTCTCCAAAGACCAAATGACATTGTAGCTAACAACTATTACTCACTGTATGGCCTTCAACAATGAGCAAAACACAAACCCCATAGTTATCTATAAAAGGCCCTGAAATGACATGTAAATATATACATTGCCGTACAAAACTGAATTATTTTTAACATATTATTTTTGTAGGGATGCTGTGTTCAACTTCAAGTGAAGAATGGAAAATGCTATGAAGGAATCCTTAAAACATGTAGTCCAAAGGTAATTAATATCATCTTTTTTAGAGGAAACAATGGTGTACAATACATTAATTATGGTATCTATGATCAATTATCATATAGAGTTTATCCATGTTCTCCCAGGATGTTCAGATAGCACCATGGCATGGTTGTATGGCTGAGTCATTATTCATTGTTGTGTAAAACATTTAGTTTATTAACATGATGTAGTGGTGAAGGTTACCAATGCAAATGGTAAGATTTAAAAAAACAACATTGTACAAAGATGCCAACATAAGCACTGAAACATTTCATTAAACATGTTAAAAGATTACTTATGTCTTATATTTTGTTTATTATTTTTTTAGATGGACGTTGTATTAGAAATGGCCCATAAAATTGATGACACTGGCAATAATAATGTTCCTTCCAGAGAGCTTGTACAAGAGAAGATAATATTTAACTGTGGAGATATTTTAATGATTACAGCTGTTGATGTAGATTTAGATTATGCTGTTAAAGGTAGGAACTCACTGTCTTTTACAATATTAATAATGCCACAATGGCCACAGTGTTGATGTAGATTTAGATTATGCTGTTAAAGGTAGGAACTCACTGTCTTTTACGATATTAATAATGCCACAATGGCCACAGTGTTGATGTAGATTTAGATTATGCTGTTAAAGGTAGGAACTCACTGTCATTTACAATATTAATAATGCCACAATGGCCACAGTGTTGATGTAGATTTAGATTATGCTGTTAAAGGTAGGAACTCACTGTCTTTTACAATATTAATAATGCCACAATGGCCACAGTGATGATGTAGATTTAGATTATGCTGTTAAAGGTAGGAACTCACTGTCTTTTACAATATTAATAATGCCACAATGGCCACAGTGTTGATGTAGATTTAGATTATGCTGTTAAAGGTAGGAACTCACTGTCTTTTACAATATTAATAATGCCACAATGGCCACAGTGTTGATGTAGATTTAGATTATGCTGTTAAAGGTAGGAACTCACTGTCTTTTACAATATTAATAATGCCACAATGGCCACAGTGATGATGTAGATTTAGATTATGCTGTTAAAGGTAGGAACTCACTGTCTTTTACAATATTAATAATGCCACAATGGCCACAGTGTTGATGTAGATTTAGATTATGCTGTTAAAGGTAAGTACTCACAGCTATCTCTTAAATATTTATTACAATATATAATGCCACAATGGCCACAGTGTTGATGTAGATTTAGATTAGGCTGTTAAAGGTAAGTACTCACAGCTATCTCTTAAATATTTATTACAATATATAATGCCACAATGGCCACAGTGTTGATGTAGATTTAGATTATGCTGTTAAAGGTAGGAACTCACTGTCTTTTACAATATTAATAATGCCACAATGGCCACAGTGTTGATGTAGATTTAGATTATGCTGTTAAAGGTAGGAACTCACTGTCTTTTACAATATTAATAATGCCACAATGGCCACAGTGTTGATGTAGATTTAGATTATGCTGTTAAAGGTAGGAACTCACTGTCTTTTACAATATTAATAATGCCACAATGGCCACAGTGTTGATGTAGATTTAGATTATGCTGTTAAAGGTAAGTACTCACAGCTATCTCTTAAATATTTATTACAATATATAATGCCACAAGAATCTAATATTTATGACAATTCCACAGCTGTGATAAAGAAGTGTATTCTAATGAAAAATTTTATTGTTTCAGATACATTTACTGACACTGCAATAACAAAACAGAATGGAGTTGCTGACAAAGAACTTCGTGAACTGACTCCTTGGGAGCCGGAGGAATCAGAAACTCAAGGGGGAGGGGGTCTACATGATGGGGGAGGAGCATCAGTGAGTAATCTTTATGTACTAAGTATTTGTTCTCTTTTTTGGTTTGGTCTACAGTAGTCATGGTAGGTAGTATGGG
This sequence comes from Mytilus edulis, assembly GCF_963676685.1. Taxonomy (NCBI): domain Eukaryota; kingdom Metazoa; phylum Mollusca; class Bivalvia; order Mytilida; family Mytilidae; genus Mytilus; species Mytilus edulis. The sequence continues at coordinate 93,592,178 of NC_092349.1, read as the reverse complement.
GACTGTTTCTTCTAAACCAAGTATCAGTTTTAAACAATGAAGTTGTGGTCACGCAAACTTGAAACTTCTATGGATAAATAAACTATTTGTATATTATATTTCATGGGTAGAAGACCAGGGTGTTTTATACATTGTATTCAGATGTGTTGATTTTTTAAGCTTCAGTCTGTCATATGTCATTTTCCACAACATCATTTTCATGGTTAAGCCACTACTTAAAAATTTATCAAGTTTTTTGTCATTTGAATTTTACATAATTTAATAATTCATGTAATGGAATAACTGTAAATACTTGATACAAAAAAAACCTTTAATGATGCTCATAATACTAGATAATGTAAAAACAATATTTTGAACATGTTTTATTTTATTAAATTTCAGAATGGATGGGATGCCGATGACATGTTTTCAACAAATGAAAGACAGTTTAATGTGAAATCTACATACGATGATTCTTTACACCAATACACGTTAGTATAACTTGTTTACACCAATAACGTCGGCATTCCATGAACCAAATATAAATAAAAATATGTGGTATGAGTGTCAATGAGACAACTTCATCCAAGTCGCAATGTTTTAAAAGTTTAACAATTCCAGGTTACAGTCTTTAACCCAGAGCCTTGGATCACACTATACAGGGCCCAAAAAAGACAAGTGTTAATCACATGAAAATCAATATAATCTTATATAAGACAAGCACACGAACAAACAACAACCACTGAACAACAGGATCCTTACTGTTAAGATAAAGGCAGATAAATGTTAAACCAACATTTGTTGATACTAAACACAATACATATTAGAAATCCCTCAACAGTTCAATTTTAAATCAACATAGATTAATCTCTACAACAATACACTTTAGTATACCACCAATACAGATCAGTTTTCAATATATATAGAAATGATTTCAAGATGTTATAGTTTTAAATCAAAACAGGACAGAAACAAATCTGATTTAACATGTTTAAAGATAACCCTAATGTTTCTTTATGAATTCAGTAAAGTTTTTGTCTTACAGTTGATTATGTTTTAATAAGGAAACTATGGTAAAGGTTACAAATTCTGATCATATATCATACATGTCATATGATAACTTTATTAAATTGGAATGCCGACTGAATGTTTACTGGTTCATTATCTTTGAGGATTATTGTGATACATTGGATATGCAAATCACCTATAACAACAAATTATTACACTCATTTTAACCATTGATTTTAATGTCCTTTTACCATTTCTCTGGATTGTAAACAACATTCAATAGATCCTATTTTGTGATCAAAGAGTATGATCTGCTGCACTTTGGATGGTACTGTTCTAGCTTATCTTTGAAAGTCAAGAATAATGAAGAGTTTATAAGAGTTTTATTGTTGACATGTTTGTGGTTAAGTTTTTGTTATTTGTTTACTTAGGGTGCCTTTAGGTTTTATTGTTGACATGTTAAGTTTTTGTTATTTGTTTACTTAGGGTGCCTTTAGGTTTTATTGTTGATATGTTAAGTTTTTGTTATTTGTTTACTTAGGGTGCCTTTAGGTTTTATTGTTGACATGTTTGTAAGTTTTTGTTATTTGTTTACTTAGGTTGCCTTTAGGTTTTATTGTTGACATGTTTGTAAGTTTTTGTTATTTGTTTACTTAGGGTGCCTTTAGGTTTTATTGTTGACATGTTAAGTTTTTGTTATTTGTTTACTTAGGGTGCCTTTAGGTTTTATTGTTGACATGTTAAGTTTTTGTTATTTGTTTACTTAGGGTGCCTTTAGGTTTTATTGTTGACATGTTTGTATGTTTTTGTTATTTGTTTACTTAGGGTGCCTTTAGGTTTTATTGTTGACATGTTAAGTTTTTGTTATTTGTTTACTTAGGGTGCCTTTAGGTTTTATTGTTGACATGTTAAGTTTTTGTTATTTGTTTACTTAGGGTGCCTTTAGGTTTTATTGTTGACATGTTTGTATGTTTTTGTTATTTGTTTACTTAGGGTTCCTTTAGAAAAACGTGACACAAAATGACATGTTTGTGGTTAAGTTTTTATACGACCGCAAATTTTGAAAAAATTTTCGTCGTATATTGCTATCACGTTGGCGTCGTCGTCGTCGTCGTCGTCGTCGTCGTCCGGCGTCCGAATACTTTTAGTTTTCGCACTCTAACTTTAGTAAAAGTGAATGGAAATCTATAAAATTTTAACACAAGGTTTATGACCACAAAAGGAAGGTTGGTATAGATTTTGGGAGTTTTGGTCCCAACATTTTAGGAATTAGGGGCCAAAAAGGGCCCAAATAAGCATTTTCTTGGTTTTCGCACTATAACTTTAGTTTAAGTTAATAGAAATCTATGAAATTTTGACACAAGGTTTATGACCACAAAAGAACGGTTGGGATTGATTTTGGGAGTTTTGGTCTCAACAGTTTAGGAATTAGGGGCCAAAAAAGGGCCCAAATAAGCATTATTCTTGGTTTTCGCACAATAACATTAGTTTAAGTAAATAGAAATCAATGAAATTTAAACACAATGTTAATGACTACAAAAGGAAGATTGGTATTGATTTTGGGAGTTTAGGTCCCAACAGTTTAGGAATTAGGGGCCAAAAAGGGACCCAAATAAGCATTTTTCTTGGTTTTCGCACCATAACGTTAGTATAAGTAAATAGAAATCTATGAAATTTAAACACAAGGTTTATGACCATAAAAGAAAGGTTGGGTTTGATTTTGGGAGTTTTGGTCCCAACATAATAAGGGGCCCAAAGGGTCCAAAATTAAACTTTTGTTTGATTTCATCAAAATTGAATAATTGGGGTTCTTTGATATGCTGAATCTAACTGTCATGACTGTGTATGTAGATTCTTAACTTTTGGTCCCGTTTTCCAATTGGTCTACATTAAGGTCCAAAGGGTCCAAAATTAAACTTAGTTTGATTTTGACAAAAAATGAATCAGTTAGGTTCTTTGATATGCTGAATCTAAAAATGTACTTAGATTCTTGATTATTGGCCAAGTTTTCAAGTTGGTCCAAATCGGGGTCCAAAATTAAACTTTGTTTGATTTCATCAAAAATTGAATAAATGGGGTTCTTTGATATACCAAATCTAACTGTGTATGTAGATTCTTCATTTTTGGTCCTGTTTTCAAATTGGTCTACACTAAAGTCCAAAGGGTCCAAAATTAAACTTAGTCTGATTTTAACAAAAATTGAAATCTTGAAGTTCTTTGATATGCTGAATCCAAAAATGTACTTAGATTTTTTATTATGGGCCCAGTTTTCAAGTTGGTCCAAATCAGGATCTAAAATTATTATATTAAGTATTGTGCAATAGCAAGTCTTTTCAATTGCACAGTATTGCGCAATGGCAAGAAATATCTAATTGCACAATATTGTGAAATATCAATTTTTTTTTTAATTAGAGTTATCTTTTTTTGTCCAGAATCAACTTAAATCTTTGTTATATACAATATACAATGTATATTCACTTTTTACTACCAACTGATAAATTAAAATAATCTTTACCATTCAGTGATAACAAGCAGTTTTTTTACATCTTAATATTTTATGATGTATTTAAATGAGTAGTTATTGTTGCAAACTCCATTAGAAATTTTAATTGAGATTAGTTTTGGAATAAGGGAAAGGGGGATGTGATTAAAAAAATTGGGTTCAATTTTTCTCATTTGAAATTTCATAAATAAAAAAGAAAATTTCTTCAAACATTTTTTTGAGAGGATTAATATTCAACAGCATAGTGAATTGCTCTAAGAGAAACAAAAATTTTAAGTTCATTAGAACACATTCATTCTGTGTCAGAAACCTATGCTGTGTCAACTATTTAATCACAATCCAAATTTAGAGCTGAATCCAACTTGAATGTTGTGTCCATACTTGCCCTAACCGTTCAGGGTTCAACCTCTGCGGTCGTATAAAGCTACGCCCTGCGGAGCATCTGGTTGTTATTTGTTTACTTAGGGTGCCTTTTGGTTTTATTGTTGACATGTTAAGTTTTTGTTATTTGTTTACTTAGGGTGCCTTTAGGTTTTATTGTTGACATGTTAAGTTTTTATACGACCGCAAATTTTGAAAAAATTTTCGTCGTATATTGCTATCACGTTGGCGTCAGCGTCGTCGTCGTCGTCGTCGTCCGGCGTCCGAATACTTTTACTTTTCGCACTCTAACTGTAGTAAAAGTGAATAGAAATCTATGAAATTTTAACACAAGGTTTATGACCATAAAAGGAAGGTTGGTATTGATTTTGGGAGTTTTGGTCACAACATTTTAGGAATTAGGGGCCAAAAAGGGCCCAAATAAGCATTTTCTTGGTTTTCGCACCATAACTTTAGTTTAAGTTAATAGAAATCTATGAAATTTTGACACAAGGTTTATGACCACAAAAGAAAGATTGGGATTGATTTTGGGAGTTTTGGTTTCAATAGTTTAGGAATAAGGGGCCAATAAAGGGCCCAAATAAGCATTTTTCTTGGTTTTTGCACAATAACCTTAGGTTAAGTAAATAGAAATCTATGAAATTTAAACACAATGTTTATGACCACAAAAGGAAGGTTGGTATTGATTTTGGGAGTTTAGGACCCAACAGTTTAGGAATTAGGGGCCAAAAAGGGACCCAAATAAGCATTTTTCTTGGTTTTCGCACCATAACGTTAGTATAAGTAAATACAAATCTATGAAATTTAAACACAAGGCTTATGACCATAAAAGGAAGGTTGGTATTGATTTTGGTAGTTTTGGTCCCAACAGTTTAGGAAAAAGGGGCCCAAAGGGTCCAAAATTAAACTTTGTTTGATTTCATCAAAATTGAATAATTGGGGTTCTTTGATATGCCGAATCTAACTGTATATGTAGATTCTCAACTTTTGGTCCCGTTTTCAAATTGGTCTACATTAAGGTCCAAAGGGTCCAAAATTAAACTTTGTTTGATTTCATCAAAAATTGAATCCTTGGGGTTCTTTGATATGCCAAATCTAACTGTGTATGTAGATTCTTCATTTTTGGTCCTGTTTTCAAATTTCAAATTCTACATTAAAGTCCAAAGGGTCCAAAATTAAACTAAGTTTGATTTTAACAAAAATTGAATTCTTGGGCCTCTTTGATATGCTGAATCTAAACATGTACTTAGATTTTTGATTATGGGCCCAGTTTTCAAGTTGGTCCAAATCAGGATCTAAAATTATTATATTAAGTATTGTGCAATAGCAAGTCTTTTCAATTGCACAGTATTGTGCAATGACAAGAAATATCTAATTGCACAATATTGTGAAATAGCAAATTTTTTTTTAATTAGAGTTATCTTTCTTTGTCCAGAATAGTAAGCAAGAAATATCCTATTGCACAATATTGTGCAATAGCAAGAATTTTTTTTAATTGGAGTTATCTTTCTTTGTCCAGAATCAACTTGTTATATACAATATACAATGTATATACACTTTTTACTACCAACTGATAAATTTAAATAATCTTTACCATTCAGTGATAACAAGCAGTTTTTTTACATCTTAATATTTTATGATGTATTTAAATGAGTAGTTATTGTTGCAAACTCCATTAGAAATTTGAATTGATATCAGTTTTGAAAAAGGGAAACGGGGATGTGAAAAAAAAGGGGGGGGGGTTAAATTTTTCTCATTTCAGATTTCATAAATAAAAAGAAAATTTCTTCAAACATTTTTTTGAGAGGATTAATATTCAACAGCATAGTGAATTGCTCAAAGGCAAAAAAAAACCTTTTAAGTTCATTAGACCACATTCATTCTGTGTCAGAAACCTATGCTGTGTCAACTATTTAATTTTAGATTTAAAAAGTTTGAAGAAGAAATCTTTAATTGATTTGTAAAATCTTGGCATTTGTTTTGTGTAAAAAAAAAACATGTAATGTCAAAAATTTGATCACAATCCAAATTCAGAGCTGTATCATGCTTGAATGTTTTGTCCATACTTGCCCCAACTGTTCAGGGTTCGACCTCTGCGGTCGTATAAAGCTGAGCCCTGCGGAGCACCTGGTTGTTATTTGTTTATTTAGGGTGCCTTTAGGTTTTATTGTTGACATGTTAAGTTTTTGTTATTTGTTTACTTAGGGTGTCTTTAGGTTTTATTGTTGACATGTTTGTAAGTTTTTGTTATTTGTTTACTTAGGGTGCCTTTAGGTTTTATTGTTGACATGTTTGTAAGTTTTTGTTATTTGTTTACTTAGGGTGCCTTTAGGTTTTATTGTTGACATGTTAAGTTTTTGTTATTTGTTTACTTAGGGTGCCTTTAGGTTTTATTGTTGACATGTTAAGTTTTTGTTATTTGTTTACTTAGGGTGCCTTTAGGTTTTATTGTTGACATGTTTGTATGTTTTTGTTATTTGTTTACTTAGGGTTCCTTTAGAAAAACGTGACACAAAATGACATGTTTGTGGTTAAGTTTTTGTTATTTGTTTACTTAGGGTGCCTTTTGGTTTTATTGTTGACATGTTAAGTTTTTGTTATTTGTTTACTTAGGGTGCCTTTAGGTTTTATTGTTGACATGTTAAGTTTTTATACGACCGCAAATTTTGAAAAAATTTTCGTCGTATATTGCTATCACGTTGGCGTCAGCGTCGTCGTCGTCGTCGTCGTCGTCCGGCGTCCGAATACTTTTACTTTTCGCACTCTAACTGTAGTAAAAGTGAATAGAAATCTATGAAATTTTAACACAAGGTTTATGACCATAAAAGGAAGGTTGGTATTGATTTTGGGAGTTTTGGTCACAACATTTTAGGAATTAGGGGCCAAAAAGGGCCCAAATAAGCATTTTCTTGGTTTTCGCACCATAACTTTAGTTTAAGTTAATAGAAATCTATGAAATTTTGACACAAGGTTTATGACCACAAAAGAAAGATTGGGATTGATTTTGGGAGTTTTGGTTTCAATAGTTTAGGAATAAGGGGCCAATAAAGGGCCCAAATAAGCATTTTTCTTGGTTTTTGCACAATAACCTTAGGTTAAGTAAATAGAAATCTATGAAATTTAAACACAATGTTTATGACCACAAAAGGAAGGTTGGTATTGATTTTGGGAGTTTAGGACCCTACAGTTTAGGAATTAGGGGCCAAAAAGGGACCCAAATAAGCATTTTTCTTGGTTTTCGCACCATAACGTTAGTATAAGTAAATACAAATCTATGAAATTTAAACACAAGGCTTATGACCATAAAAGGAAGGTTGGTATTGATTTT